>NC_088420.1:50550833-50897623 GCF_034236695.1 Oncorhynchus nerka
ACAACAGCAAATGACCTTGTGAAGATGCTGTAGGAAACCCGTACAAAAGTATCTACATCCACAGTAAAACAAGTCCAATATCAACATAACCTGAAAGGTCGCTCAGCAAGGAAGAAGCCACTGCTCCAAAACCGCCATAAAAATGCCAGACTATGGTTTGCAACTGCACATGGGGACAAAGATCGTACTTTTTGGAGAAATGTCCTCTGGTCTGATGAAACAAAAATATAACTGTTGGCCATAATAACCATTGTTAAGTTTGGAGGAAAAAGGGGGAGGCTTGCAAGCCGAAAAACACCATCCCATCCGTGAAGCACGGGGGTGGCAGCATCATGTTGTGGGGGTGCTTTGCTGCAGGAGGGACTGGTGCACTTCATAAAATAGATGGCATCATGAGGTAGGAAAATTATGTGGATATATTGAAGCAACACCTCAAGACATCAGTCAGGAAGTTAAAGCTTGGTCGCAAATGGGTCTTCCAAATGGCCAATGACTCCAAGCATACTTCCAAAGTTGTGACAAAATGTCTTAAGGACAACAAAGTCAAGGTATTGGAGTGCCTATCACAAAGCCCTGACCTCATCCTATAGAAAATGTGTGGACAGAACTGAAAAAGGGTGCGTGAGCAAGGAGGCCTACAAACCTGACTCAGTTACACCAGCTCTGTCTGGAGGAATGGGCCAAAATTCACCCAACTTATTGTAGGAAGCTTGTGGAAGGCTTTCAGAACGTTTGACCCGAGTTAAACAATTTAAAGGCAATGCTACCAAATACTACTTGAGTGTATGTAAACTTCTGACCCACTGGAAATGTGATGGAAGAAATAAAAGCTGATATAAATCATTATCTCTACTATTATTCTGACATTTCATATTGTTTAAAAAAGTGGTGATCCTAACTGACCTAAGACAGGTAAGTTTTACTAGGATTAAATGTCAGGAATTGTGAAAAACTGAGTTTAAATGTATTTGGCTAAGGTGTATGTAAACTTCTGACTTCAACTGTATTTGGAACATCAAATTGCAAATAAAATCACATTATCGAATCATAATACATATAGAATCGTGAGAATTGCAATACATATTGCATTGGCACCTAAGAATCGTGATAGTATCATGAGGTCCCTGGCAATTCCCAGCCCTATTGGCTAGAGATTGATATGAATCAATGAAAGGCTGTCAGTTACCATGAACACAACTCTGCAAGAAGTCAGCACAGGAGGAAAGCCAGCCTAATGCAGCACAGCTGCTCTGTGCCACCCTCACACCTCACTGAAGCGCTCTGTAGGCCTTATGCGATTCAATTTGTTTTGATATGGATTATGTACTCTATTAATGTGCAGGAATGGCAATATGTTCATGTCAGGATGGATTGTTATGCTACAATGGATTTTCTGCCAACCATGCTGGAGTGCCTCTCCCTCTAGCACATGGTAACTGATGTCTTACAATATCCTATGGTGGGTTCGGAAAATAGATTACTGTGTTTAATAGGGCGACAAAAAAATATACAGGGGCGCGGAAATCGTTCATTTGTTAAGGGTAGATGCTGTAGGGCTCTGTGCTATGTGGGCAGGCTACATAATGTGTGTAGGCTACACACCCACTGGGCACCCCACGTCATTTCATTGTGGGAATTGGGTACTTTTTTTGCTCATCCATATATCGTCCATATATTTATAGATTCTTATTCCATTCCTTACTTAGATTTGTGTATATTAGGTATTTGTTGTGGAATTGTTAGATATTACTTGATAGATATTGCTGCACTGTCGGAACTAGAAGCACAAATCTTTTGCTACACTCGCAATAACTTCTGCTAACCATGTGTGTGTGTGTGACCAATTTAAAATTTCATTTGATATTTGGTTGATCAATGAGATTACAACCTATTTTCACCTAGTCAAAAAAACTGCCAAAATGTTGTTGAATTCAAAATGTGTTATCACTATGCTTTCAACCATCTAAAAGTACAACCAAATTCCAATAGAAAATCAATGTCTGATTTTTGGTTTAGATGTCACCTACAGTTGAAGTCGGAAGTTCACATACACTTAGGTTGGCGTCATTAAAACTTGTTTTTCAACCACTCCACAAATTTCTTGTTAAACTATAGTTCTGGCAAGTCGGTTAGGACATCTACTTTGTGATTGACACGAGTAATTTTTCAAAACATTATTTGCAGACAGATTATTTCATAATTCACCATATCACAATTCCAGTGGGTCAGAAGTTTACATACACTAAGTTGACTGTGCCTTTAAACAGCTTTGGAAATTCCAGAAAAGGATGTCATGGCTTTAGAAGCTTCTGATAGGCTAATTGACGTCATTTGAGTCAATTGGAGGTGTACCTGTGGATGTATTTCAAGACCAACCTTCAACTTTTGTGCTTCTTTGCTTGACATCATTGGAAAATCAAAAGAAATCAGCCAAGACCTCAGAAAAATAATTGTAGACCTCCACAAGTCTGGTTCATCCTTGGGAGCAATTTTCAAACGCCTAAAAGTACCACGTTCATCTGTACAAACAATAGTACGCAAGTATAAACACCATGGGACCATGCAGCCTTCATACCACTCAGGAAGGAGACGTGTTCTGTCTCCTAGAGATGAACGTACTCTGGTGCGAAAGGTGTAAATCAATCCCAGAACAACAGCAAAAGACCTTGTGAAGATACAAAAGTATCTATAGCCACAGTAAAACGAGTCCTATATCGACATAACCTGAAAGGCCACTCAGCAAGGCAGAAGCCACTGCTCCAAAACCTCAATAAAAAGGCCAGACTACAGTTTGCAATTGCACATGGGGACAAAGATTGTACTTTTTGGAGAAATGTCCTCTGGTCTGATGAAACAAAAATAGAACTGTTTAGCCATAATGACCATCGTTATGTTTGGAGGAAACAGGGGGAGGCTTGCAAGCCGAATAACACCATTCCAAACATGAAGCATGGGGGTGGCAGCATCATGTTGTGGGGGTGCTTTGCTGCAGGAGAGTCTGGTGCACTTTACAAAATAGATGGCATCATGAGGAAAGAAAATGATATGGATATATTGAAGCAACATCTCAAGACATCAGTCAGGAAGTTTAAGCTTGGTCGCAAATGGGTCTTCCAAGTGGACATAGAACCCAAGCGTACTTCCAAAGTTGAGGCAAAATGGCTTAAGGACAACAAAGTCAAGGTATTGGAGTGGCCATCACAAAGCCCTGACCTCAATCCCATAGAAAATGTGTGGGCAGAACTGAAAAAGCGTGTGCAGGCAAGGAGGCCTACAAACCTGACTCAGTTACACCAACTCTGTCAGGAGGAATGGGCCAAAATTCACCCAACTTATTGTGGGAAGCTTGTGGAAGGCCACCCAAAACGTTTGACCCAAGTTAAACAATTTAAAGGCAATGCTACCAAATACTAATTGAGTGTATGTAAACTTCTGACCCACTGTGAATGTGATGAAAAAAATAAAAGCTGAAATGAATAATTCTCTACTATTATTCAGACATTTCACATTCTTAAAATAAAGTGGTGATCCTAACTGACCGAAGACAGAAATGTTTTACTAGGATTAAATGTCAGGAATGGTGAAAAACTTAGTTTAAATGTATTTGGCTAAGGTGTATGTAAACTTCCAACTCAACTGTAAATGAGTTATCACTGTCCGGTTAACTGTCTAAAAGAACACAAGTTCAAATGGGAAAACAATGTCAGATACTGTTTTATTTGTACACCAACTTAATTGCGTTATCACTGTGCTTCATCTAATAGCACAACCAAATGACCTGGATTGCAGTTGAGATTACATTAAAGTACATGGTGCAAGTGGTCAATGCCTCTGCAGATTATTATAGCATTTGTGAAGAATTCCACAGACCTGCGACCATTGCATGTTATCTTGAACATGCATGCTTTCTATGATTACATAAGAATACATTTGTAACAGTAACCTCAATGTGGCCATGATGTGTTACTCATTTTAAGGTAAAAAAAATACTGTAACATTAGTTTGTAAGATAGCCTTAAAGGAAAGGCTCACCCATTTTTGAATGTTATATTGTTTTTGTGCATCTCTGAGTGATGTTACTTGCTGATGTTGTCTTTGGTATTATTGTGTATACCTACATTTGCTAGCTAGCCAGCCCATAGATAGAGCATTGCATTGTGGGTTTGTAGATGTCTTAAGCTACAACAGATATTCAGAACAATTTTCCATGTTTATTATAACGCCAAAATGGAACATTTGTTCGCAAAAATATTGTAAATGAAAGGAATGAGTGGTTTTGGGTGTTTTCATTTTTTATTATTGTTTATTGTAGACTATTTACTGTATTACAAAGGTAATATTGAGTTTGGTTGTATTTGGTTGACAACTCAACCAAATATCAACATTTAAAGGAGATGGATCTACTGCTTGGATAGTTCCGTCTGAGCCACAGGCTTAATCACATTCTTTAACTTTTTATTTTTGAATGAGATGGAGAATTGAATCGAACATTTTTATTGTATTGTAAAAGGGATATTGAATATTGTTTGGAAGGAGATGTATCTTCTGCTTGGATAGTTCTTTCTGTGCCACTCAGGCTATAATTCAGTTTGTCTACAAATTAATAATTCACATGTTGGATTCACGTCTCTATTTCAACCAAGCATCTAAGTTAAAGAATGTGAATGAATCAAATCAAACTTTAAATGCACATTAAATACAGTCCTATTCTTTAACTTAGATTTTTGTTTGAGATGGAGATGTGAATCCAACATATTTGGTATTAACTTGTAAATTCCATTTAAAATCAACCAAAAGTTGGAATCCTAGGCCGATAGGGACTGTCTATATCATATTTTATGTAAGGTTTGTCTGTTGAAAATTGGTTAACATGATGTCAAACTCCTGTGGTTGAAATTTCACAAAACAGTTTTGTAAAATTGATTACTTATTTTCCACATATATTTCCAAATTACGTTGATACAACGTTGATTTAACCAATGTGTGCCAAGTGGGTTTTGTGTGTGTTTCCTCAGCCCTGTGTGAGTGCTATGGGTGCAGGTTGACTCCACCTGCTATGTGCTTGGCCTTTTTAAAGCTGTAATATGTGACTTTTTGGGCGACCTGACCAAATTCACATAGAAAATGAGTTACAGATCTGTCATTCCCATTGACAGCAAGTCTAAGAAGCTGTAGATCTGTTTTATGTACGCTATTTCTATGCTTTCATTCTTAAGTTTCGTTTTTGCGTCTTAAACTTTTGGTGTTGTACACCAGCTTCAAACAGCTGAAAATACAATAGTTTTGGTTATGGGAAATCTATTTCACAGCAGTTTAGATGGTACAATGATTCTCTACACCATAGTTTCTTGTTTTGTCAGAAACTGAAATCAGGTGAACAATTAGAATTTTAGCAACCAGGAAATGGCGTAGAGATTTCTGCATAGCGCATCTTTAATTAGCTTCATTACAGCAGGTTAACTCGGGCTGGAGCAGAGCAGTCATGGGGCCAGAGGCTGAGAGGATGTGTGATGCAGGTTGGTCTTAATTGGCTAGGCGGTTGTGTCCTTGGGCGGATCTTGTTCTGTCCGGGTCTACTTATGTCCTGTTCTCTTCTGTCGAAAAGCTTCTATTCTTTTACTTCTAACTCAGTCACGTTCATTAACACTGTTTAGGCAACTTTTTGCACAAAAGGTTGTTGCAACACTAATGCAGGAAGTTGAAATAACAAGGAAAGTATGTTGAAACAATATTGTTGACAATATTTGCCAGCCATTGGAAAACAATATTTGCACGGAGGGTTGTTATTGTTTCAAAGCAATAGCCACTAGTGTTGTCATGATGGCAGCATTTTGATTTTGAAACCGATACCAGATGTAGTGTATTTTTCCATATCGAGACTGAAATCATCAACAATATATAGGCTACTTTGCCTACAAATGAATAAAGAGTGAGCCAGAGATTAATATATCTTAACCAGAAGAAGAAAAAAATTGATCCCTTCCCGACCCCCCTCCTTCCGCTGCCTGCTGCTGCTGGCCATCCCAGATTCTGCCTTTATGCTCCTGAAGTTTCCGGTAATAGGCTACACCAGCTTTTAGCAACCTTTTCCATTTGGAGTGCCAAGTAATTGTACCATTTCTTTCTACTGATCTGCATGCCAGTTATGATTTTCATATGCACATTTTGTGGAACAGGTTCATTTAATTTTTAATAAAGTCTCTAATTAAGTGGTTAATCAACATTCTATCTAATTGAAAATGATACTTTTAGATTTGTAACTTCTATTGCCTTTGCCAATATGTAAAAATAGCCTACATAAAGCTAACAAATAATTATATTTTAGCCCACAGGTAGAAAATAACCATATTTTTAAAATAAATATCCTATACATCGCATGGCCTATCTGCAAGGAACTTAACATTGTATCAACTATTAACTTGGGTCCAGCTTGATGCTGGTACTAGCAAACTTGCAACATTGTATAAAATATTCTGGGCCCTCAAGAGTTTCTGTGCCAGTGAGCTCTGGACAGACAGACACAGCTGTAAGCTATTTGCGCAAGGGATGAGAGGTAATCAGGTAGGCCTTTTTTCCACCAGATCAGAGCATGACATTTTTTCCACTTTCATGCTGAGCGGTTATTGAAAGGGGGAGAGCTGGCTGGAAAGATTTTTCAAATAGGCTACGTTAAGGAACTATTGTCATTCTCAATGGATGTATAAACAGACTTTGTTTACTTTGCTTTTTGAGGCGAAGAAAAAATTACTTTGATAAGCTCCACAGTGATGCTGATTTTAAGACAATCAGAAATAGTATCAAATCCCAAAATGGGAACATTCATAAGCCTACATTTGCGCACAGGCCAGGTAGCCTAGACCTAGTTCTATGCGTAATCAGGTACGCTGTGTCCTTATTCATAAATGGAATGAGATAAACCAAACTTAGGTTGTGTGCTCTGCAAATGTGTCCGCTCCTTCAATGAGAACGGTAAAGACTAATAAAAATATATTGAATGCATTAACATAAATGGCCATAACCAAACAGACATTGTAGATTACAAATGATGGTAATTAACAGTAAATGTACTACTGGTGATACTGGTGTGCCATCCCTGTGGCCTCCGCAATGGATTAGTCCAATCAGACAGGTGTCTCATGTGCTAAATATATATATATATATATTTTTATATATTTGTCACTGCCAGACTAAGAATATCTCAGTTCAATATCATTACATTATCATTTTTTATGTCAATATTTTTCAGAGACAGCCGTGTATGCATTAATTAATAAATTATACAATCAACTTGACTTTATTTTTAACCAACTACATGACAACTTAATGGTAATAATTTATTTAAAAGGTAAATCTCTGTTGATAAACTTGGAAAATCAAGATGTTGTGACGTGTAAATGAGTGAAGAGGTGTGGAGTCAAGCGCAGAGAGCAAAGGATGTGGGAAAAACAACACGCTTTAATGTCCTGGAAACATAACATGTACAAAAGTGGAAACACAAATGAACAGAAATATAAACGGACAGCGTGAAACCCAAATGCAAACAAAATACACTCAAACAAAGAAACAGGAGAACAAGCCCGCACGAAACAGAAGCGGGCTGAACAGACTATATATAACCCTATCCTAACAACCAAACAAGAAACAGGTGATACCAATTAGACAGAACTAAACGAACACAGAACAACGGATCAGCGATAGCTAGTAGACCGGCGACGACGACCGCCGAGCGCCAACCGAACAAGAAGGGGAGTCACCTTCGGTAATATTCGTGACAGTACCCCCCTCCTGACGCGCAGCTCCCGCAGCCCGCCGACGCCGGCCTCGGGGACGACCCGGGGGCCGAGGCGCTGGGCGATCCGGACGGAGGCGATGAAATTCACTCAACATAGATGGGTCTAGAATATCCCTCACCGGGACCCAGCACCTCTCCTCCGGACCGTACCCCTCCCAGTCAACGAGGTACTGCAAGCCTCTCACCCGGCGTCTCGAGTCCAGAATAGCTCGTATCTTGTACGCCGGGGACCCCTCAATGTCCAGAGGGGGCGGAGGAACCTCCGGAACCTCATCTTCCTGCATAGGACCAGCTACCACCGGCCTGAGAAGAGACACATGAAATGAGGGGTTAATACGATAATACGAAGGAAGTAATAATCGATAACAAACCTCATTTATTCTCCTCAGGACTTTAAATGGCCCTATACACTGCGGACCCAGCTTCCGGCAGGGCAAGCGGAGAGGCAGGTTTCGGGTCAAGAGCCAGACCCTGTCCCCAGGTGCAAACACTGGGGTCTCACTGCGATGACGGTCAGCGCTCTTCTTCTGCCTTATACTCGCTTGGCGTAATGACTCTTGGACCGCCCTCCAGGTCTCCTTAGAGCGCTGTACCCACTCCTCCACCTCAGGAGCCTCAGTCTGGCTCTGATGCCACGGTGCCAGGACTGGCTGGTACCCCAACACGCACTCAAATGGTGACAAGTTGGTAGAGGAGTGGCTTAGTGAGTTCTGGGCTATTTCTGCCCAGGGAATATATCTCGCCCACTCCCCTGGCCGGTCATGGCAATACGACCGCAGAAACCTACCCACCTCCTGGTTAACTCTCTCCACCTGACCATTACTCTCCGGGTGATACCCTGAGGTCAGGCTGACCGAGACCCCCAGACGTTCCATAAATGCCCTCCAAACACGAGAGATAAATTGGGGGCCCCGATCAGAAACTATATCCTCGGGCACCCCGTAATGCCGGAAGACATGGGTGAAAAGAGCTTCCGCAGTCTGTAGGGCGGTAGGGAGACCGGGCAATGGGATAAGACGGAAGGACTTAGAGAACCGATCCACAACGACCAGGATTGTAGTGTTACCCTGAGAGGGGGGGAGGTCAGTAAGAAAATCTACCGAAAGATGGGTCCACGGCCGTTGTGGAACGGGAAGAGGTTGTAATTTACCTCTTGGCAGGTGTCTAGGAGCCTTACTCTGGGCGCACACCGAACAGGAGGAAACATAGAATCGCACATCCCTCCTCAAAGTGGGCCACCAGTACTTCCTCTCAAGACCTCGCACTGTCCTATAAATACCTGGGTGACCCGCCGAGGGTAGACAATGAGCCCATCGAATCAATTGATCACGGACAGCCAGCGGCACGTACCTACGACCCTCCGGACACTGTGGAGGCGCAGGTTCCCCCCTATGCGCCCGCTCGATGTCTGCGTCCACATCCCATACTACTGGTGCCACCAGCTTAGCTGCCGGAATGATGGGAGTAGGATCGATGGACCTGTCCTCAGTGTCATAGAGTCTTGACAGCGCGTCAGCCTTAGTGTTAAGGGAACCTGGTCTATATGAGATAGTGAAACGAAATCTGGTGAAAAACATGGCCCACCTTGCCTGACGAGGATTCATTCTCCTAGCTGATCGGATATACTCCAGGTTACGATGGTCAGTCCAGATAAGGAAAGGGTGCTTAGCCCCCTCAAGCCAGTGTCTCCACACCTTCAGGGCCTCAACCATAGCCAACAACTCCCTATCCCCCACATCATAATTCCGCTCCGCTGGTCCGAGTTTCTTTGAAAAAAAGGCACAGGGGCGGAGTTTCGGAGGCACACCCGAACGCTGTGAGAGCACCGCTCCAACCCCAGCCTCGGATGCGTCCACCTCTACTATAAACGCCAAAGAAGGGTCCGGATGTGCCAACACCGGCGCCTCAGTAAACATCGCCTTCAACTTATGAAAAGCTCCGTTCGCCTCTGCTGACCACTGCAAACGCGCCGGCCCCCCCTTCAGCAGTGAGGTAATAGGGGCAGCTACCTGACCAAAACCCCGGATAAACCTCCGGTAGTAATTGGCAAATCCCAAAAACCGCTGCACCTCCTTTACCGTGGTCGGAGTCGGCCAATTACGCACGGCCTTTATGCGGTCACCCTCCATTACCAAACCAGAGCTGGAAATGCGATAACCCAGGAAGGAAACTGATTGTTTGGAAAACTCACATTTCTCCGCCTTCACATACAGGTCATTCTCCAGCAGTCGTCTAAGAACCTTGCGCACAAGAGATACATGCTCAGTGCGTGTAGCGGAGTAGATCAAAATATCGTCAATATACACCACTACACCCTGTCCGTGCAGGTCTCTGAGTATTTCATCCACAAAGGATTGAAATATAGCTGGAGCATTCTTTAAACCGTATGGCATGACGAGGTACTCATAATGGCCCGACGTAGTGCTAAATGCAGTTTTCCACTCATCTCCCTCCCGAATACGCACCAAATTATAAGCACTCCTGAGATCCAGTTTAGTGAAGAACTGCGCTCCGTGAAATGATTCCACTGCTGTAGCAATGAGAGGTAGTGGGTAACTAAAACCCACTGTGATGGAATTTAGACCTCTATAATCAATACACGGACGTAACCCACCATCTTTTTTCTTCACAAAAAAGAAACTCGAAGAGACAGGTGACATGGAGGGCTGAATGTACCCCTGTCCCAGAGCCTCGGTGATATAAGTTTCCATAGCCACCTTCTCCTCCTGGGACAAAGGATACACATGACTCCTGGGGAGTGCAGCGTTACTCTGGAGATTTATCACGCAATCCCCCTGCTTATGGGGTGGTAATTGGGTCACTTTCTTTTTACTGAAAACGATAGCCAAATCGTCATACTCAGCTGGAATGCGCACGGTGGAAACCTGGTCTGGACTCTCCACCGTTGTCGCACCGATGGAAACCCCTACACACCTGCCTGAACACTCATCAGACCACCCCTGTAGAGTTCCCTGTTTCCACGAAATCGTAGGATTATGAATAGCTAGCCAGGGAATCCCCAGAACAACTGGAAATGCAGGTGAATCGATAAGGAACAAACTAATTCGCTCCTTGTGATTCCCCTGCGTAATCATCTCCAATGAAATTGTGGCTTTCTTTACCAGCCCTGACCCTAATGGTCGACTATCTAAAGAGTGCACGGGAAAAGGGGGGTCTACTTTTACTAACGGAATCCTCAACCTCTGAGCGAGTCCGCGATCTATAAAGTTTCCAGCTGCGCCTGAATCTACCAGTGCCTTATGCTGGAGAGAAGGAGAATAATTAAGGAAACAAATTAATAGGAACATGTGACCAACAGGAAACTCTGGGAGAGTGTGGTGCTTACTCACCTGGGGTGACCGATGAGTGTTCTGCCTGCCCTCACGATTCCCAGATGAATTCCTCCAGCACCGACCAGACGTGTGCCCTCTCCGGCCACAACTGGTACAGGAGGAGCTTCCTCCTCCGATCTCCCTTGACGCAGTCCCTCCTAGCTCCATCGGGATAGGGGCAGGATGATCAGGAGGTAGAACTGACAGGACCCTTTCGGAACGTCCACGAGCAGCTAGCAGATGGTCCAACCGGATCGACAGGTCTATCAGTCCATCCAGGCTAAGCGTAGTATCCCGACAGGCCAGCTCCCTACGGACGTCCTCTCTCAGGCTACACCTGTAATGGTCTATCAGGGCCCTGTCGTTCCAGCCTGCTCCCGCAGCCAAGGTCCGAAACTCCAGCGCGAAGTCCTGCGCGCTCTTCGTCCCCCTGTCTAAGATGGAACAATCTCTCACCCGCCGCTCGACCTTCTGGAGGGTGATCGAACACGGCCCTGAAACGGCGGATGAACTCCGGGTAGTTGTCCTTCGCTGAGTCGGGCCCGTTCCAGACCGCATTAGCCCACTCCAGGGCTCTACCGGTCAGGCAGGTGATGAGGACCCCTACTCTCCTCCTCCGAGGGGCCGGCCGAACGGTGGCCAGGTAGAGTTCTAATTGCAGCAGGAATCCCTGGCACCCCGTCGCTGCTCCATCGTAATTCCTCGGAGGCGTCATGTGCAGAGCGCTGGAACCGGATCCAGATGGGGAGATGGTAGAGTTGCTGGTAGGAGGGTCGGTGGGGTAGTAGTAGGGAAACCATTCCTCTCCCAACGATCCATCCTCTCCATCATCTGATCCATCGCTGATCCTAGGCGATGGAGGATGGACGTGTGATGTTGAACTCGCTCTTCCATAGTGGGAAGAGGAGTGGTCGCTGCTCCTGCTGACTCCATAGAAGGTGCGGGCTTCTGTGACGTGTAAATGAGTGAAGAGGTGTGGAGTCAAGCGCAGAGAGCAAAGGATGTGGGAAAAACAACACGCTTTAATGTCCTGGAAACATAACATGTACAAAAGTGGAAACACAAATGAACAGAAATATAAACGGACAGCGTGAAACCCAAATGCAAACAAAATACACTCAAACAAAGAAACAGGAGAACAAGCCCGCACGAAACAGAAGCGGGCTGAACAGACTATATATAACCCTATCCTAACAACCAAACAAGAAACAGGTGATACCAATTAGACAGAACTAAACGAACACAGAACAACGGATCAGCGATAGCTAGTAGACCGGCGACGACGACCGCCGAGCGCCAACCGAACAAGAAGGGGAGTCACCTTCGGTAATATTCGTGACAGATGTAGCTTAGACCTATTCACAATACAGGTGAATGCATATTCAATAGGAGTGTGCGTGCATTGAGTTATTGAGCTTCTTTTGGCTGATTGCATGGGGCTACAGATGACAAACAATCAGTTTCCATTCCATTTCGGACTTATTTAATTGTGCTTATCAACAACATTTGCATAGAAGTAGCTTCTTTTTATAAGAATGTGTCTTTAACCAGTAATGACATCATTCACGGGAGAAGACGGGGCGGCCCGTCGGAGCACAGTCAATTCGATGACACAATAGATCATCTTTGGGAGAGATGTGGGAATTAATTTAGTTTTTTGTGTCAATCAGCATATTTTGCGTAATGGTTTGCATATTACCATAAACAAAGTACTAGAGTATTGAGTTGATGTTAGCTTTAGCTGTCAGCTAGCAACAAAAGTTAGCCTGCAAAGTTGGAAGCTACCGGTATCTTTTTGCATCTAGCTTGTATGGACATTGTTTTGCGAACAGTGATTAACAGTTTTAAAATTTCTACATGCCGTGTCGGATTCAAATGTGTTATCTTCTGTGCAGCATGAGTGGGGAGCTAACATGACGCAGCCCAGACTCCCAGTGCAGGCTTGCAATGGGTAAGTGGAGCAGGTACGGTGCACGCTATAGTAAGGGATCGGCTGCGCTGACAGACAGGCTTGATTCGTGAGACACATTAACAGAAATACAGAAAGTAAAAAAAAAATATATATATATATTAGTACCCGAGACGTTATTCATGTTCTAGTATCGAAAGTACCGAAGTTTCGGTATAACGTGCAACACTAAGGATAGGTAAGGACATGCTACAGTACCACCAAGGAATATTTGATGTACCTCTGAAGCATAAACTTTTTGAAGCATCTCACGATCACAATCAGTAACAACAAAGTTTGAGTATCTGCCTGGTGGCTGTGTTATTTAAAGCCACTGATGCATTAGCCTGTCTAGGGTCTTTGGTCTGTCACTCTGTTATTTCACACTTGTCTTGCTGTCCTGCTGTCGTTTTTGAGAACAGAAGGCAGAGAAGGATGAGAAATGCCTGCATGCAATATGTGTTCTCTCTTTGAGTGAGAAATGACTGAAATTACATCCTGTTCTTGCCAATACAAACTCCCTACTATCTGATTCTCCATTTGCTGTTGCATGCTGAGTTCTTATGGCTGTGTTCCAATTATGATGGCGGCACTGTGTTCTTCTGTCCCTAGGTGATGGCTCAGCAGGCCGGGGCTGGGCGCAGGTATATCCGGGCGTTTGTGAGCGGCTTCTTCGTGGCAGTGCCCGTAACTGTCACTGTTCTGGACCGCTTTGCCTATGTAGCACGAGTAGAAGGAGCCTCAATGCAGGTGAGACACACGCTCTCTGCTTTCTCCATCAATTCCTACTGATCTTGTTGTACTTTTTCAAAGCCCCACTTTCCTTTTGTGACAGAGTTGATTGCATCTCAGTATCTACTGTATCATGCAGTAAAGAGAGGGAGAGGTTCTATTGAATGGAATAAATTGGCCTTACCTCACCCCACAATTCAAATACCACAGAAGACATTTAGCCGTGCTCGGATTCAGAAGCCATACAATACAACAGAAGTCATACTTCATGGCCTGGGTTGACACTTTGTCGTGATGAAATCCATCAAAAGCATCTCACGTCTTTGCTCACGTTAAGAAAACACACATAAACACTTGTTTTAAACGTCTATGCTCAATGCACGTTCATCTTTCATTCTGCTGTCAAACAGAGTTGATCAGGCATACATCTGTAGCTATGTAGGCATCGAGGTAAGTCAGTCGGGCAGCTGAGACCCATTGGTTTCGCGTCATTGGCTGGGGCTTGTCCTCCCTGTTGACAGTGTTGGTTGGCAGTTTAGCTTCTTGTGAATGGTTGACAAGAGAATCTATACAGCGTGATATAGTTTCGTTTGTACCATCCCATGTGACGTAATTAGAATCCAAGTATATTTGCATGGTTTTCTAAGTAAGTAAAGAAAGAAAGAAATGTAACAACAAATGTTTGTCTGAAGAAGATCGTTATTGATCTCCCTCCTCTCCTCCCATACTACTAATTAGTAAGTCAATACGTTCAGATACTGCAGGCTGTTTACATTGCTGGAGTTGTTAGGATTTCGCCAGGTTCTAGTTGTGTAGACAGGCCGTTGCCTCACTTTGCCTCTCCTCCTACAAGGCCGTGATAGTTTAAACAAGAATCCTTTCAAAACCCCTGCGTTGTCTTGCCTAAGGCTGCAGTGCTCACAAGATTGAATTGTTGACCAGACAATCTTATTTGATCTAACTTTCCTTGTCTCCTGTGTTGTTGTTTTTTCTCAGGTTTTTATTAATTCTAGGGTGCTTTCAAGCTAGCAAGAATAACGTCTTTGAAACAATACAGCATGTAATATGGTAAAATATGACTGAAAGTGAAAATGATAACGTATCCAACTGTAACAGATACATTCTGCGGCTGGCAGCACTCGTATGGGATATTTATTTTCAGCAGACGGATAAGAGATATTCTGTCAATTACCCTGGCAAGCGTGAAATGGCCTGTGCACATCCTGTTTAATGAATCATTCTTCCTGTGTCATGTCACCCGCTGCTTGGAGTGGGGCTTCGTCACACACTAGTTCTTCGATAAAGTGACACAAACTAAGTTGTAAGAATGAATTATTTCTGTGGGGGGGGGGATTTCACAGACTATAAGCGTACTACACTGTATACGATAGAGTTAGTCATGGTTGTTGAGAAACCCTCTTGTGTTTCCCATTGAGGGTGAAATTGTTAATTTTGTGGACTCACTGGGTAAAGAGAAAATTATACTGGGTCATGTTCACAAGGTACAAACCTGAGGGAAACTGGAAGGTACTAAACTTGTCCAACCCTGATGTACTCTGTAAGGTACTGTAGGAGATATGTGCATCATCTTGTTTGTGTTGTTGTTTAGATTATTGACCTCTGTACTGACCCTTGCCCCGAGACATGACTGTAGACTTCTATGGCGTCAGACTTTATAGTTAATTAGTCTACAGCCACATCTCAGGGCAACCGTTCCACTCCAATAGATTTTAATGGTATGACATATGTTTCACCCACATCTGTCGGTGTGAATCTGTAGGCACGGGAAGACATACAGATATATATAAAATGGTGCCGGAAGAAATGGCAGCAGTTTAACAGGCGCCCAACTTATTGTGCTATTATGTGTTTGTTTTTTCGCATTATTTGTAGCTTATTTTGTACAAAATGTTTCTGCAACTGTATCTTATGGCAAAAAAGAGCTTCTGGAGGTCAGGACAGTGATCACTAACCTCGGATTAGACCAAGATTTTTTCTCAGTCAGCTGTATAAGGAAATAAGCAAACAAGAAACCGCTCACCCAGAGGCGGCGCTTCTAGTAGCCGGATACTTTAATGCAGGGAAACTTAAATCAGTTCTTCCTAATTTCTATCAACATGTTAAATGAACAAGCAGAGAGAGAGAAATTCTAGATCACCTGTACTCCACACACAGAGACGCGTACAAAGCTCTCCCTCGCCCTCCGTTTGGTAAATCCGACCATAATTCTATCCTCCTGATTCCTGCTTACAAGCAAAAATTAAAGCAGGAAGCACCAGTGACTCAATCAATAAAAAAAAGTGGTCAGTTGAAGCAGATGCTAAACTACAGGACTGTTTTGCTATCAGACTGGAACATGTTCCGGGATTCTCCCGATGGCATTGAGGAGTACACCACATCAGTCACTGGCAATATCAATAAGTGCATCGGGGACGTCGCCCCCACAGTGACTGGACAAACATACCCCAAAAAGAAGCCATGGATTACAGGCAACATTCGCACTGAGCTAAAGGATAGAGCTGCTGTTTTCAAGGTGCGGGACTGTAAGCCGGAAGCTTATAAGAAATCCCGCTATGCCCTCCAACGAACCATCAAACAGGCAAAGCGTCAATACACGGCTAAGATTGAATCGTACTACACCGGCTCCGATGCTCGTCTTATGTCAGAGGGCTTGCAAACTATTGCAGACTACATAGGGAAGCACAGCCACGAGCTTCCCAGTGACACGAGCCTACCAGACGAGCTAAATCACTCCTATTCTTGCTTCGAGGCAAGCAACACTGAAGCATGCATGAGAGCATCAGCTGTTCCTGGTCGACTTTGTAATCACGCTTTCCGTAGCCGACGTTCAGTAAGACCTTTAAACAGGTCAACATTCACAAGGCTTTCCAGGACGTGTGCTCCTGGCATGTGCTGACCACCTGGCAGGTGTCTTCACTGACATTTTCAACATGTCCCTGATTGAGACTGAAATACCAACATGTTTCAAGCAGACCACCATAGTCCCTGTGCCCAAGAATACGAAGGCAACCTGCCTAAATGACTACAGACCCGTAGCACTCAGGTCCGTAGCCATGAAGTGTTTTGAAAGGCTGGCAAGGGCTCACATCAACACCATTATCCCAGAAACCCTAGACTCACTCCAATTTGCATATTGCACAAACAGATCCACAGATGACGCAATCTCTATTGCGCTCCACACTGCCCTTTCCCACCTGGACAAAAGGAACACCTATGTGAGAATGCTATTCATTGACTACAGCTCAGCGTTCAACACCATATTACCCTCAAAGCTCATCACTAAGCTAAGGATCCTGGGACTAAATACCTCCCTCTGCAACTGGATCCTGGACTTCCTGACAGGCCGCCCCAAGGTGGTGAGGGTAGGTAGCAACCCATCTGCCACGCTGATCCTCAACACTGGAGCCCCTCCAGGGATGCATGCTCAGTCCCCTCCTGTACTCCCTGTTCACCCACGACTGCATGGCCAGGCACGACTCCAACACCATCATTAAGTTTGCAGACGACACAACAATGGTAGGCCTGACCACCGACAATGATGAGACTACCGGGAGGAGGCCAGGGACCTGGCCGGGTGGTGCCAGAATAACAACATATCCCTCAACGTAACCATGACTAAGGAGATGATTGTGGACTACAGGAAAAAGAGGACCGAGCACGCCCCCGTTCTCATCGACGGGGCTGTAGTGGAGCAAGTTGAGAGCTTCAAGTTCCTTGTTGTCCACATCAACAACAAACTAGAATGGTCCAAACACACAAAGACAGTCGTGAAGAGGGCACGACAAAGCCTATTCCCCCTCAGGAAACTAAAAAGATTTGGCATGGGTCCTGAGATCCTCAAAAGGTTCTACAGCTGCATCACTGCCTGGTACGGCAATTGCTCGGTAGTGCGTATGGCCCAATACTTCACTGGGGCAAAGCGGCCTGCCATCCAGGACCTCTACACCAGGCGGTGTCAGAGGAAGGCCCTAAAAAGACAAGACTGTTCTCTCTATGACCTCATGGCAAGCGGTACAGTAGTGCCAAGTCTAGGACAGTTTTTACCCCAAAGCCATAAGATTCCTGAACAGGTAGTCAAATGGCTACCCTGACTATTTGCATTGTGTGCCTCCCCCCAACCCCTCTTTTACGCTGCTGCTACTCTCTGTTTATCATATATGCATAGTCACTTTAACTATACGTTCATGTACATACAGTTGACGTCGGAAGTTTACATACACTTTAGGTAGGAGTCATTAAAACTTGTTTTTCAATCATTCCACAAATTTCTTGTTAACAAACTATAGTTTTTGCAAGTCGGTTAGGACATCTGCTTTGTGCATGACACAAGTAATTTTTCCAACAATTCTTTGCAGACAGATTATTTCACTTATAATTCACTGTATCACAGTTCAAGTGGGCCAGAAGTTTACATACACTAAGTTGACTGTGCCTTTTAAACAGCTTGGAAAATTCCAGAAAATTGTTGTGGCTTTTGAAGCTTCTGATAGGCTAATTGACATCATTTTAGTCAATTGAAGGTGTACCTGTGGATGTATTTCAAGGCCTACCTTCAAACTCGGTGCCTCTTTGCTTGACATCATAGGAAAATCAAAAGAAATCAGCCAAGACCTCAGAAAAAAAATGTAGACCTCCACAAGTCTGGTTCATCGGGAGCAATTTCCAAACGGCTGAAGGTATGCGTTCATCTGTACAAACAATAGTACGCAAGTATAAACACCATGTCACCACGCAGCCGTCATGCCGCTCAGGAAGGAGACGCGTTCTGTCTCCTAGAGATGAATGTACTTTGGTGCGAAAAGTGCAAATCAATCCCAGAACAACAGCAAAGACCATGTGAAGATGCTGGAGGAAACTGGTACAAAAGTATCTATATCCACAGTTGGATATCGACAACCTGAAAGGCCGCTCAGCAAGGCAGAAGCCACTGCTCCAAAACCGCCACAAAAAAAGCCAGACTACAGTTTGCAACTGCACATGGGGACAAAGATCGTACTTTGGAGAAATATCCTCTGGAAACAAAAATAGAACTGTTTGGCCGTAATAACCATTGTTATGTTAGGAGGAAAAAGGGGCAGGCTTGCAAGCTGAAGAACACCATCCCATCCATTAAGCACAGGGGTGGCAGCATAATGTTGTGGGGGTGCTTTGCTGCAGGAGGGACTGGTGCACTTCACAAAATAGATAGAATCATGAGGAAGGAAAATGATGTGGATATATTGAAGCAACACCTCAAGACATCAGTCAGGAAGTTAAAGCTTGGTCGCAAATGGGTCTTCCAAATGGATAATGACACCAAGCATACTTCCAAAATTGTGGCAAAATGGCTTAAGGACATCAAAGTCAAGGTTTTGGAGTGGCCATCACAAAGCCCTGACCTCAATCCTATGGAACATTTGTGAGCAGAACTGAAAAAGTATCTGCGAGCAAGGAGGCCTACAAACCTGACTCCGTTACACCAGCTCTGTCAGGAGGAACGGGCCAAACTTCACCCAACTTATTGTGGGAAGCTTGTGGAAGGCTACCTGAAACGTATGACCCAAGTTAAACAATTGAAAGGCAATGTTACCAGATACTAATTGAGTGTATGTAAACTTCTGACCCACTGTGAATGTGATGAAAGAAATAAAAGCTGAAATAAATAATTCTCTCTGCTATTATTCTGACATTTCACATTCTTAAAATGAAGTGGTGATCCCAACTGACCTAAAACGGGGCATTTTTACTAGGATTAAATGTCAGGAATTGTGAAATACTGAGTTGAAATGTATTTGGCTAAGGTGTATGTCAACTGTACTACCTCAATTGGCCCGACCAACCAGTGCCCCCTCACATTGGCTAACCGGGCTATCTGCATTCGGTCCCGCCAACCCCTCTTTTACGCTACTGCTACTCTCTGTTTATCATACACTGCTCAAAAAAATAAAGGGAACACTTCAACAACACAATGTAACTCCAAGTCAATCACACTTCTGTGAAATCAAACTGTCCACTTAGGAAGCAACACTGATTGACAATACATTTCACATGCTGTTGTGCAAATGGAATAGACAACAGGTGGAAATTATAGGCATTTAGCAAGACACCCCCAATAAAGGAGTGGTTCTGCAGGTGGTGACCACAGACCACTTCTCAGTTCCTATGCTTCCTGGCTGATGTTTTGGTCACTTTTGAATGCTGGTGGTGCTTTCACTCTAGTGGTAGCATGAGACGGAGTCTACAACCCACACAAGTGGCTCAGGTAGCACAGCTCATCCTGGATGGTACATGACTGCGAGATGTGGCAAGAAGGTTTGCTGTGTCTGTCAGCGTAGTGTCCAGAGCATTGAGGTGCTACCAGGAGACAGGCCAGTACATCATGAGACGTGGAGGAGGCCGTAGGAGGGCAACAACCCAGCAGCAGGACCGCTACCTCCGCCTTTGTGCAAGGAGGAGCACTGCCAGAGCCCTGCAAAATGACCTCCAGCAGGCCACAAATGTGCATTTGTCTGGTCAAACGGTCAGAAACCGACTCCATGAGGGTGGTATGAGGGCCCGACATCCACAGGTGGGGGTTGTGCTCACAGCCCAACACCGTGCAGGACGTTTGGCATTTGCCAGAGAACACCAAGATTGGCAAATTCGCCACTGGCGCCCTGTGCTCTTCACAGATGAAAGCAGTTGGCGGATGCTTTAGTCCAGGTCTGGGAGGAGATCCCTCAGGAGACCATCCGCCACCTCACCAGGAGCATGCCCAGGCGTTGTAGGGAGGTCATACAGGCACGTGGAGGCCACACACACTACTGAGCCTCATTTTGACTTGTTTTAAGGACATTACATCAAAGTTGGATCAGCCCGTAGTGTGGTTTTCCACTTTAATTTTGAGTGTGACTCCAAATCCAGACCTCCACGGGTTGATAAATTTGATTTCCAGAGATAATGTTTGTGTGATTTTGTTGTCAGCACATTCAACTATGTAAAGAAAAAAGTATTTAATAATAATATTTCATTCATTCAGATCTAGGATGTGTTATTTTAGTGTTCCCTTTATTTTTTTGAGCAGTGTATATGCATAGTCACTTTAACCATATCTACATGTACATACTACCTCAATCAGCCCGACTAACCGGTGCCTGTATATAGACTCGCTACTGTTATTTTTCACTGTATTTTTACTGTTGTTTTACTTCTCTACTTACCTATTGTTCACCTAGTACCTTTTTTGCACTGTTGGTTAGTGCCTGTAAGTAAGCATTTCACTGTTTTATTCGGCGCACGTGACAAATCAACTTTGATTTGATAGGCTAGACACAGCATTTAGCTCAGTATGGCAGGAGTCCGCTTCACTTCTCTAAGAGGAATATGTCATTCAGTCTGTCTTCTGTTCCCTGTTTGCCCTCTGCTTGGCCCTTGCTGCTGTTTCTCCTTTCCAGGCCACCGATGACAATGTTGCTCGTTTCCCCTGTTCCTTGTTTCTTTCCGATGTGACTGACTCGCCTCTTTTTGTGTGCATGTGTGTTGTCGTCTCAGCCTTCCCTGAATCCTGAGGGGAATGTGACAGGTTCTGACGTGGTGCTCCTGAACCGCTGGAGTGTGAGGAACTACCAAGTACGTCGAGGTGACATTGTGTCAGTCCTGTAAGTAACCAAGTTTCAACCACGTTTACATCAACTCTTGTTTTGTTTGCTGTCAGACATGCTGGGACCTTGTTAGTTGCTAAGATCAAGTGGATTTGGAGACACATCCTTGCCCTTTCTCTCCCTCCACCTCTGGAGTAGGCCCCTCTGCCAATGGCTGGCTGAGCAGTGACGCTCTGCTCCCCTATAACTCCCCTGTGCTGTTTTTAAAATGGAGGACCTGTTGACACTGTTGGCTCCACAAGAGAGGGAGGGAGAGGGGGAGCGAGAGAGAGAGCAATTAGAGCGCCACACAGCCATGCGAAGGCTCCCTGCTTTCAGACATACTCTTTGTTCTGAAGCACCGTGGGAAGCCAAATGTGGCCCTGGCTGCTAATGAAAAAGACTCAGTCACAAATGGCATCATATTCCCTATATAGTGCACGACCTTTGACCATAGGGCTCTGGCCAAAAGCAGTACACTATGTCGGAAGTAGGGTGTTATTTGGGACGCGAGTCAAAATCTCCCCTGAAAGAAAGTATTTTCTCTCTCTTTCTCTCCTCGTATGCTCACGTCCCTGGGCGCACTTATCCCAGGCTACTTATCTCAGTCTTTGTTTTTGCGATGGCTTCTGAGACTTCAATGTGTGATAACGTAGCTGTCTGATGAATTTGTGCTGCGTTGCCTTGATGGGATTCAGGTTTGATGATTGTTTCATGCAGAAGAGCAGAGCAGAGGTCATGAATAGGCCGACATAGAGGTACGGTCAAGGAATATTACTGCATTATGTATTTGATGTGTTCATTAGTTAAACTGAGTTTGACAACCTCAGGGTAAAGTTTTGCCACGACTGGTTTATTTGGGTTCGACATGACTATTGTGATTCAGCACAGATGTCCACAAACCACCCATCCATGCAGGTTTCCCTTAGAAAAGAGGTATTCTGACTTCCAATGGGGCTACCTGGTTAAATATAATAATAACTCAAATAAAATCCTATTAAATGCACCGATTTGCTGCTGTGGGGGTTGATGTGATGTGGATTGTGTGGGCTCAGACAGACAGACAGCGGCAGGCAGGCTGGATAAATCCCTCTTCCATAATTACCCCAAGATGGCAGCCTCTCCCTTCCCTTCCCTGCAGGGGACGTGTTGCGCTTGTGAACAGGATGTTCAGCCATTTATGAAGCACCATTCCTAGCAGAGCGGAGGGAGGGGGTGAAGGTGAGAGCGGGATAAAGAGGGAAGGGGAGAGGGGGAAGTGATCGAAAGCGAGTGAGAGAGCTAGCGTGGAATGCTAATCTAATGTACACTGACAAACTAAGTTGTAAGAATGAATTATTTCTGTGGGGGGGGATTTCACAGACTATAGGCGTACTACACTGTATACGATAGAGTTAGTCATGGTTGTTGAGAAACCCTCTTGTGTTTCCCTTGAGGGTGAAATTGTTAAATTTGTGGACTCACTGGGTAAAGAGAAAATTATACCGGGTCATGTTCACAAGGTACAAACCTGAGGGAAACTGGAAGGTACTGAACTTGTCCAACCCTGATGTACTCTGTAAGGTACTGTAGGAGATATGTGCATCATCTTGTTTGTGTTGTTGTTTAGATTATTGACCTCTGTACTGACCCTTGCCCCTGAGACCTGACTGTAGACTTCTATGGCGTCAGACTCTATAGTTAGTTAGCCTACAGCCGCGTCTCAGGGCAACCGTTCCACTCCAATAGATTTTAAAGTTATGACATGTGTTTCACCCACATCTGTCGGTGTGAATCTGTAGGCACAGGAAGACATACAGATAGGCTAGACACAGCATTTAGCTCAGTATGGCAGGAGTCCGCTCCACTTCTCTAAGAGGAATATGTCATAGATACACCAATTAACCTGCATGCTTTTGAAAATGTTTTTTTTTCTTCTAAAGCAACATTTATGAGGAAGGGCAACGTGTCAAGTAGATCTGTATCAACAACTGTTGTTGGGTGGGAAAAAATGTAAGAGTGTATTTCTCATCTGCCAAAGAATTCCACCCTGGCCTGTACTGTATTTACATGTGAAGTGTGATATTGGACTACTGCGACAGCAAGGTAGACTGAATTCCCTCTTCTAATTTGAAAAGCAAATTGTCCAAGGCAATATTCTGGTCCTCTGAATAATTTCTTATTTACAGAATAGAATACTCCTCGTTTCAGGTCCATGGTAGTGGATGAGAAAAATGGTCACCGTGTTTGAGTGCATATATGGCAATTTATCTGCCACATCGGGTTTTTGTCATGCTTTCAGTGCAGGCTATTAATAAGCTGATTTGATTTGATGTTCTCCTTGTTAACATAACCATTTAATTAAAAAACATTTTTTTTAAAGCAGCTTCAGAAACAGGTTTCTGCTAAGCAGAATTTTCTTGTGGAAGAGGAAAAATGCTCCTCTCCGGGTTATAAATAGCGGGTTAATGAATCCCCTTTTCTGGCACCGTTCTTTTGTTAATGACAAGGTTTTAGGTACCATCCTGGTACAAGACGATAGAGAAACAGATGTTGAAAGTTTTGATGTGGTACGTTTGTTTAGGGTGTGTGAGTATTCATGGCATGCACAGCAGCAGTTGTGTAAACCTTCAAAAGTTTCAAGTCTGTAGTTGCTTCTCTTCCTGTAGCTTGTCTTTGAAGTGTGGATGCCAGGAAGAGAGAAACATCACCCCTCTTGTTCGTTTGGACGGTACTGAGTTTCTGTCATTTTTTAGCATCAACAGAATCCAGTTTGGCTTTGTTGAGGTGTGTTTTAGCCAGCCGTAACTAAAGCCCATTGTTTTGGGATTGGGTTTACAAAAAAAAGAGAAGACCGAGCTGGGGGAAAAAAGGAAAGCAAAAACCTCTGAGATGCTTAATCTAGGATACTCTGAGCTGACAATCTCTCCTCTGCAGACGTGTTGTCCGGGCAACAGTAGAATGCGGTCTGTGGAGGTAGGAATTCCTTCCTGGACACAGGAAAAGGGGAGCTGACTGGCTTGGCCACCCTTCCATGAGCCATTAGGCCACTGTGGAGCACACTCTGGCCCCCAGGGAGGGGAGGGGAGGGCAGGGGAGGTTAATAGGGTTTGTTTTTGCCAAAAGAGATCGCTTCAGTCTGTCTCCTAATCTAGCAGATAGATAGGGATGTTTTGACATGTCTGCTGCCTGGCTGGCTGTAATAGTGTTATTATCTATCATTTGTGTGATTTCAGCAGCGTGATGGCTGGGTAATGGCCTCTGTTAAAAGCAAGACATTGGCCTCTTGAGCTAAGAATCCCACTCTGCGAAACACACACACAAGCTTGTGCACACACACACACACACACACACACACACACACACACACACACACACACACACGGTGCTCAGAGCACACACACCTGCATTCATTACATGTGTTTCATTTTTATCTTAAAAGTTCGATAAAGGTTGGCGTTCAATGCCCTGCGAAAATCAAATTGAATGTAATTTGTCACGTGCTTCGTAGACAAGTGTAGACTAACAGTGAAATGCATACTTACACGTGCATTACCAAAAATAGAGAGTTAAAGATAAAATATAATAAATAGAAATAGTGACATGAGGAATTAATACACAGTGGATAACGAATAAAAAATGACAAGTAAAAATAACATGGTTATACAGTTGAAGTGGGAAGTTTACATACACCTTAGCAAAATACATTTGAACTCAGTTTTTCACAATTCCTGACCTTTAATCCATTTGAAAATTCCCTGTCTTAGGTCAGTTAGGATCACCACTTTATTTTAAGAATTTGAAATGTCAGAATAATAGTAGAGTGATTTATTTCAGCTTTTATTTTTTTCATCAGACATTTACATACACTCAATTTAACTTATGGTAGCCTTCCACAAGCTTCCCACAATAAGTTGGGTGAATTTTGGCCCATTCCTCCTATTTTAGTTCTACCCACAAATTCTCTATAGGATTGAGGTCAGGGCTTTGTGATGGCCACTCCAATACCTTGACTTTGTTGTCCCTAAGCCATTTTCCACAACTGTAAGTATGCTTGGGGTCATTGTCCATTTGGAAGACCCATTTGCGACCAAGCTTTAACTTCCTGACTGATGTCTTGAGATGTTGCTTGAATATATCCACATCATTTTCCTACCTCATGATGCCATCTGTTTTGTGAAGTGCACCAGTCCCTCCTGCAGCAAAGCACCCCCACAACATGATGCTGCCACCCCTGTGCTTCACGGTTGGGATGGTGTTCTTCGGCTTGCCAGCCTCTCCCTTTTTCCTCCAAACATAATGATGGTCATTATGACCAACAGTTCTATTTTTGTTTCATTAGACCAGAGGGCATTTCTCCAAAAAGTACGGTCTTTGTCCCATGTGCAGTTCCAAACCGTAGTCTGGCTTTTTTGTGGCGGTTTTGGAGCAGTGACTTCTGCCTTGCTGAGCGGCCTTTCAGGTTATGTCGATATAGGACTTGTTTTACTGTGGATGTAGATACTTTTGTACCTGTTTCCTCCAGCATCTTCATCAGGTCCTTTGCTGCTGTTCCTGGATTGATTTGAACTTTTCGTACCAAAGTATATTAATCTCTAGGAGACAGAAAGCGTCTCCTTCCTGAGCGCTATGACAGCTGCGTGGTCCCATGGTGTTTATACTTGCATACTATTTCTTGTACAGATGAACGCATACCTTCAGCTGTTTGGAAATTGCTCCCAAGGATGAACCTGACTTGTGGAGGTCTACAATTTTTCAATTATAAGTGAAATAATCTGTTTGTAAACAATTGTTGGAAAAATGACTTGTGTCATGCACAAAGTAGAAGTCCTAACCGACTTGCCAAAACTATAGTTTGTTCAGTTATGCATTAGGGTGCGCTATTACATTTTTTGGATGAAAAACGTTCCCATTTTAAACAAGATATTTTGTCACGAAAAGATGCTTGACTATGCATATACAGCTTTGGAAAGAAAACACTCTGACGTTTCCAAAACTGCAAAGATATTGTCTGTGAATGCCAGAGAACTGATGTTACAGGCGAAACCCAGATAAAAATCCAACCAGGAAGTGCCGCATTTTTTGAAACCGCCTCATGCCAATGACTCCTTAAATGGCTGTGAATGAGCTTACGTTTCCCAAGGTGTCTACAGCATTGTGACGTCTTTTTAGGCATTTCAATTGAAGAATAGCCGTAAGGGACCATATATAGCATGTGGTCACATGGTGTCTCCCGCAGAAAATCTTGCGTAAAATACTGAGGTAGCCATTTTTCCAATCGCTTCTTATGAGAAACCAATTGCCTCGACGGATATATTATCGAATATATATGTTAAAAACACCTTGAGGATGGATCCTAAACAACGTTTGCCGTGTTTCTGTCGATATTAAGAGCAAATTTTGAAAAAAGTTTGGCGTTATAGTTGTAGCATTTTCCGGTCGATTTCTCAGCCAAGCATGATGAAGAAATGGGAGCTATTTCGCCTACAAAAATAATATTTTTGGAAAAAATTAAAATTTGCTATCTAACTGGGAGTCTCCTGAGTGAAAGCATCTGAAGTTCTTCAAAGGTAAATTATTTAATTTGGTTGCTTTTCTTATTTTCGTGAAAATGTTGCCTGCTGCCAGCAGAGCCTAGCATAGCATTATGCCATGATAAACTTACACAAATGCTTGTCTAGCGTTGGCTGTAACGCATATTTTGAAAATCTGAGATGACAGTGTTGTTAACAAAAGGCTAAACTTGTGTTTGAATATATTTATTTCATTTAATTTGCGATTTTCATGAATAGGAAAAGTTTCTAGGGGTATTTATGTCTGCTGCGTTATGCTAATGCATTTGAGGCTATGATTACGATCCCGGATCCGGGATTGCTCGTCGCAAGAGGTTTTAACATGAAATTTGTGGAGTGGTTGAAAAACGAGTTTTAATGACTCCAACCTAAGTGTAGTAGAAAAGAACATGCAGGGAGTATATACAGGGAGTACTAGTACCGAGTCGATGTGCATGGGTACCAGGTAATTGAGGTAGATATGTAATAGTGATTTAAATTTTGTATTTTATTTAACCTTTATTTAGCTAGGCAGTGATGCACGGTTTGTGTCGCCCTCCTCGTGGGACAGTTGAGCTAACGTGTGCTAATGTGATTAGCATGACGATGTAAGTAACAAGAACATTTCCCAGGACATGGACATGTCTTTTATGGGCAGAAAGCTTGAATTCTTGTTAATCTAACTGCACTGCCCAATTTACAGTAGCTATTACAGTGAAATAATACCATGCTATTGTTTGAGGAGAGTGCACAACAAAAAACTTATCACAGCAACTGGTTTGATACATTCACCTTTGAAGGCAAATAATATACTTACATTCAGTAATCTTGCTCTAATTTGTCATGCTGAGTGTCCCTGAGATAAAATGTAGCATAGTTTTGATAAAATCCATTTTATATTCAAATGTAGGAACTGGGTTCCACAGTTTGAACCCCTGCTGTGTATCAATTGACCAATTCGGCACATTTGGGCAGACTTGATACAACATTTAGAACAGTAATGCAATGGTTCATTGGATCAGACTAAAATGTTGCACATACACTGCTGACATCTAGTGTCCAAAATGTAAATTGTGCCCAGACTCCCAAGGGATATAATGGCCTTTGTCTTTAATTTCACAGATGTGCTTTTTATTTATTTTTAAATTATCTGTGTTTTTCTTTATATTACCAGATCTAATGTGTTATATTCTCCTAGATTAATTCCACATTTCCACAAACTTCAAAGTGTTTCCTTTCAAATGGTATCAAGAATATGCATATTCTTGTTTCAGGTCCTGAGCTACAGGCAGTTAGATTTGAGAATGTCATTTTAGTTCTTTTTTTTTAAATGGCCCGATCCTTAACTTCTTGCGTCGAGCCATCTCGGATCCGGTATCGTGACTACAGCCTCAAACTCATTATCATAACGCAACGTTAACTATTCATGAAAATCGCAAATGAAATGAAATGAATCTATTTGCTCTCAAGCTTAGCCTTTTGTTAACAACATTGTCATCTCAGATTTTCAAAAATATGCTTCTCTACCATAGCAAACTAGCATTTAGCATTTAGCATTAGCATTTAGCGTTAGCATTAGCAGGCCACAAATCTTTCAGGAAAAACTGAACATTTGCTATCTAACTGAGAGTCTCCTCATTGAAAACATCCAAAGTTCTTCAAAGGTAAATTATTTATTGAATGTTTTTGCTGGTTTTTGTGAAAATGTGGCCAGGAGTAAACCACACAACACACTACTATCTTTCCCTCTACCTCAGCCTTTTTGCCTCTCCCGTTGCAGGCCTGTTGTCCCTCAACCTGTCAAATTGGCAACCTACGTAAACCTCTACCTACTACAGTACAATGATTTTGAGGTTTAAACAACAAAGCAGACTGCTATACTCCCTAACGCAGCCCTCTGCCTTTCTCCTGTAGGGACGTTCTCCCTCATCCCCTCTCACACAGTGACTCAGCTCCCTGTTCCTTTCCACTTATCAGATGTGATGAATGAATGCATCCACCTCTGGTACATTTCAACGTTTAGATAGGTCCACTTGAACTCGGATGTGCCTCCGAAAAGTTGATTGGGGTAAAATTCTGCAGTATTACAACAGGGAAACATTTCTGAGATCCCTTTAGTAGTTGTATATGTCAACATGAGCTATGAAGGAAGAGAGCAGCAGCATGCCAGTGTAATAAGAACCTCTGAGAGATTGAGAGAGAGGCGCTGCGGACAGATTAAAGCAGGGCGACTTGGGTGGAATGAGGTTTGGGGTTCAGTTCATCAAAACTGCGGCAAGTACAGTTGAAGTCGGAAGTTTACATACACCTTAGCCAAATACATTTAAACTCAGTTTTTCACTATTCCTGTCATTTTAATCCTAGTAAAAAAAATCTGTTTTAGGTCAGTTAGGATCACCACTTTATTTTAAGAATGTGAAATGTCAGAATAATAGTTGAGTGATTTTATTTCTTTCATCACATTTCCAGTGGGTCAGAAGTTTACATACACTCAATTAGGATTTGGTAGCATTGCCTTTCAATTGTTTAACTTGGGTCAAACGTTTCGAGTAGCCTTCCACAAGCTTCTCACAATAAGTTGGGTGAATTTTGGCCCATTACTCCTGACAGAGCTGGTGTAACTGAGTCAGGTTTGTAGGCCTCCTTGCTCGCACACGCTTTTTCAGTTCTGTCCACACATTTTCTATAGGATTGAGGTCAGGGCTTTGTGATTGCCACTCCAATACCTTGACTTTGTTGTCCTTAAGCCATTTTGCCACAACTTTGTAAGTATGCTTGGGGTCATTGTCTATTTGGAAGACCCATTTGCGACCAAGCTTTAACTTCCTGACTGATGTCTTGAGATGTTGCTTGAATATATCCACATAATTTCCCTACCCCATGATGCTATCTATTTCGTGAAGTGCACCAGTCCCTCCTGCAGCAAAGCACCCCCACAACATGATGCTGCCACCCCCGTGCTTCACGGTTGGGATGGTGATCTTCGTCTTGTCGTTCTTTCCTCCAAACATAACGATGGTCATTATGGCCAAACAGTTCTATTTTTGTTTCTTCAGACCAGAGAACATTTCTCCAAAAAGTATGATCTTTGTCCCCATGTGCAGTTGCAAATGGTAGTATGTCTTTTTTTTGGGCGGTTTTGGAGAAGTGGCTTCTTCCTTTCAGAATATGTCGATATTGGACTGGATTTGCTGTGGATACAGATAATTTTGTACCTGTTTCCTCCAGCATCTTCACAAGGTCCTTTGCTGTTGTTCTGGGATTGATTTGCACTTTTTGCACCAAAGAACGCATCTCCTTCCTGAGAAGTATGACGGCTGCGTGGTCCCATGGTGTTTATACTTGCGTACTATTGTTTGTACAGATGAACGTGGTACCTTCAGGCGTTTGGAAATTGTTCCCGAGAGTGAACCAGACTTGTGGAGGTCTACAATTTTTTTTCTGAGGTCTTGGCTGATTTCTTTTGATTTTCCCATGATGTCAAGCAAAGAGGCACTGAGTTTGAAGGTAGGCCTTGAAATACATCTACAGGTACACCTCCAATTGACTCAAATGATGTCAATTAGCCTATCAGAAGCTTCTAAAGCCATGACATCATTTTCTGGCATTTTCCAAGCTGAAGGCATAGTCACCTTAGTGTATGTAAACCTTTGACCCACTGGAATTGTGATACAGTGTCATGCACAAAGTAGATGTCCTAACCGACTTGCCAGAACTAGAGTTTGTTAACAAGAAACGTGTGGAGTGGTTGAAAAACGAGTTGTGACTCCAACCTAAGTGAATGTAAACTTCCGACTTCAACTGTATATCTGCAATGATACGTGCCAGTAGTCCTAATAATAGGATTTTACTGTAAATCAGAATCTATATACAGTAAACATTGGGTTTGCATAAACACAATGAGGTAGGGTTACATTCAGAGGGAACCACATAGATAGCAGCAGGTTTTCATGGAATGTGGAAAACATCCACTTGGCTGTGGTGGTCTGTTTTCAGCTTAATTTCTTTCAGCCATCCCTTGCTTCCTGGCTTCTTGTTCCTCTCTCTCTCTCTCCCTTCCTTCTGGTGATTTTCCTGATGTTCCTTTTCAGAACCTGCATTCACACGGAGACAACGTGGTTGGGGAGAAAACAACCTGTCTCCAAACACAAATGATGTTTTTCATTACACGGGAGCTCTGTCATCAGCCCCAGCGGGTACTTTGGTTATGCAGTGAGGAGATATTCCTCTCATTCAGCCACCGTGTAATTGTACAAACATCAAAGCTGCTTTCCTGGCATTCACATCCATCAACAGGCATGCAATGAAATGGGAATGACCTCGACATGAAATATTCCCTCATTTCTCCCCGTTTGAACAGAAGCAGCTTGGAAAGCACCCTGCCGATACAGAGTGAGCTGTGCGTAGTGGGCAGGTTACTCACTTGACACATTGAGGGCATAAAAGCTTTCAATTAAAATTGGGCTCTGGATGGAAGGAAATTGGTGTTTCAAATGCCACAGGGACAGGATTTATCATTTAGGCTGTTACAGTGACAGATTTCCAAGTCAGAGATAGTATTCGCATTATGCCCATGCCCTAAATGAAGGATGGTTAAGGAACCAAACCAGACTAGTTGGAACCTGGAGTTCCCTTGCTTCCGAGGGGTAGGCCTACAAACTATGTGACCCTGAACTGGCTTCTTCATTGGTCAAATGTGACAAATAAAGGATAAGTGAAAAATGAAGTGACTCCTTGAGGGTAGAGTTCTCAACGAATGTAACCATTTACTGACAGAGTACATTTTGAATCCCCAGTGAATAACATATCTCATCCTTCCAAGCGTCTTATCCAGTTATAATGTGCCGTTTGAAACAAGAATCCGTCCCGGCTTATTTTCAACGCTCGACTGCTCCGTGGCCTATTTGAGAAATGGCTGATGGTTTGTGGTTGTCCCACATGCTACCTACAGGGCTCTGTGTTAAATTCCCTGACACACACACACACACACACACACACACACATATATATACACACACACACACAGTGCTATGTTAAATTGGCTGTCAGTGGCATTTTAGAACAGTTATGCAAATTGGGCTGAGGGTTATCATAGCGGCGGTGTCAGACCCGTGTGGGGTTTGGAGGGCTACAGATTAAGACACAGACAGCCACTGTCAACACACTGAGGCCATTAATAAAGACCCCACCCCTTGATATGACTGGAGGAAGAGAGCAGTCAGAGCAGGGCAATGTGTGGGTGGATGGGAGAAGAGAGCGGGGGGTTTGGGGAATGTGTGTGTGCTCGTGTGTTTTGGGTGTGTGTGCGTTTTGTCATCTTACTTCTCTCATGCTTGTTACGCTAATGCAGGTCAGGGCCAGGCAACATCATCTTGCTCTGGGGTAGCAGAAAAGGTGAGAAGGTAAGATCATAGAAACATGAATGTTCTTTCCTCTGGCAACAGAAAGAGCAAAACAAGAACAGCGTTATCAGTAAGTAGGAGAAGGATGATTAATCCCTGTAATTTAGCTAAACTGTGCCTCTTTAATGTTCAATGCTTCATGCTTTGTGAAGTGCTTCTCCTCCGATAGCTCAAACTTTACTGCCCTCTCGCTCTCTCTCTCTCTCTCTGCCAGTTTGGCAGGCGTACATGAACTTAAAAATAGATTGTATCGCTGTGCGTTGGCAGATCATTCCAGTGGTAAAGGTTTTTTCATCAAGCCTCACATGCATCATGGATGTTAATGCACGTGTCTCAGTCACACTACTGGTGACAGCTAGGCCTATACAGCTAGCTATAGGGGAGAAATGACAAATGAAATAGATATGCAGTCAATCTTCAGAGAATATTAGTCTCTGCCAGGAAAACTTCAATTTTCACAGACTTATGCCTGAAAGTGGACCTTGCGTCTCGGTGTCTGCGTGTAGCAGCACAGTTTGAGGGCGACACAGGGACCCCCCCCCTGCAGGTGAGCTGCATTTTGGCCCCTGCAGGTCACAGTGGCAAATGGTGGGGGTGGGGGGTATATAAGCATTCAGCATGCCATCATCCATTTATTTACTCTATTTCTGATCAATTTGATGATATTTTTATGGACAAAAAATGTGCTTTTCTTTCAAAAACAATAACATTTCTAAGTGACTCCAAACTTTTGAATGGTAGTGTACATGGAAATATATGGATGAGCAATGACCGAGCAGCATAGGCAAGATGTAATAGATGTTATAAAATACAGTATATACATATGGGATGAGTTATGCAAGATATGTAAACACCATTATTAAAGTGGCATTAATAAAATGACTAGTGATCCATTTATTAGAGTGGCCAATGATTTCAAGTCTGTATGTAGGCAGCAGCCTCTCTGTGTTAGGGATGGCTGTTTAACAGTCTGATGGCCTTGAGATAGACTGAAAAATAGCTTCTATTGGTCCCAGCTTTGATGCACTGTACTGACCTCGCCTTCTGAATGATAGCGGGGTGAACAGGCAGTGGCTTGGGTGGTTGTTGTCCTTAATTATCTTTTTGGCCTTCCTGTGACATCGGGTGCTGTAGGTCTCTTGGAGAGCAGGTAGTTTGCCCCCGGTGATGCGTTGTGCAGACCGCACCACCCTCTGGAGAGCCCTGCGTTTGTGGGCGGTGCAGTTGCCGTACCAGGCGGTGATGCAGCCCGACAGGATGCTCTCAATTGTGCATCTGGGAAAGTGTGTGAGGATTTTAGGTGACAAGCCACATTTCTTCAGCCGCCTGAGGTGGAAGAGGCGCTGTTGCGCCTTCTTCACCACACTGTTTTGTGGGTGGACCATTTCAGTTTGTCCGTGACGTGTATGGCGCGGATCTTGGAACGTTCCTCCTTCTCCAATACTGTCACGTGGATGGGGGGGGTGCTTCCTCTGCTGTGTTCTGAAGTCCACGATCAGCTCCTTCATTTTGTTGATATTGAGGGAGAGGTTATTTTCCTGGCACCACTCCGCCAGGACCCTCACCTCCTCCCTGTAGGTTGTCTCATCGTTGTTGGTAATCAGGCCTACTACCTTTGTGTCGTCTGCAAACTTGATGATTGAGTTGGAGGCGTGCATGGCCACGTAGTCATGGGTGAACAGGGAGTACAGGAGGGGGCTGAACACGCACTCTTGTGGGGCCCCAGTGTTGAGGACCAGCGAAGTGGAGATGTTGTTTCCTACCGTCACCACCTGTGGGTGGCCTGTCAGGAAGTCCAGAACCAAATTGCACAGGGCGGGGTTGAGACCCAGGGCCTCAAGCTTAATGATGAGCTTGGAGTGAACTATGGTGTTGAATGCTGAGCTATAGTCCATGAACAGCATTCTTACATAGGTATTCCTCTTATCCAGATGGGATAGGGCAGTGTGATGGCGATTGCATCGTCTGTGGAATTGGGGCGGTATGCAAATTGAAGTGGCTCAAGGGTGACAGGTAAGGTCGAGGTGATATGATATGATCCCTGACTAGTCTCGCAAAGCACTTCATGATGACAGAAGTGAGTGCTACGGGGCAATAGTCATCTAGTTCAGTTACCTTCGCCTTATTGGGTACAGGAGCAATGGTTGGCCATCTTGAAAAATGTGGGGACAGCAGACTAGGATAGGGAGAGATTGAATATGTTCATAAACACATCAGCTGCTCGTCTGCGCATGCTCTGAGGATGCGATTAGAGATGCCCTCTGGGCCAGGCAGCCTTACGAGGGTTAACGCATTTAAATGTCTTACTCACGTCGGCCACGGCGAAGGAGAGCCCATAGTACTTGGTAGCGGGCCGTGTCCTTGGCACTGTATTATCCTCAAAGCGGGCAAAGAAGCTGTTTAGTTTGTCTGGAAGCAAGACATTGGTGTCAGTGACGTGGCTGGTTTTCCTTTTGTAGTCCGTGATTGACTGTAGACCCTGCCACATAGATCTCGTGTCTGAGCCGTTGAATTGCGACTCCACTTTGTCCCTATACTGACATTTCGCTTTTTTGATTGCCTTGTGGAGGGAATAACTACACACACTCCATTGAGTCAATAGGTGGACTTCACAGTCTGGGAACTGTGGTTAACCTACAGGCCACTTAACCGTTTCTCATGTGTAACTCGCGATTGAATTGACTGCAGAGCTAACTCAGTGTTACACACCCTAACCCCCTCAAAACAAGATTGTCAATAAAGATACATGATAAGGAGAGGAGAGGAGACCTGCAACCAAGGTTATAGCCTACCAATGCTGTTAACACACTCCCCTCCCTGCTCTCAGGCTAAAGCTTGTAAACTACATGGTCAGTGTGTGCTCACTGCTCGGGGTGTGGTCCTTGGAGAGACTGACTCAATGGAGTGTGTGATGAACAGACTCCTCCAACACCACTGCTTGGTAGACCTGGGTTCTAATACTATTTGAAATTATTTCAAAATGTGTTATCTGTGCTTGATGATTTAAGCATGCCTGGCACAGTGGTCCAATAGAATAGTCCCAAAACAGCAAACCCTGCACCTAATATAGCACTGCAGTCAGGTTACAGCCAACGCTCGAAGTATTTAAAAGATCTCAAATAGTCTTTGAACCCACGTCTGCTGCTTGGGGGGGGGTCTCTGTTATCGCTCATCTCAGCTGGGCAGCAGATCCAGCCAAGCAGCAGAGGGGAGGAGAGGGGAGGAAAAGAGAGGAAGATGACCCATAGCCTTAGGCTGGGGTGTCTGTGCCACACTCCACAGCTCAGGACCAGGGACGAGCTCCCACAGCGGCCCTGCTTTAAAGATGATAAAGGACAGGCACACCAAGGGTAGCCCCTCGATAACGTGAGGAAACGAAAGGGAAAGGTGGATAGCTAGTCAATTGTGCAACTGAATGCATTCAACTGAAATGTGTCTTCTGACCCAGCTATCAGCTGAGGAATAAAACCTCCTGACATCAGCTGAGGAATAAAACCTCCTAATCGTTCAATAAAGGTGATGTTCTGTGACACGGATTTCCAATGGCTTCTATAACTCTGAATGTACACTTACAAGTGCATTGGTTTAATGGGACTAACATTTTATAATGGAATAAGGTTGTCATTCAATGGCTCTCCGAAACGGTATTATGCATAATAGTCATGTGCCTTATACTCCATTGGGACTCCAATGAATTGACTCTTCAGTGAGAAATATTCTGAAGTCTTGCACGTTGTCATGTAGCACCCACTCCTCTCTACCCCAACCCTGTGTGTGTGTCCGTTGCCGTCTCTTCTATCTTGACTCCGAACACACTCTACGCAAACTGCCACTTCCACTTACTGTTGTTTGTACCATTTCTGTCAGTCAGGTCACGCATGGTGCATCCAGCAGGCAACCTGCCTGTCTGTCACAACGCCCTCCCTCACTGGAGTACCAGGCCGACTTCCTCTGCCTGCGTGTGCACCCGTTGCTATGGTAACACGGGGACATTGAGCCTCTGCTGCTATCTGCCATCTCTACCTCTGTCCATGGATGACTTTTTTTTCTCATAGGTCACGCCCAAATTCGGTGTGCATGTACAGGTTGTAGGCATTTTAATGCAAATTGGAAAGGCAACGATGATTACGGAGGTGACATTTGAATGAACAGGACTGGAGAGCTGCGATTGACTTCAGGAAATTTCAACACTTAAAAAAATGTACTTCACACAACTACAACTTTTTAGCATTTTTTATACAAGTACAGCATTATCTTTATGCAGCCAGATATTCTATTTAATTTTACAATTCAAACGTGAACTAGGATTCGATGAAGGTTCTTGTATTATATATATATTATTTTTTACAGGGAAGTGATAACAACACATGACCTATTCAAGCAGTATGTTAATAAGATATTTCAGCACAATAGATTTCCCTTTTCTGTTTAGCTTTTCTTTTTTTATGGGAAAATGTCAATCTTATGGTCTCTAGACTCAGTATGACAACAGCATTTCGTCATATGATGGAAATGTGTGCATTATGATTGTATGGAACGTATTGAGTATGATGGTGATATAGGCCTATATGGTCAAACTAACACAAGACCATGTAAGGGTACAGTCAGCAGTTTAAATGCTGTTCATACATTTCCTTTTCAGAGGTGTGCCTTAGACTGCATTACTACATCCTTTTAATTGAAGAGTGAAGGATTTCCTGCTCTTGTTTCATTCATATTCATTTGCAAAGGTATTTTGGCGATGGACACAAAGCCACTTGTCATCTGCTAATTAGACGTTAGGGTCCTTTTTGAGTTCAAGACTGTCGCAACACAAACCGTAGGCTGTGTCAAACAGTGAATTCTCCAGGTTTTGCATTTGATGTGTCTATATTTTCAACAGGATTGAGTCGTACAGTCACTTCCTCTTACTCCAATGTGGATATCTTATGTTAGGCCTAGATGTATTGAAACAACATCGAAAGTGTCCCCCTCAAACATAATGTAAGCGGCTGGCACACAGATGTTCATAGGTGAAATCAAAAAAAAGATTTTTCTCCGGTAACCATTCTTCGACGCGTCAATCATTGTCTTTATGATATGGTTTCCGGCTGTCTCTTCCTTTTTTTTAATCGAGGGGAAACAGTCTTGTTTAGGAATATTTAGCTCCCCCCCCCCAGGAATAGCCCAGATATCTGTTATATTTTGTGCATTTTGCGCATTTTATTATAAAAGGGGCCTGTGAAAGACCTATGCTTCAAAGGGAGTGTCGTGTTCACCGACTGCTCAGGTGTATTCATTGGGCTCGGTGTCACTCAAGCACCAAAGTAATTTGGCACTGGATCAAATGTTTGGTCTTAATTAGTAGAATATTTAGTCGGCCCTTTTATCCTTTTGCTCTGTTTTCTGCCGTGTCGTGTATGCAGTAATTATCTCAAATGAATTTTGCATGAGTGAGAGGAGAAAGAGCGAGCACTCATTTATATTTCGAGCACAGCAAGCAAGCACACAGTGCAAATGAATCTTACATTATAATAGGTCACTGAATTAATTTCCTAAATGGCAATTGGTGTGATTTCTCCCGGGGAAAAGTGACTGGCGTGTTGGCCTGGCTGGTGTGTCGCTGCACTTGTAGGTGTGCATTTCAGGTTATGAGGAGTAGATCAGATGCAGTCGACTCCACATGCTTTGACACAAATCCCACCCCATTCCCTTTATCGTGTCCTGTGGGCCCTGGTCAAAAGTAGTGCGCTATATAGAGGAGAGGGTGCCGTTTGGGACGTAGCCTAACATGCTATGTCTGTCGTGGGAAGATGCATGCAGCTTAGTGTGTAACTGAAATGGTTTCTTAGGCGTAACACAGAAAAAGAGACTTCTGACCGAAATGGCTGCTCAGCTGAGTCCTAGTCGCTCACTCGGTTCCGTCCGGAATGGAATCGGCAGGAAGCTCTTAACGCGAGGGAAAACATTTTGAGTTGGTGGGTGTGGAAATGATGAGGCTTTGATGTAATAGAGTGAAGTGGATGCCCCTTGAAAGCCGTCATTTAAATCCGAGCAGTAGTGGTCGGCCTATTCGCCTTTAGTCAGTCACTGAGGACGGACCGGATGTTTCTATTTTCTCCCGTTTAAAAAAATAATTCATCAATTTAATGGATTGATTGGTCAATCACCAATCTCATAACCTGGTTTCCCATACAGGTCTTAGTCAGTCGCTGATATAGAATTAAAATGAATACCTATGCCGTGAAGCTAGACTACAATTCTCTTGATGACCCTGTTGAGACACAACAATTCCCCCCCGTAGCTTTGTAACATTTGCTGAGGTAAACTGTTTATCCATTGAACCGTAAGAGACCATTAGGAGACCGGTGTGAAAAATGAGTGGATGTGACTTTGACTAATTGCCTCAAACGAGTAAGGCGGGAAGTTACAATAACTGTTCTCTGGCCTCCATATTGGAAACGGGAAATGCCCCAAACAGCATCTTTCGACTAGCAGAACAACTCCAAAAGCCTTGGAAGTATTCTCCATCACTAAACAATGCTATTATCTCACAAACCCACTCATTAACAGGACATGGCTATATTATTTCCCCCCGGCATGTAACTACAATTGGCATGGGACAGTTTGTTACTTGTGTACTTAAATCATTGGAGAACCTTCTGGAATCAATGGGAAGTACCAGCATAAAAGACAGCCATTGAGCTGGACACGGTCCTGTGTTGAATGCCACGGAAAGAAACAGCACGGCTTGCTGCAGATATGTTGCATCCCAAATGACACCCTATTCCCTTTATAGTGCACTTCTTTTGACCAGGGCTGATGGGGCTACGTAGGTAATAGGGTGTCTAATGGGACCTAAGCAGGGCGGCAGGTAGCCTAGTGGTTAGAGCGGTTGGACTAGTAACCGGAAGGTTGCAAGATCGAATCCCCGAGCTGACAAGGTAAAAATCTGATTCCCTTTATAGTGCACTTCTTTTGACCAGGGCTGATGGGGCTACGTAGGTAATAGGGTGTCTAATGGGACCTAAGCAGGGCGGCAGGTAGCCTAGTGGTTAGAGCGGTTGGACTAGTAACCGGAAGGTTGCAAGATCGAATCCCCGAGCTGACAAGGTAAAAATCTGTCGTTCTGCTCCTGAACAAGGCAGTTAACCTACTGTTTCCCGGTAGGCCGCCATTGAAAATAAGAATTTGTTCTTAACTGACTTGCCTAGTTAAATAAAGGCGAAAAGAAAAATAGCCAATACTTAGCAATGACTGAGCAGAAGAGGTCTCGGGCGGACTCTAGAACATCCCATGAGGCTGGTATCATCATTTTTGAGGCCACTTTTGACATCAAGTGCGACCTCTCCCTTTTGAAAATCAGTGGGCCTTTGTACAGGTTGTCGCCATTACACAGGCAATTAAGCCTGTGGTGTTGCCTTCATTAATGTAATGCAGTCGCCCAGCCTGTTCACTTTTAATCAAGGCCCGTTTTGGGAGATGGAAATGAGCATCGTTTGTAGTTACCGCAGGCTAATTTTCACCAGACTCAAGGAGCTAAGATCTGCCGGCACTTGTCAACGCCACTGATTTATACTGTTCATCATATACATTTAATGCACGCTTAGTACATTGTTCTCCAAGCCGAGACTAAGATACAATGGATCCAGTTCAGTACGACCAGCTTTTTTTTGTCAACGAGGACTGACGTATCCCCAATGTCACTCTAAGTAATAGGACGGCATTTGGGAGATGTCCTTTATATACTCCTGTCTAGAGCAGGACATGTGCTACTGCGCCAATAACGTCGCTGGACCTTAGTTTCAGATGCAACGCTCTAGTCTGTTTTGGATGGAATATGTAAGGCATGGAAAAACATGTCTGTTTTCTCCCTCGTTTTAATTTTTGTGTGTCATTTTATTGTCTGTTCGGTTCCCCGTTCCTGGGTGTATAGCCCAGTGGCAGGTCATTATGCACCTGTCGGTTAGCTGTGTCTGGACTGGGTTGCATCCGAAATGGCAGCCTTATTCCCTACATAGTGCACTGCTTTTGACCAGAGCGCTATGCAGGCCCTGGCCAAAGTAGCACAATATATAGGGAATAGGGTTCAATTTGGGAAGTGGCCAAGAATGTGAGCTGACTCTAAGCAGTCTGACAGAATGTTGTAAGAATAGTTTTGGCATGGCTGTGGTTATGTTAAGCTGTCTGTGTTGGCTGTCTATCGCTATGTGAAGCTGTCTGACTGTAGTTATGTGAAGGTGGCTGTCTGGAGTCTCGTCTGCCTTCATACAGTGACAGGCCTAGTTTACTACCCTGCCCAAGGGACAGTTCTGTTCTTGACTCCATGTTAGCCTTATTCCTCTTTCAGATGAAGAGATGGCTTGCAATCCCAAATGGCACCCTATTCCCTTTTATAGTGCACTACATTTGACCGGGGCCCATCGTTTTAAAAGCCGCTTCTCAGATTGCTGCGCTTGACTCGTAATATCATTTCATCAGCGCGAGTTAGTTATCAGAAACCATGTGGGAGCCAAAACAAGCCGAGGAATCTAATTTATAAATAGGATGCGTGGTGTTTATGATCCACTGGCTCCTGTGCTGTGTCTTGACGGCTGAATTCCAAATGGTGCCCTATTCCCTATAGGCTAGTGCACTACTTTTGACCAGGGCCCTTACCAAAGCATATGGGTCCTGGTTCAAAAGAAGTGCACTATGTAGGGAATAGGGTGCTATTTGGGACATTTCTTTAACCTTCGCGCACCATGATAAATGTGATTCTGACAGCTGTTAGAGACAATGCGATGCAGAGAAGAGGACAGGAATTGTGGCTTCAAACTAGTGTTTTGTGATGTGATCCGTCTCCCACCAGGACTCTGGCCGACTCGGGTTTAAGCATGTTTGAGTTCCCAGGCAGTCTGGTTTATGGAAGTGGTCTTATTTCGCTGCCGACGGAGACCACACCCTATTCTCTATACTTTTGACCGGAGACATGTGGGCCCTAATGCACTAAATAGGGAATAGGGTGCCATTTGGGATACAGCCTGAGCGAGAGCGCTGATCTCTCTGCGAATCTTGATAACGGAGACTGAAGTTCGACTGCAGCTGGAGAATCAGATTGCTGCTGCTGCTGTTCTGCTCTTTTTGGAGGCGTGTCTGTTGGAGCCTGAACGCCTCGTCTGACTTCCTCTTTCTGTTTGATAGAGTTAGCCTGTTGGCTGCTCACGACTCTTCCAGCCAAGATTCTGTCTGATATTTCATGTTCTCCTTTTTTTTTTGTTGAACCGAGGATGTTGTAACTTAATAGCTCCCTCCTGGGGTTTATTTATGCATCTGTCGTTCTGAGCTTCAGAGTGTTGGTTTGTTTTGTCTCTCGTAGTTGTGTTTGTAGGGGTCGATTGTAAGTGACGCTGCCTTTGGGTTGTCTCAACTACGCCCTGTTGGACAGTCTGCACAGTTAATTATTTCATATTCCCTATTTCCTTTCCTATTCACATTCCCTCTTCCCTAGTCCGTATTCCTAATTCTTTATTTCCTAGCAACTATTCTCTATTCGCCACACCGCCTCCTGCTGCTGTTTGGAAACTCTCTGGTTCAGTGTGAAAAGGCCAGAGCGTCTGGTGTGTGTTGCACTGTGCCGTGAGGGTGAGACGCCATCGAGGAGATATAACGTCATCTGTCACAGTGAAGCCCGGTAGCAAGGCGTAGCGGGGGATGGCTTCCCGCGATAAGACGGCAGAATGAGACGACGGGCCTCTCCTGAGAGTCTGAGACGTCTTACAGTGTAATGTCTTTCTAAGGTTTTCAGTAACTCTCTAACACCAGATCATCTGTCCCTGTCGTACATCTAGGTGTACTCCCTCCCGTGGTTTGTTTCTGTCTCCCCAGACTGCGATTGTGATTTGATATAATGCTGTGTGACATAATGTCTCTTGTCTCGGCCACAGAAGTGTCCATTCTTTCAGGTAGGTGGACAGACAAACTTTTATATATTTTACTTACTGTATTCTTTATTTAGCCAGGCAAGCCAATTCGAAAGAAAAAATCTTATTGACGAAGACACCTGATCAACTGATATTGACACGTTTTTGGTAGTATAGCAATTAGCTGGTTTCCTGACATTAACGTGGAGTTGGTTTGAACTGCGTGGTTTGTAGCAAGACTACAAATGACTTGATTAGTGTAGAGCAGGGGGTCGTCGACACGGGACTCATTATTATGAAGATGGCGTTCTGTTTGTTTGGCTAATTGCTCGTCAGAACTCTATTTACAGTCGGGGTGAATGTAGACATGAACAGCCTCGGCGGTTTCTGTTTAAAATGCGAGACCATTACACCCTGTAACATTTGTCTTCATTTACCGTTTATCCCAAAAGGTAACCATATGGAAGGGTGCTTGTCTCTGAATCGCGATGAAATTCTGTATAATGCAGCGGTGGGCTGATAGAACTCCATTCCCCATCAGTCAGAATCGACAGTATGGAACCAACCGTTGACTCTGGGTGAGAGAAGTCAAGCTAGGCAACACTGTGCCCACTTCAGGCACAATAAAGGCAAGTAAAGCTAACACTCCCAGTGAGTGGACATTTTGATTGGTTGTCCTTTTAAGAATCTGTAGTATGTAACAAAGCGTTGCAACCGACCGCTGACTCCTGCTGAGAGGAGTCGTGCTATACTGTGTCTGGCCCACAGCTAGGCCAGGGCACAGACAAGCAAAGTACAGCTAACACACAGGTATCCCAGTGAGTGGACGTTGCGGATGGTTGTCCTTCAGAATCTATTCCACAGTATGCGACTGACCGTTGACTCGGGGCTGAGAGGAGTCAAGCTACACTGTCCAACTGGCCAGGACAGGACACACAGGTACTTCAGCAAGTACAGCTAACACACTGGTTTCTCAGTGAGTGGACATTATCTATGGATGGTGATTCCGAGCGGTGATGGGTCTCTCAGGGCTTTAGTGCCGGTCCTTGCCGGCCCTCCCACTCACAGCAATTTTTTTATTTTTTTATTATTATGTTAATAATAAAGCCTGTGCCTGTGGACTCAAGTCAGAGAGATATGATACTTTTTATAAATTGTGGCTGCCCTTTTTGCCACTGGTTCTAATTTTAATTAAACAAAGGGAGATGAGCGGGAGGAAGGAAGGGAGAGGGAGGGGGAGAGACAGAGGGGGCGAGACAGAGATGAGAGAGGCAGTGGAGGAAGCGAGAGAGCGAGGTAGTGGGGTGGGGGAGAGTGGGAGGGGGAGAGCGAGCGAGCGAGGGTAGTGGGCAGGGGGAGGGAGAGAAAAAGGGAGATGAGGGGGAGAGAAAGGGATGGTGTGTAGGTTTTTGATAACATAGCGGAGGACAGTGGTGGGATGAATAAGAGGCTGGTTGGACCTACCTGGAGAAATACTCCCTTCACTGACAGCATTCTATCCTATCCAGTGTATTTTATGACTGTGGTGTTATTATCTGCATGTAGAACCATACCTCTAGGAACATGAACATCGCATGCAGTCTGGTGGTGTCTGATATAGAAAGTGCAGGCTACAGTACAGAACCGTATTGTGTGTGCACAGATAAGAGTATTCATGTCAGTGTGTTGTGGAGTCGTTGACAGATGTACACACAGGATGAGGTTGATACAAGTCAAACCTGTTCCGTAGTACGAGACTCTGCTGCACAGCTGTCTAAACGCAAAGAAGCCAAAGAAGTCTGTTAAACGGTTCCCCGGGAAACGCTCCAGTGCCTTTACTTTCATGCTTCTCTCTCTCACTCCCCCCCCCCTGCATAATCTAGCTCCACAACTAGCCTACGTCCCCCCCCCCCCCAACCAGACACCTGCAGTCGCTCTCCCATCTCTGTCTCAAATTGGCTCACATCTACAGATACTGATGTCTTTTATGGTAGGAGCAGTGGAAGAGAGGAGGATAAAATGACAGAGAATTGTTAAATTAATGGTCTGGTGTGCCGCAGTACTGTGTGTGTGTGTATGTGCAAGAGAGTACGTTGTGTGTGTGTATATGGCAGAGAGAGAGAGGGGAAGAAAAGAAAGAGAAGTGTTAGCTGCCGTCAGTGTGCGACAGGGTCTGGATCCATCTTTACTCGCTTAAACCCTCGTTTGTTAATGATGGCGAGGCGTCTGCAGGCTCTGCAGATGAAGGATGGGGGCGCTCGGAGGACAGAGCAGCCCACGGCTTTAATTCTCACTCACTCACCCCAATTTCATGGTATCCAATTGGTAGTTACAGTCTTGTCTCATCGCTGCAACTCCCGTACGGACTCGGGAGAGGCGAAGGTCAAGAGCCGAGCGTCCTCCGAAACACAACCCAAGCAACGCCGCACTGCTTCTTGACACTATGCCCACTTAACCCGGAAGCCAGCCAGGTTAACACATCCCAATGTGTCGGAGGAAACACTGTGCACCTGTCGACCGTGCGTGATGGGACAAGGACATCCCTGCAGGGCTAACCCGGGAAACGCTGGGCCAATTGTGCGCCGCCTCATGGGTCTCCAAGGTCGCGGCCGGCTGCGACAGAGCCTAGACTCGAACCAAGAGTCTCTAGTGGCACAGATAGCACTGCGATCCACTCGGGAGGCCTTGTGGTCTCTTCTACCATCTCACCGATGACACAACACCATTAGCCTGTTTTCTGAGCTTTTTCTTTTGTATGAGCATCTTCTGACTTTGATGAGGGAGCGGCTGGATGGCTCCTTCCTTATGCCCCTCTGTCCAAGAGCCAGTCAGAAAATAGCTCCTTTTGACATGAAAGTATTTGTACGTGGTGTAATTTTGTCTGCGTTTGGATTTGTATCAATGTATGATGTGCTTTCAGTATGTGTCCCTTTGACGAGACGAGACGAAGTAAACTATCCTTAGTGTCAAATGTTGATAAGATGCCAGCAGTGCTTGTTATCTTTCGAGTTGGACTGAGCCTTCATTTATATATATATATGATATATATATGATTGTGGACTTCAGGAAACAGCAGAGGGAACACCCCCCTATCCACATCGATGGATCAGTAGTGGAGAGGGTAGCAAGTTTTAAGTTCCTCGGCATACACATCACAGACAAACTGAATTGGTCCACTCACACCGACAGCGTCGTGAAGAAGGCGCAGCAGCGCCTCTTCAACCTCAGGAGGCTGAAGAAATTCGGCTTGTTACCAAAAGCACTCACAAACTTCTACAGATGCACAATCGAGAGCATCCTGGCGGGCTGTATCACCGCCTGGTACGGCAACTGCTCCGCCCTCAACCGTAAGGCTCTCCAGAGGGTAGTGAGGTCTGCACAACGCATCACCGGGGGCAAACTACCTGCCCTCCAGGACACCTACACCACCCGATGTTACAGGAAGGCCATAAAGATCATCAAGGACATCAACCACCCGAACCACTGCCTGTTCACCCCGCTATCATCCAGAAGGCGAGGTCAGTACAGGTGCATCAAAGCTGGGACCGAGAGACTGAAAAACAGCTTCTATCTCAAGGCCATCAGACTGTTAAACAGCAATCACTAACATTGAGTGGCTGCTGCCAACACACTGTCATTGACACTGACCCAACTCCAGCCACTTTAATAATGGGAATTGATGGGAAATGATGTAAATATATCACTAGCCACTTTAAACAATGCTACCTTATATAATGTTACTTACCCTACATTATTCATCTCATATGCATATGTATATACTGTACTCTAGATCATCGACTGCATTCTTATGTCACTAGCCACTTTAACTATGCCACTTTGTTTACTTTGTCTACATACTCATCTCATATGTATATACTGTACTCGATACCATCTACTGTATGCTGCTCTGTACCATCACTCATTCATATATCCTTATGTACATATTCCTTATCCCCTTACACTGTGTATAAGACAGTAGTTTTGGAATTGTTAGTTAGATTACTTGTTGGTTATCACTGCATTGTCGGAACTAGAAGCACAAGCATTTCGCTACACTCGCATTAACATCTGCTAACCATATGTGTATGTGACAAATAAAAATTTGATTTGATTTATGTGCCATCTTTTTGTTACGCAACTAGCGCAATTCTATCTAGTTCGTCAACACGTTTCTTCAGCATTACTCAGAGAACAGACTCATGTTTCTCTCTCTCTCTCTCTCTCTGTTGCCTTTCCATTAACGGGGGAACATTTCTAAATGTCAGTGTGAAATTAGGCCACCTAATTGGCAGGCTAATGAGCAGATAGACGAGCATTAAGTGCTTTACTATGCAGTCGTAGCCATTTTAGGCACGCTCCCCCAATTGATGCCTGCTGTCTTCTCTTTATCATTATTTCTCTCTGTCGTTGGGAGGACACTGTCAAAAAGAGCAGTGTCTCACCGTATGGCGTACCGTATGGATGGGGATAAACAGGCTGTTTTGACACAATGGTTTTGAGAAAAACAGAGAGGACTAGCAAGAGCAGAGAAGAAAAAAAACTTCTCCATTTACTGGCTGGGTTGAGTGAAGGAGCAGCGCTCTGCGACATTGGATTTCAGGAGCCCCGTGCAGAATGCTAACCTTGGGACCCCGGTGCTCTAAAGCAGTGGTTCCCAAACTGTGAGGTCGGTGGTGGGGGCACAGGGGTCACTCCAAACATCACTCCTGTGTTCCAATGGCACGCTGTTAGCTAATCCAAGTTCATCATTTTAAAAGGCTAATTAATCATTAGAAAACCCTTTTGCAATTATGTTCGCACAGCTGAAAACTATTGTTCTGATTTAAAAGAAGCAATAAAACTGGCCTTAGATTAGTTGAGTATCTGGAGCGTCAGCATTTGTGGGTTCGATTACAGGCTCAAAATGGCCAGAAACAAAGTCCTTTCTTCTGAAACTCGTCAGTCTATTCTTGTTCTGAAAAATGAAGGCTATACCATGCGAGAAATTGCCAAGAAACTGATGATCTCCTACAACGCAGTGTACTACTCCCTTCACCGAAGAGCACAGACTGTCTCTAACCAGAATAGAAAGAGGAGTTGGAGGCCCCGGTGCACAACTGAGACAGAGGACAAGTACACTAGTGTCTAGTTTGAGAAACAGATGCCTCACAAGTCCTCAACTGGCAGCTTCAGTAAATAGTACCTGCAAAACACCAGTCTCAACGTCAACAGTGAAGAGGCGACTCCGGGATGCTGGCCTTCTAGGCAGAGTTGCAAAGATAAAGCCATATCTCAGACTAGCCAATAAAAAGAAAAGATGGGCAAAAGAACACCAACACTGGACAGAGGAACTCTCTCTCTCAGACGTTGAGACTGGTGTTTTGCGGTTACTATTTAATGAAGCTGCCCCCCCTTCATTTAGGCCTGTAGTTGAGGACAGTCAGTGTATTACTTGGTATTCAGGTCACATTACTTAATTATCGCTTGATTTACTGGAGGAATATGTTCCTTAAAACCAATTCATCAAGCTAGTATCATGTGGATTATGGAAACCAGACTAGCTGTATTGGAATGTTGAATACTCATAAATTAATCGACGGCTGCTGGCAAGTTTTTAGAAAATTAGTAGCACAGGTTCACATGACATGATACACTGTGGCTAGCCCCTTCTGTAACACAGTAATGTGTGTGTGTGTGTTTCTTTGTCTGTGTTAGGGTTGAATCGACTACATTAAACTAAGAAAGAGCTCTTGGTAGAATATTATGATTAACCAGACGGGTCATTTTTGCCCATACACATAAACACACGACGACGACCACCACCAACAACAACAACAACCACGTTTAAATAGTTGTATCATGTCCTGCTGTTTCATCTCTCAGACTCACTGTGTTCTTCCCGCTGAGCGCAACACCATGTTTTCCTCCCCACTACTAGGTATAGGCCTACTATAGTACACACACTACAAAACAATACAACTCTAATCTCACCCCGCAGGGCAACTAAATGGGCTGAAGTCAGCAGAGGCAAACGCATTGACGCATACCCTACTGTACACACAGTGGCTAGGTATGGCTAAGGCTTTTAACTCTGAACTCTTTGCCAAGTATTACTGTCTTACCTTCCTTTTTTCTTTTCTTTTTTGGTGTGACTGGTATTTCATGACTTTGCATCCCCCCCTCGTGAGCATTAACATTCCAACACAACCTGCACTTCACCACGGGATTCATTGTACCACTGCTAAGTCAAGTCCAGCCCTTATTCCTGCCAGGGATTAGCTTGTTATTCACATGGATTCTTAGAGCGTCTTCGACATTGACATACAGTACAGGCCAGACAGGAGGTAGGTAGCTAGATAAGCCATCTGATAGCAGCAGCAGGGGTAGTGGGCTTGTATCTGGGGCTAGGTCCTAAATGGCATCCTATTCCCTACATAGTGCACTACTTTTGAACAGGGCCCTGGTCAACTGTAGTGCACTATATAGGGAATAGGGTGTCATTTGCGACGTGACGCGGATTACTCTCCACTTCAGGCTGTTTTTTTCCCCTCCAGCAGATTGCGCTGGGACACTTGTCTGCTCAGAACCGTGGAGTCTGAAGCTTGCATATTAAAAAGAGCAGCCTATATTTTTTTGATGTGGTGAGAAATGTTTACTTTAATGTGGACTGGACTTTTATCTTTAAAGCCAACTTCAACACCTCAGTTTATTTGATTGTTTAAGTAGACTTCCCCTCTAAGTGATTTGCGCGAACTGTACATTTGAATTTCATCTGTCGGGAAATGGCTGTATATGAAGAGGTTTTACATAAACGTATTGGGTGCTTTTCTTTCGTCCTGTCTTCGTATTTGCATCATGTGCACTGGGCCTTGGCTGGTGTAATTACTTCAACTTGCGATTCAGAACTCACAGAAGCCTTCAGAAATCACGATAAACCAGCAGAATTCGCTCTAATCTTAATCGTTGACTTCAAACAAATGCATGTGCTGGATTGGGATACGAATGAGTCTAGGAACGTGTCGGAATTTGGAATATTTACCTCATTCATTGAAACACTTTGAAGCTTGGTCCTGGTATGGAGCTCTAGATGATACAGCTACTGAACAGACAGCTCAGAGACTGTTTCAATTCCCCCTCTGAGGAGAGGAGGTGACGGGACACTAGGAATTTATGATGTTCATCATAAACTTTCTTCACCGTGGAGTGAGAGTTTAGTCCGCTAAGCATTACTATGATTGACACACATGATTCATACTAGTTACAGAAGACAACGTGTACATACATTCCACTCCAGCAGTCATTTTGATTGAATGAAATCAACAAAGACGATTTACATCTAATGTGGTTGAGGATTTAATGTTATTTTTTTTCAAACTTTTATTTGCCATTCTATTTAGCTGGAGTAGTGGATGTTGTAGCACCTACCGCCAGGCTAACCCGGTGGGGTTTATGCTTGCTTATGCTCACTATTCAGTGGGTGGAGTGAAATGGGTCATTTCAGTGCAGTGACTCTGAAACGCTTGAATATTATGAGTATTCCCATTGTTCACATTCAAAAGACCTGGTAGTTATTTCCTTGATTTAAACTCACGAAAGGCAGCAGGCAGCGGATTAGAATGGTCCATTCCTGACAGAGTCCAGTTGTTTTGGATGAAATTATATAGGAGGTCTGTTTTCCTTGTATAACTAACTCATTACAATCGCTCGTTTAGAGGGTTGATCATTCATCATACTATTTATTATGGTTTTAGGCTTAATAGTGCATGAATAATGTCCCATATTTATCTTATTCTGTCATGGTAAATTCTCAGCTTGACTGTAGTTGTGTGTGTGTGAGACTTTTTCAGAATCAACACGCATCACAGATGTTCTAATTGTTGGTTATAAATCTCGACACTAATGGTGCTGTCAAATACACTCATATTAGTGTGCAAATACTGGAAGCATTCGGTGATGCACTATGTCTTTAGAGGTAATTAGTCAATGGTAATTGGGATACAACATTTAATGCAGCACAATGTTATCACTCCCTGTAATGGACATTACTGCACCTATTTCAGTCTGTGTCCCATAGATAAAGAACATGTTGTTCTGTCTCCATGGTCTGTCCTCTCTAGTGGGAAAAACAGACCCTTTCCCTGTTGACAGGATTGTGTGAAGTGGTTCAGGTTTCATATTTTATATGTAGTCCTATTAGATATGGGCAATTATAGACACTTTGACTCCGATTTTGTTTTCTTCCCTTTTCTAAAAGAACATTGATTTCAAAGTTTTACAAACCATACAACTACAGGACTACTTTGAACAATTTACACAAAGTTCTACATTTAATGGAGGAACTGTGCCGATGCACATTTTGGTAACAGAATTACGGTAAACTCTCCCTCAGTTTGTGACCACATTTTCCAAAAACTCTGGTATTTATCTGCTTCAAATTAAGATTGAAAGATGTCTGCAGAAAGAATGGGGGTGTCAGCTATGACATGAATCAAATCAAATCAAATTTATTTATATAGCCCTTCGTACATCAGCTGATATCTCAAAGTGCTGTACAGAAACTCAGCCTAAAACCCCAAACAGCAAACAATGCAGGTGTAAAAGCACGGTGGCTAGGAAAAACTCCCTAGAAAGGCCAAAACCTAGGAAGAAACCTAGAGAGGAACCAGGCTATGTGGGGTGGCCAGTCCTCTTCTGGCTGTGCCGGGTAGAGATTATAACAGAACATGACCAAGATGTTCAAATGTTCATAAATGACCAGCATGGTTGAATAATAATAAGGCAGAACAGTTGAAACTGGAGCAGCAGCACAGTCAGGTGGACTGGGGACAGCAAGGATTACTACATGACTACTTGAGTTTGAAACAATATATATTTTGGTTATTGAACTACAGTAGGTGAAGTGGATTTACATCTGGTAACAGAATGATGGTAGCGGAATTACATCATGGGTCCCTGATCATATACAGAAATGCACAATTATGGATATGAATTTGGGTATCATTCCACACACGGGCTATTATTGTAATGAGCTCCGCACCCAAAAAAACAACCCCACATTTGGTCGGACCAGAGCAAATCTGAAACAATTACAGAGATCCATGTTTCACAAGTTTGGACACCACAGTAGAGTAGAGTACCCCCCTGTCCATCCGTTTCCACCAGAAAATCAAAGCCTTTGCTTATTCCTAAAAACTGAAATACCATTCTTATAATAGATATCCAGACCCTTTGCTATGACACTTGAAATTGAGTTCAGGTGCATCCGGTGTCCATTAATCATCCTCGAGATGTTTCTTCAACTTGATTGGAGTCCACCTGTGGTAAATTCAATTGATTGGACATGATTTGGAAAGGCACACCTGTCTATATAAGGTCCCACAGTTGACAGTGCATGTCAGAGCAAAAACAAAAGCCATGTGGTCGAAGGAATTCTCCGTAGAGCTTCGAGACAGGATTGTGTCTAGGCACAGATCTGGGGAAGGGTACCAAACAATTTCTGCAGTATTGAAGGCCCCCAAGAACACATTGGCCTCCATTCTTAAACGGAATAAGTTTGGTACCACCAACACTTCCTAGAGCTGGCACCCGGCCAAACTAAGCAATCAGGGAAGAATGGCCTTGGTCAGAGGGGTGACCGCTTGGAGTTTGCCAAAAGGCACCTTAAGGAATTTCAGACCATGAGAAACAAGATTCTCTGATCTGATGAAACCAAGATTAAACTCTTTGGCCTGAATGCCAAGTGACACATCTGGAGGAAACCTGGCACCATCCCTACGGTGAAGCATGGTGGTGGCAGCATCATGCTGTGGGGATGTTTTTCAGCAGTAGGGACTAGGAGACTAGTCAGGATCGAGGGGAAAGATGAACGGAGCAAAGTACAGAGAGATCCTTGATGAAAACCTGCTCAGGACCTCAGACTGGGGGTGAAGGTTCACTTTCCAATTGGACAACGACCCTAAGCACACAGCCAAGACAACGCAGGAGTGGCTTCGGGAGGCTGCAATCGCTGCCAAAGGTCTTCAACAAAGTACTGAGTAAAGGGTTTGAACACTTTCGAAGGCAATGTAGGTAATGCTCTTCCAGCTGACTGGCTGTCAGCTAACCTATACTAACTCTCCCGCTGTTGAAGAAATTGTTAAATGCACAGACATGTTGTCTTTTCAGGAGAAATCAGTAGAGCTTGACTCTAATGCAGATCACAAGGGACTAGTCACTTACTAATGCACTCAGGGAAGCAAGGGGGTGAAACACCACTGCGTAAAGGAGGTGGAAGTGTCCTGCTCTATGAAATAGTGTCAGAGTTGCATCACCTTAGTTGCAGCCCCACTGTTCAGTACCATAACTAAAGAAAGGGTGTGCGTGTGCGCGCGCACCTCAACGAGGATAGGTTAATACCCGTAGTATTGATCCTGGCATGCTGTCTGAGGAGTGTGGCTTAGGGACGTGTGACCTGATCCAGATGTTGCCACAGAGCCAGGCTGGATCAGGTCTAACGTACAGCACAAGCCGAAGGCCGTGATTAAGCTCCGAGAGCAATTCTCAGAGGTGAGGGAGGCCATGACTAACTATACCAGAGCCTTGGCTCTCCGTGCATCTGCTTCCAAGAGAAAGTCTTTACCCTTTTTCCTAATTATCTCCTCCTTTTCTTCCTCCTCTACCTCATTTTCTTCTTCTTCTTTGTCCACCACCTCCTCTTCTTCCTCATTGACTGTAGTTTCTCTTTCACATACTCCTCCCTGTCCTTTTCGTACTTATACCAATAGACTAGCTGTAAGTCCAGATTCACTTCTCTCCTCCTCAGTCCTCTCTGAGTCACACAATCATTTTAAAGCCGATCCATCAATCACTCTTATTTAGTGCCAATCAATAGGAGGCTCTGATCTATCAGCTGTCAGGGGCATCATGTCTAAGGTTCTAAATTATGTCACCGCTGCCCTTGATTCTAACCAATGTGGTGCTGCTATTTTTATTGACTTGGCCAAAGCTTTTGACACAGTAGACCATTCCATTCTTGTGGGTCAGCTAGTATTGGTATCTCTGAGGGATCTTTGGCCTGGTTTGCTAACTACCTCTCTGAAAGAGTGCAATGTGTAAAGTCAGAACCTCTGCTCTCTCAGCTACTGCCTGTCACCAAGGGAGTACCCCAAGGCTTGATCCAAGCCCCCCGCTCCTTTCAATTTCCTCCTGCTCATGCAAGCTCTCTCAAGCATTTATATGCAGATGATAGTCTTCCACTCAGATGGCCCCTTCCCGGATTTAGTGTTTAACACTCTACAAAAAGCTTTCTTAGTGGCCAACAAGTTTTCTCTTGAATGAATGCCCCCACCCCCCCTTGGGAGTGTGTTTAGATGTTACTCTGTCCTTCTCTCAGCATATATCCAAGCTGCTGGTTAAGGTTACATTTAGACTTGGTTTCCTCTTTCGTAATCGCTCCTCTTTCACCCCAGCTGCCAAACTAACCCTGATTCAGATTACCATCCTACCCATACTAGATTACGGAGGTGTAATTTATAGATTGGTAGGTGGTACTGTAAATATCTTGTGTAACACTGCACTTTTTTTGTTACGCTGTACTTAAATCACTCCAATAAAGGTTTGTATGTCATCCCGGGCATGAAACAGAACCAATCTCATGGGTGTGCACTGGTATGTTTTAGCATATTTATTTTCTTCAACGAATAAAACGTGGACAAACTAACTAAACATTCGATGATTAAATTTCCATAAGTGAATCAGTTTCCATTCCGTATTCACAGTCATACCATCTAGGGCTAAGCATATATTTTATAGGTTGTCCTGTAAAATGGTACACGGAATAATACATATTCCATGATGTCACCCCTGGGATGGAAAGGATCAAGGCAACTAATTGAAAAGTGTTTTCTAACTTATAACAGACAGGAAACATGAAAGGAAATGCAAGTATTGATGTCTTTTGATGTCTTTTGTTGCTGATGTTCCCCTTTGTTGCAAAAGTGCAATAGAATTTGAATTCCTTGTAGAGTGTTCGAAATAAATGGTTTCAAAATAGTTTATTTAAATCTTATTATCTAGGAAGTGACTGAGTTTTGTGTAGTATATTTTCCTAAGATTACCATGTGTACAGGTCTTATGTGCTAAGACTAGCCTATCTATGGTGTATTACCATGTGTACAGGTCTTATGTGCTAAGACTAGCCTATCTATGGTGTATTGTGCATCATTTTATCTTTGCTATGACCAGCTTCACGTTTCTCCATTGTCGTCTATTAAGGAGGACAAATATACTGCAATAAGGTTAAATGTTCTCAAGCCCGCTGGACTGTCTCTTTCTCTTCGTCTCTCTCGACACCTCGACTTTTCTCTCTCTCTTTCTCTCTCTCTCTCGACACCTCTCTCTCTCGACTTCTCTCTCTGTCTCTCGACTTCTCTCTCTCGACACCTCTCTCTCTCTCGACTTCTCTCTCTCTCTCTCGACACCTCTCTCTCTCTCTCTCGACACCTCGACCTCTCTCTCTCTCTCTCTCGACACCTCGACCTCTCTCTCTCGACACCTCGACCTCTTTCTCTCGACACCTCGACCTCTTTCTCTCGACACCTCGACCTCTCTCTTGACACCTCGACCTCCCTTTTGGCCTTCTCTTTCTGTGTGATAAAAAAAAAAGATCAAAGAAGCATCTTTCCCTGGCCGTTTGGTCTCCGTAAAAGGTCCCTCTTAGCTGCTCTCTCTCTCTCTCTCTCTCTCTCTCTCTCTCTCTCTCTCTCTCTCGACACCTCTCTCTCGCTCTCTCTCTCCAGACCTCTCTCTCTCTATAGACCTATCTCTCTCTCTCTCGACACCTCTCTCTCTCTCGACACCTCTCTCGACACCTCTCTCTCTCTCTCTCTCGACACCTATCTCTCTCTCGACACCTCTCTCTCTCTCGACACCTCTCTCTCTCTCGACACCTCAATCTCTCTCGACACCTCTCTCTCTCTCGACACCTCAACCTCTCTCTCTCTCTCGACACCTCTCTCTCTCTCGACACCTCAACCTCTCTCTCTCTCTCTCGACACCTCTCTCTCTCTCTCGACACCTCAACCTCTCTCTCTCGACACCTCTCTCTCTCTCTCGACACCTCTCTCTCTCTCTCTCTCGACACCTCTCTCTCTCTCTCTCTCGACACCTCTCTCTCTCTCTCTCGACACCTCTCTCTCTCTCTCGACACCTCAACCTCTCTCTCTCTCTCTCGACACCTCTCTCTCTCTCTCGACACCTCAACCTCTCTCTCTCTCTCTCGACACCTCTCTCTCTCTCTCTCGACACCTCAACCTCTCTCTCTCGACACCTCTCTCTCTCTCTCGACACCTCGCTCTCTCTCTCGACACCTCTCGCTCTCTCTCTCGACACCTCTCTCTCTCGCTCTCTCTCTCTCTCTCCAGACCTCTCTCTCTGTAGACCTCTCTCTCGACTACAGCTGGTTCTGGTAGCCGTGTGTGGTCTTCTCCGCCCTGATGCTCACCTCAATAACTTCCTGTAATAAGGGCGCGGCCGCTCGGCCCAGTGCAAAACATTTAGCCTGGCGCCAGGAACTATTGATCCGCAGAGTTAATTATTATGGTTATCTGATGTTCCTTTAGAGCCCTTAAATGCCCTTGGAGATAATGACAGAGCTCAAAATCAACGAACGCAAAAACACATGCACTCGCACACCATCAAAAGGCTGGCTGAGCAGCATGTTAAGTTTGACCATGCAGTATTGTCAGTCACCTACAGTGCAGTGAGACAGCCAACAAACATGTTGTAGAAGTTAGAGCTAGGAACACAAGCATTTCGCTACAACTGCGATAACATCTGCTAAATATGTGAATGCGACCAATAAGATTTGATTTGAGTTAAACAACCCTGCTTGCCTCGTGAGGGCACTGATTTCATTTTATTGGCATCTGTCAATCATGCTATCTTTTAAGGCGAGTAGTAGTAACTGGCACTCTCTTACATAAAAATGGGATAAAATTGACATACATATGTTCAGTAACTGAGGTAGTACAGCCACTCACCATAGGCCGGAATTTAATCGTTGCAGATAGCGGATTTTGCAAGTACAATTGGGGGGGGGTCCATAATCTGCAACGATTGAATTCCAGCCTTAGTCTTTGTACATTGCATGTATCCGAATGCCACAGAGTTTTATATCATTTGACATAGAGAAACACATAAAAGCACCGTGTCTCCATTATTACTAGGAGGCATTATTCGATACATTATTTATTGTAGTAAATCGGCCCAACACTCTCTTTATTAAATGGTCCCTGAAGGTTTTGCTCTGAAATTCTGTCTATACTAAGAATATGTCACGAGTTTGTAGCCTGGGATTTGTTTAGGATAAACAATGTATTACAAATGCATATTCCCGAAGACAACATTTTATAGCTAAAAGTAACACTGCCTTCTGTATAGTACAGAGGTGGTTCAGCACGTCGAGCTGAGTGTGTGTGCGCGTCCGCTTGCGGGTGTGTGGACCCCATTATCCTCGTCCATGTGGAGGTTACTTGGTAAGTATCCAGCCAGCCTGAGACCGTGTGATGGGTTTCTCGCACAAGTTCCAGGCTTTATGACTCTAGTAGTTCGCCAACACGCCTGTACATTACAGACGTCGTTCAGCACGTAGGGTTGCGTGTGGACGGTTACCCTTGTGTCCGCGGAGGTAACCTAGTACTTAACCAGCCAGGACAATGTTCTCTCCTTTCCTAGTGGGGTGGGTTTCACTCTCTGTCAGGTGCTGTGCCAAATGGAGGGGGTGCTGGTGTCTGACCTGCGGTGTAGAGGGCTGTTTTATTCTCCCCTCTGCGAGGGCGAGCTACGCTTTGAACCAAGGCCTTTCTATAACCTCCACTCTTTTATTGGTGCCTCTCCTCCCCTCCCTCTCTCCCTCTCCTCCACCTTTTCTGGGATCACAGCTCTTTCATTATGGCCACTTCATATTTCACTCCGTCTTTCATCAATCCGCAGGCTGGAGAGGTGGAGTGGGATAGAGCTTTTCGGCGATTCTACGCGGCTTGAAACAAACAGCTGCGTTGGGAGATGCACTGCAGAAACCACACAGGTGCAACTTGTGCCCGCTGAAGTCAAGTCTTCCAGTCCGCCGACCTTTTGCTTGTCAGAAATCCTATTTCGTGTCATTCGAGGCAAGAAGCATGTACATAACTCTAATCTGAAATAATGTCGCCTATATGGAGTTAATATTTTCTATTCACAATGTGAATGTCTGCCTGATTCACTATCATTCAAATATTACACCCGTTGGCTTGTTTGATAGCATGAAGCCACGCCTTTTAGACAAACAGTATAACATGTATATTAGGCAGCTGAAACCGATACTTTTTATGTTTTTAAGTTCAAAGTAGAGCCGTAGAACAGCCTCCACCTCTTGGGCGACTTGTTTAGGTATTGGAGCCTATAATACAGAGGGGGGGGGGGGCGTGTGTTACACCACACAGTGACCGCATGGTGTAGGTCGACACAAAGCTGCCAAGGGAGTGTGTCTCTGACCAGACCGGTGAGGGGGTTGACACGGTGACTGAGAGTGGGAGGGAGAGCAGGGGAGGGGGAGCGGCACAGGTGATGAGACCCACTTATTCGTGTAAAGAAAAGTCATACTGTCGGACAAGGTGACGCAGAGCAATGTTAGTATGTACGGGTAACTGCTACTATAATGGAATCAGCGCTTATTGAAAGCAGGTGCTTCCGCATAGTTGTGGTTCCTGAGTTAATTAAGCAATTATCATCCCATTAGGCTTAGTGTCATGTCTAAAAATGCTGGGCACGCCGTTATTTTGGCCGTAGGATGATAATGCCCCCATCCACAGGGCATGACTGGTCACTGAATGGTTTGATGAGCATGAGAACGATGTCAACCATATGCCATGGCCGTCTGTTCACCAGAACTCAACCCAAGCATGAGACGACGTTTTGCACCACCGTCAACAAAACACCAAATAACGGAATTTCTCGTGGAAGAATGGTGTCTCATTCCTCCAATAGAGTCCCAGACACTTGTATCTACGCCAAGGTGCATTGAAGCTGTTCTGGCTCGTGGTGGTCCAACACCCTATTAAGACACTTTATGTGTGTTTCCTCTATTTTGTCAGTTACCTGTATATCGTCTCAGTAGAAGGGTCATATTAACAGCTGAGAAACATTATGGAAAGGGTCATAAAATAGGGGAACAGGTATTCATCTATGCCCTTTTCCATGCTGTCCTACGCAAACGGGCTCACTAGCCATGTTCAGCCACTGTTCAGTTATTGTTCTCAATGTTGTACCACCCAGAACAACTCCTTGAATGTCACCGGCAAAGAAACTAAAAAAACAGAACGATTCCTTCAATGTCACCGGCAAAAATATTGAATGGTTCTGTCTTTTGCTTTTGTTGAGTCTGAATGTGTCCGGAACATTTGTTGACTCAGTCCTCAATGACTATACAACTCAATGGCAGGAAACGATTCTCTCCGGGCCTCCAAAAGTTCACCCTGGCTGCGTGCCAAATGGCACCTTTTTCCTTATATATAGTGCACTACTTTTGACCAGAGTCCTATGGGTGCCCTATGGGCCCTGGTCAAAAGTAGTGCACTATATAGGGAACTGTGTGTCATTTTGGATGTAGGCCCTGAACCAGATGAGCCAAGGGAAGTCGTTATGCTAGCAATCTCCGGGGCATTTAACCAGAAGCAGACTTACTCCACGGTTCAGACTAGGCTGGCCCATTGATCTACCACACTGGACTGCTTACGTAAGGCAACAAATCCAATGGTACACAATGCTAAGGCATTCTTTAGAGTGGAACAGCACATTAAGACTCTTGCTCTGTCCTCTTCAAGATAGCTACATCTTTGGCATTCTTTCAAACTGCCGTTGCCTGAATTCGCTGCTGATGAGGTTTCAGGAGTTTGAATGTGGGGCTTATATAAGATACACAATTAGGAAATGTTACCAGCATCGAGGCAGCTCACTTTTCAGGACAGGTAAGGAAAGCATGTTTTGTAGTATTTAGGTGTGCCAGCGCCACAAAATGTCCCCAGTACTGGGGTGCTTATCTGGGTATATGATGTTTGTTGTTGATTTTAGTACTTTTCTTTCTCTCTGATGTGGTGTCCATTGTCCAAGTGTGTTATTCATTTGCTTTTAAGTTCTTGTGAAGCAACCTTCACAGTTTGCGTAGTTGTTTTTCTTCCTCCTGATCCAGCCAAACCTCCTGCATGTCATGCTCGCTGTGCTTTGATCGTCTAGGGCTTTATTTTTGCAGACGTCTATTCCACCTTGGTGCAACGTAATTGAAATGACGTGGAAACAACGTTGATTCAAGCAGTGTGCGCCCAGTGGGTTCTATCAATAAAGGATGGGTTTTGGCCTTCTCTTTCTGTGTGATAAAAAAAAAAGATCAAAGAAGCATCTTTCCCTGGCCGTTTGGTCTCCGTAAAAGGTCCCTCTTAGCTGCTCTCTCTCTCTCTCTCTCTCTCTCTCTCTCTCTCTCTCTCTCTCTCTCTCTCTCTAAAGCTACTTTATGCTTTTTCAGAAAAACAGCTCCCTTCTCCCCTCTCTTAAGAAATAGTCACGGTTAATGCAGCCTACATCTCTCACGTTCTGTTTTCAGAAACATACAATTATGTCCTTTGAATGTATGAGTACCCAAGGAGAGGAGGATGTGTAGAAAGCCAAATATAAATAGAATCTGTCGCCCAGTCAGTAATGGTGGATTGGCTCGATATACTCTGTTGGAGGCTACTGTGTACATTGTGCATCTACTCTTAGGTGAGTTGAAAAGATGGGCCACCATTTAGAGTCCTACCTAGCAGTAGCCACGCTCAAATCTCTTGTTATTAAATAAGGTTATACAGTGCATTCGGAAAGTATTCAGAGCCCTTGATTTGTTTTCTACGTTTTGTTATGTTACAGCCTTATTCTAAAATGTTTTTTTCCCCTCATTAATCTACACACAATACCCCATAATGACAACAACAAAAAGGTTTGCGTAAAAAACAACAACAAAACACTAAAATAGGACATTTACTTACGTATTCAGACCCTTTACTCAGTACTTTATTGAAGCACCTTTAGCAGTGATCAGGTCTCTCCAGACGTTCGATCGGTCTCTCCAGGCATGTTCGATCGGGTTCAAGTCGGGGCTCTGGCTGGGCAACTTAAGGACATTCAGAGACTTGTCTTGAAGCCACTCCTGCATTGTGTTGGCTGTGTGCTTAGGGTCGTTGTCCAGTTGGAGCAGGTTTTCTGGAGCAGGTTTTCATCAAGGATTGTGCTGTACTTTGCTCCGTTCATCTTTCCTTCGTCTCCCAGTCGGCAAACTCCAAGCAGGCTGTCATGTGTCTTTTACTGAGGAGTGGCTTCTGTCGAGCGCTCTACCTTCTGTCCTTCTGGAAGGTTCTCCCATCTCCACAGAGGAACTCTGGAGCTCTGACAGAGTGAGCAGAGGGTTTTCCCTGACCAAGGCCCTTCTCCCCTGATTGCTCAGTTTGGTCGGGCGGCCAGCTCTAGGAAGAGTCTTGGTCGTTCCAAACTTCTTCCGTTTAAGAATGATGGAGGCCACTGTGTCAAGCCAGGTGGGTCCTTCACCAGATTTGATTTCACGCTGACATATCGCCCAGGTTAAAAAAAAACATCAAATGCCGATGCCCTGTCCTGTCTCTACAATTTGGGAGAGGTTCCTGTCTTGAGTGCCCCATAATTCCGCCCTTTCGAGTCGCCAGGCACTGGAGAGGGAACCCGCATCTGCTAGTTGTCCTCCTGAGCGCACCTACGTTCCCATCGGGATAAGGGATCGGCTGTTGACCTGGGTGCACACAGCTGTTGTCGCTGGACATCCAGGCACCATTCAGTCCCTCTCTGGAAGGTATTGGCGGCCCACTTTGGCGCAGGATGTCAACTCCTGTTCCGTATGTGCCCAATCCAAAAACTCCCAGAACACTCCAGCATGGAAACTCCTTCCCCTTCCCGTCCCTCAGCCTCCCTGGTCTCATCTGTCCATTTATTTTGTCACTGATCTCCCCTCTTCTGATGGTTTTACCACCATTTATGTGATAGTGGACAGATTCTATAAATCATTCCATGTCATCCCTCTCTCTGGTCTCCCTACTGCTATCCAGATCACTGAGGCACTGGCCTTCCAGAGGATATTATCTCCGATCGCGGTCCCCAATTCAAATCACGTGTATGGAAGGCCTTCATGGAGGAGCTGGGGAACACAAGGCTTTATCGTTGTTGTTTTTTTACAGGAATGTTTGGCGATCGACTAGGATTTTTTTTTTTTTACCTTTTATTTAACTAGGCAAGTCAGTTAAGAACAAATTCTTATTTTCAATGACGGCCTAGGAACAGTAGGTTAACTGCCTGTTCAGGGGCAGAACGACAGATTTGTACCTTGTCAGCTACTGGGTTTGAACTTGCAACCTTCCGGTTACTAGTCCAACGCTCTAACCACTAGGCTACCCTGCCAATGCCTTGGAGATCGGCCAGTTGGTGGCCACTGCTCCAGAAAGTTGAGTGAAGTTCAATCTCGTTCTCTCTGTGGGCTGATATTTCCGCGCGGCAGTCCTGGGGCAGTCCTGGGGGAGGCTGCGCGGCAGTCTCGGGTATATTGAGCAGTCTCGGGTATATTGAGCAGTCTCGGGTATATTGAGCAGTGTCGGGTATATTGCGCAGTCTCGGGTATATTGAGCAGTCTCGGGTATATTGAGCAGTCTCGTGTATATTGAGCAGTCTCGTGTATATTGAGCAGTCTCGTGTATATTGAGCAGTCTCGTGTATATTGAGCAGTCTCGTGTATATTGAGCAGTCTCGTGTATATTGAGCAGTCTCGGGTATATTGAGCAGTCTCGTGTATATTGAGCAGTCTCGTGTATATTGAGCAGTCTCGGGTATATTGAGCAGTCTCGGGTATATTGAGCAGTCTCGGGTATAGCTTAGAGTGAACATTGCTGAGCAAGCACCTTGTTTTGAGTATCTGCCCATGCACTTTTCTTTAACCTTTTACTGCAGTGGGCTAAATCAGGGTCACAGTGTTTCTTGGTAGTCTTAAACAAATCTACTTTGAAACAAACGTATAGACCTCACCAATATGGTTATGGTCTTAAAAAAAGAAGACACCTGTACCATGTTAGATATAGAGTTGAAATGTATACAATTTTGAGTTTGCATCCCAATATTTTTTTTTTTTATACGGGTGGGTCTAATCCTGAATGATTATTGGTTAAAAGCGCATTCCAGCCTGTGTCTATTCCACAAATTACCACAGGCTAAATCTATGACGTTAAAATGCCTATTTACTCTGTTCCATCTGACTGCGCAAGCCACTGTCTCATCAGCCCAGCCAGGCAAATGTATAAAGTTGATATCCCCTATTAAAAACATTACCTCACATTTCTTTTAGACTAACATTTCATTTTCAACAGCGGAGATTTGTATCAACCTTGCTGTCTGCCTCTCCGACATTTGCAACATTGTTTCAATATTCGATCTCCAGCTGTCCCATAGTAATGAAGGTGTAGGAGTCAGGACAAGACAGACAGGCAGGCAGCGTTTCTCAACCAGTCAAAATCATGAATCAGCTGGCATAATTTTATATGAATAAATAAAAAGTTATAAAGAAACGAAGTGCAGCTAGTTTGCAGTCTTACAGCTTCAGTGTTTGAAGTGATTGTGTTGGCTGTGTTGTTGGCTAGCTACTCTGAACAACAGTGTCCTGACGAGTGAGCACATTTTCTGTACCAGACGAAATCGCTTCTCATTAGCTCATTGTTACGGATTTATCCAAATAAATGTCACTAGAAAACATCTTAAACAATTGCAAATGCAGCTACTGTTGTTATTATTTTTTAAGTTTGACATGACTCTAAGTTATCTGTACTTGGCTAGCTTGCAAGCAAGGGATAAGAATGTTGCCAGCCAGTATGGCAATGGAGCCGTTAGAACGAACGACTGGGTCGCGTCCATAGAAACAGAACAAAAAGACTCTGGCAACCGAACCATTAGAACAAGAACAAACGACTAGCCGCCTTGGGTAGCAACCCTAGATTTGTGTCAGGGCTATATATTGTGGAAGGATGAAATGGTATGAATAAATTAATGCAAAATAAATTTTTTAATGGAAATATGTCAATCATTATTTGAATATGTTGGCAACCCATTGTGTAAAAGTGATACACATCACAGAAGACGGAAATATAACAAAACTGTTTGACATAGACACAGGTTTTTAAAATTATGTTTATTTGTTATAAAATTCTGAAAAATATTCTTTACATTCCACCCATGAGGCCAGTAGGTCATTTGACTGCAGGAAAGGGCTACCCCTACTACCCCTCCCCCGATTGGAGTAAACTGACAGACAGCTATTTTCACTCACGTATACTGTACACTCTGATCTTAATTCCAACACTACAGACCAACGCATCTTTGCCAGTTCACTACCCTTTTACTATTTGGTTTTGCAACACATCCTATTTTTACTGTGATTGTCTTACGAGGGCAGGGACACCGAAAAAAAAGTGTAGTGAGACGGCATTTGCCACAGCACTTTTCAATCAGGTGAAATAAAATATATCAACGCTAAGCATTAAAAAGAGAGCCGCGGTGTTGTTTTTTTACCTTGCCTGATGATTTGACAAATCACGTCCAATTTCTCTGCCCTTCACATCGGAGTGCTGCTGCAGGCTCTTTGCGTGTCTTGACCAATCAGATTCATGGAATTGCAGGTCGTCCAAGAATGTTTTTTTTTACGCCACACCACTCTGGGACCTATACGAGGGTCTTGAAACTCTATTTGTACAATTTCTACTGAGATTTCCCTGAAAATAAATATTTGACCTAAGAGTATAATCATGTGTCCCATTAGTTGATGGTGGTTTTTCAGATCTCCTAACAGTAGTACTGTTTATAGGTCCATCTGAACACAGACAATATGACTTGACTTAACCACTCCAGGACCTGACTTCAAAAGCGAGTCACCAAAAGAGATGCTCTATTGATTCTGTTTCCTTGTGGCAGAGTCTGCACAGAGCTGACTGTTCAATGCCCCATATACTGAGCATTATTTTTTGTGGCAAGAATTTTATATAATAGTTTAAACTGAGAAGATCAGATTGATGCGTCAATTGTTGTTTTCTATGTCAGTTCATAACCCCGATGTCATGGTATTGGCACATTAAAAAAAAAGCTGTTTCCAACTATCTTGAATTTTATGCAGCATAGTTGTCAAACCTCTCGACTTTAAGTGAAACTGATACAGTTGAAGTCGGAAGTTTACATACACTTAAGATGGAGTCATTAAAACTCGTTTTTCAATCACTCAACAAATTTCTTGTGAACAAACAATAGTTTTGGCAAGTTGGTTAGGACATCTACTTTGTGCGTGACACAAGTAATTTTTCCACTTCACTTATAATTCACTGTATCACAATTCCAGTGGGTCAGAAGTTTACACACACTAAGTTGACTGTGCCTTTTAAACAGCTTGGAAAATTCCAGAAAATGATGTCATGGCTTTAGAAGCTTCTGATCGGCTAATTGACATCATTTGAGTCAATTGGAGGTGTACCTGTAGATGTATTTCAAGGCCTAACTTTAAACCCAGTGCCTCAGCTTGACATCATAGGAAAATCAAAAGAAATCAGCCAAGACCTCCAAGTCTAGTTCATCCTTGGGAGCAATTTCCAAATGCCTGAAGGTACCACATTCAACTGTACAAAAAATAGTACGTAAGTATAAACACCATGGGACTATGCACCCGTCATACTGCTCAGGAAGGAGACGCGTTCTGTCTCCTAAAAAAAAGTGAAAATCAATCCCAGAACAACAGCAAAGGACCTGGAGGAGGATGCTGGAGGAAACGGGTACAAAATGATCTACATCCACAGTAAAATGAGACCTATATCGACAACCTGAAAGGTCGCTCAGCAAGGAAGAAGCCACTGCTCCAAAACCGCCATAAAAAAGCCAGATTACAGTTTGCAACTGCACATGGGGACAAAGATCGTACTTTTTGGAGAAATGTCCTCTGGTCTGATGAAACAAAAATAGAACTCTTTGGCCATAATGACCATCATTATGTTTAGAGGAAAAAGGGGGAGACTTGCAAGCCAAAGAACACCCTCTCAACCGTGAAGCACTGGTGTGGCAGCATCATGTTGTGGGGTTCTTTGCTGCAGGAGGGACTGGTGCACTTCACAAAATAGATGGCATCATGAGGTAGGGAAATTATGTAGATATATTCAAGCAACATCTCAAGACCTCAGTCAGGAAGTTAAAGCTTGGTCGCAAATGGGTCTTCCAAATGGACATACTTCCAAAGTTGTGGCAAAATGGCTTAAGGACAGCGAAGTCCAGGTATTGAGTGGCCATCACAAAGTCCTGACCTCAATCCTATAGAACATTTGTGGGCAGAACTGAAAAAGGGTGTGCGAGCAAGGAGGCCTACAGACCTGACTCAGTTACACCAGCTCTGTCAGGAGGAATGGGACAAAATTCACCCAACTTATTGTGGGAAGCTTGTGGAAGGCTACCCAAAATGTTTGACCCAAGTTAAACAATTGAAAGGCGATGCTACTGAACACTAATATGTAAACTTCTGACCCACAGTGAATGTGATGAAAGAAATAAAAGCTGAAATAAATCATTTTCTCTACAATAATTCTGACATTTCACATTCTTAAATAAAGTGGTGATCCTAACTGACCTAAGACAAGGGAATTGTTAGTCGGATTAAATGTCAGGAATTGTTAACTTATTCTAAATGTAATTGGCTATGTGTAAACTTGTTACTTCAACTGTACATACGATTTATACTAGTCATTTTAAGCCATGCATGGGTTCTCATTGGAGGCAGACAAACCAATTGTATTCCTTTCTCTTTTCAGTCATTGCCTCTTCTGTTTATGTGGCAGAGCTGTGTTGAGTTGGTTATACTTTTGTATTGAGCATACGTCTCCATACACCTTTTGTTAATCGCTTGTGTGACAATTTTACCAACCTTCTTTACAATGTAATTAATAAACATGATACCTTCCTTATGCCTTTAAAAAAAAGTAAATATGTCTTTCCTCTGAGATATGGCGCCAATAGACATGGCCACCTTGTTTCTGGCTCCTAAGCATCTTTGCAGTATTATTATCTTTTGTTTTGGTTTTATTTCTCATATTATTAGCCCATAACATTTTTTGCATTATTATATACAGCCGGAAAGAACTTTTGGATATAATCACCAGCATTTTGACTAGAAATTACTTTCCTGAATTGGATCCTTTGTTTGTATCCCCCAAGGCAATTTAACTTATCCCAGAGGCTGCTCCAAGAGGCCACTGGCGTAAAAAGATATTCGGTGTGGTATTTTAGTCCATCCACTGCTTCAGAGTATATTACTCGCTAATGTTCAGTCCCTGGACAATAAAGTAGATGAGCTCAGGGCGAGGATCTCCATCCAGAGAGACATCAGGGACTGTAACAAACTTTGTTTCACAGAATCATGACTCTCTCCGGATCTACGGCCCCCTTCCATAGAGCCAAATTGCAGTGTGTCCAGGGTGCCGTTTAAGGTGGAGGTGATATGATCCTAAACTACGATCTCCATCCAGAGAGGAGGAACACTGGAGTGATGGTTGCTGATAATGGGCCTCTGTACGCATATGTAGATATTCTATTAAAAATCAGCCGTTTCCAGCTACAATAGTGATTTACAACATTTACCAATGTCTACACTGTATTTTTTTTATCAATTTAATGTTATTTTAATGGACTAAAAATGAGCTTTTCTTTCAAAAACAAGGACATTTCTAAGTGACCCCAAACTTTTGAACGGTAGTGTATATATTCTGTATTTATACAGTGGCGATTTTAGCATGCAAATCTTTGTGGGGCAAACTTTTTTTGAAATGGTTTAACAGAGACAAATGTTGACCACAAACTGTTGGGATAGCTTTGTGTAAGCCCTAACAGCAGAGCTTTCCTTTAAGTACCGTGGAGCCTGGCAGCTAAACAGTTCATTCAGCCTTATTTACTGCTAGCAGACATGTCTGACTTGCTTCAACAAATGTGGTTAAATGATGTATTCTCCTTAAATAAAACAAACGCCAAAATGAGTTTTGATATTTGAACCATACACAAACAGTATTACATTAATGTTCAGTAAATTCATAATGTTTATAATTTTCTCATTTACACTTCCACTCCCAAGTATAAGCAAGTACAAGAAAAAGAGCTCCGATTTTGTTCAGCACTTTCAAAATGGACACCGACAGAGATTCAGATGTTATTTCAGATAAATTCAGCATGGTGTTGAGGCCTTAACTTGAGACAGATATTTTATTAGGCCTATGTGTTCGAAAAAGGAAGGAAAATACAATCATTAGGATCCACTTTTATATACAATATACAGACGCACAGACAGTGCAAAACCACCCTCGCAATATCAACTGGAATTACATGGGTCTATTACTGAACTTTTTGTCGAAAACAAATATTTGAATGGGAAGAGACTGCCACTGGCGAACAAGGTTTACAGACCCAAAACATTATATAGTATCTCATCCTTGTCAAGAGGAGCACATACGCTAATTATAATACACAAAGTAAGCAAAACAATGAAATCATTCCAACATTGTCTAAAAGGATGAATGAGATACTAATGAGAGAGACAGACATATGTAAGCAATAGGCCTATAACAATTGAGATGTACAAACTATAGCATATGGGAACAATGAGTGGATGAGAGGCCATCCGTCATTTGATTAAGACTTTAATGAGCGAGTTTAGATAAATATTATGTTCAGCACTTTTGAAATATTCAACGACAGAATTCAGAACATGGGCCGTTCTTACAGTATTCTCCCTGTATACCAAGTCAGAACCGTAGGATAAGTACAAAAACAAAAAAGACAATCCATCTCATTGCAGTTACATCGTAGGGTTCATTCATATGGGCACAGAAGACAAACAGTTTTTCACATTTGTTTAAAGCTGCCCAGAGAGGATGTCGTTTGTATGGGCAAAGGCAACTAATTCCACTATGAGGCTCCAGTATACAATGAAGTAGCTTTCCCAGCATTACTCTTGAACCTGTATAAGCACACATTAGCAACACCTGATCTGGTGCTGTGATTGTGTGCATCCCTAACACGGGGAAAGTAATCAGTTAGATATCTGGTCGTAGAACCATTAATACTCCTGTAAACCAAACCTAGTCTAATCTGGGACACCCTAGCCTCAACAGGCAGCCAGTTGATTTCCTGAAAGCAGCTCCTGCCTATGTGACTATGTGGACTTCAATACTATCCTGATCAGCTTATTCTGGGCTATCTTGGAGTTTTAGCATTTTATCTGTGGCCAATGACCTTGAGCCTTCTTGGATGGGCACTTCTGATGTAAATCTATGGCAGCCCCCAAGGGGGCTTGAACTGCCTAGCACTCCCTGTGGATTCTGCAGTGACATAGTGTCCCAGCGCGTGACAGAACAATGACAGAGCAAATAAAGAACATTACCAACTCCTATGCTCTGTTTTCCGCTGGCTGCCCCTCCACCACAGAAAGTACTGAGCTAGGCTGAAACACTTTCATTTTGGAGCTGTCTTACTCAAGAAAACAAAAAAGAGACCATGTTTTTATGTGGCTTTATTCACAAAATAAATTTGTTTTTACATTGTTTTCAAACTGATTTGTGACACGAATTAGTGCTAAAATAACATGCAAAACAGGTGGGGCTCTACCCTGAATAAGTAGCCCAGTGGGTAAAGCATTGAGTAACCAAAAGGTTACTGGATCGAATCCCCGAGCTGACAAGGTAAAAATCTGTCGTTCTGCCCCTGAGCAAGGCAGTTAACCGACTATTCCCCGGGCGCCAAAGACGTGGATGTCGATTTAAGGCAGCCCCCCCTCACCTCTCTGATTGAGGGGTTGGTTTAAATGCAGAAGACACATTTCAGTTGAAGGCACTCAGTTGTACAACTGACGAGGTATCCCCCTTTCCCCATATACACTACCATTCAAAAGTTTGGGGTCACTTAGAAATGTCCTTGTTTTTGAAAGAAAATCTATTTTTTTGTCCATTTATAATAACATCAAATTGATCAGAAATACATTGTAGACATTGTCAATGTTGTAAATTATTATTGTAGCTGGAAACGGCAGGTTTTTTTTATGGATTATCTACATTGTAAGGTTCTGTATTTATTTTCTTAGTCAACCTTGTTCTGTTTCGTTGTGTTCTTGAACGTAGCCCTGTTTCTCATCTGGTCTCATCAGCTCCTTATTTAGTTAATTTCATTCTGTTTGAGGTATTGTTCGTTTTGACTCTACTAAGCCTTTTCCTAGCTCGTTTGTGAGAACCAGTTATAGGCTTCAGTCCTAGTTTTGATTCATCTGCCTGTTTGCCTACCTGTGTATGACCATTGCCTGCATGTGACAATGATTCCTGCCTTCTGTGAAGGTGAAATGAACACCTGCCGCACTCTGCACGTGAATCTACACCTTTTTCTCCCTGAGTAGTCATTAACACCCTGCAGCATTTCTTTGCAACTCTGCCTAGAAGGCCAACATCCCGGTGTCGCCTCTTCGCTGTTGACGTTGAGACTGGTGTTTTGTGGGTACTATTTAATGAAGCTGCCTGTTGAGCCTGTAATCGAACCCACAAATGCTGGTGCTCTAGATTCTCAACTAGTCTAAAGAAGACCAGTTTTATTGCTTTTTTTTAATGAGAAAAGCAGTTTTCAGCTGTTGCAAAAATTGCAAAAGGTTTATCTAATGATCAATTAGCCTTTTTAAAATGATATACTTGGATTAGCTAACACAACTTGCCATTGGAACACAGGAGTGATGGTTGCTGATAATGGGCCTCTGTACTCCTATGTAGATATTCCATAGAAAAATGTCTACACTGTATTTCTGATCAATTTGATGTTATTTTAATGGACAAAAAATGTGCTTTTCTTTCAAAAACAAGGACATTTCTAAGTAACTCCGAACTTTTGAACGGTAGTGTGTGTATTCACACTACATGGTCAGAAGTATGTGGACATCCATTCAAATTTGTCTATTTCAACCACACATGTTGCTAACAGGTGTATATAATTGAGCATACAGCCATGCAATCTCCATAGACAAACATTGACAGTAGAATGGCCCGTACTGAAGAGCTCAGTGACTTTCAATGTAGTACCGTCATAGGATGCCACCTTTCCAACAAGTCAGTTTGTCAATGGCTTTGCCCTGCTAGAGCTGCCCCGGTCAACTGTTAGTGCTGTTATTGTGAGGTGGAAACGTCTATGAGCAACAACAGCTCAGCCGCGACGTGGAAGGCTATACAAGTTCACAGAACTGGACCGCTGAAGTGCATTGTGCGTAAGAATTGCCTGTCCTCGGTTTCAACACTCGCTACCGAGTTCCAAACTGTCTCTGGAAGCAATGTCTGCACAACAACTTTTCGTAGGGAGCTTCATGAAATGGGTTTCCATGGCTGAGCAGCCGCACACAAGTCCAAGATCATCATGCGCAATGCCAAGTGTCGGCTAGAGTGGTGTAAACGCATTCTCTGGAGTGATGAATCACTCTTCATCATCAGTCCGACAGACAAATCTGGATTTGGCAGAAACCAGGAGAATGCTACCTGCCCCAATGCACAGTGCCAACTGTAAAGTTTGGTGGATGAGGAATAATGGTCTTGGGCTTTTTTTCATGGTTCGGCTAGGCACCTTAGTTCCAGTGAAGGGAAATCTCAACCCTACAGCAAACATTCTAGAGGATTCTGTGCTTCCAACTTTATGGCAACAGTTTAGGGAAGGCCCTTTCCTGTTTCAGCATGACAATGCCCCTGTGCACAAAGTGAGGTCACTACAGAAATTGTTCGTCAAGATCGGTGTGGAAGAACTTGACTTGCCTGCACAGAGCCCTGACCTCAACCCTATAGAACACATTTTGGATTAATTGGAATGTCAACTGCAAGCCATGCCTAATCACCCAATGTCAGGGCCTGACGTCACTAATGCTCTTGTGGCTCATTATTCCAACATCTAGTGGAAAACTTTCCCAGAAGAGTGGAGGCTGTTATAGCAGAAAAGGGGGGACCAACTCCATATTAATGCTCATTATTTTGGAATGCAGTGTTCGACCAGCATGTGTACACACACTTTTGGTCATGTAGTGTAGGCAGGACAAGTTGAGCACTCGTCTTGCAACTGTTAACTTCGATAGAAAACTGCAAAAGAGAGAGGATCTTGAAACCGTGTAGAGGGAAACACCTGTCCATCTATGGGAAAGTAACACTGATTCATTCTCTAGTGATATCGTAGTTTACATATTTATTCATGGCTCTCTCCAGGAGAATCTTTTCTCAAGTCATGCAAGATTTTTTTTCCTTTCATTTTATTTGGAATGGCAAACCAGATGAAGTTAAACGGACATATTTACATAACGAACATGAGTTTAAAGGGGTACAACTATTCAATATTGCCTCCAGAGAGTCACAGAAGTCTAAGGCATTTCTGCAGACCCGGGTTCATTCCTGGCTGTGCCACAACCAGCCGTGGCCTGGAGTCCCATAGGACGGCCCAGCTTCATCCGGGTTAGAAGAGGGTTTGGCCAGGGGTGCTTTACTTGGCTCACCACGCTCTAACGACTCCTTGTGGCGGGCCTGGTGCCTGCAGGCTGACACATCCTCCGACACATTGGTGCGGCTGGCTTCCGGGTTAAGCTGCCGGGTGTTAAAGAGCGCAGTTACGCGGGTCATGTTTCGGAGGACGCATGACTTCACCTTCGCCTCTCCGGTTGTGGAGTTGCAGCGATGAGACAAGATCAAAGGGGGGGTCTCTTTTAAAGCTTCCATTATGCCGTAATTATATCTAAATCCAAACTGATTTTCCAGCAGGCTACAAAGTGAGGCACATCTAATGTTCAAAAGTGGTATTTTTGCCATTATACAGATTAAAACCAATCATTTCCAATGGAACCATGTTTAAAGTATCCCTTTTTAAATGAAGCCATACAAAGTTGGTTACAATTCCAATTTCATCCTCCAGAAGAGGCAGAGCAAATATTATAGCAAATAATGTGGTTAAACTCCAATGTACTGATATAGAATCAAATCATATTTGATTGGTCGCATACACATATTTAGCAGATATTATTGCGGGTGTAGCGAAATGCTTCTGTTCATAGTTCCAACAGTGCAGTAATATCTAACAATACAAACGTTTAAAAGAATGGAATTAAGAAATGTAGAAATAATGTATTAGGACAAGCAATGTCGGAGTCCGGAGTGTGTGTATGTATACAGTTGAAGTCGGAAGTTTACATACACCTGAGCCAAATACATTTAAACTCAGTTTTCACTATTCCTGACATTTAATCCTAGTAAAAATGTCCTGTCTTAGGTCAGTTAGGAATACCACTTTATTTTATGAATGTGAAATGTCAGAATAATAGAGAGAAGGATGTATTTAATCTTTTATTTCTTTCATCACATTCACAGTGAGTCAGAAGTTAACATACACTCAAGTAGTATTTGGTAGCATTGCCTTTAAATTGTTTAACTTGGGTTAAACGTTTCGGGTGGCCTTCCACAAGCTTCCCACAATAAGTTGGGTGAATTTTTGTCCATTCCTCCTGACAGAGCTGGAGTAACTGAGTAAGGTTTGTAGGCCTCCTTGCTCGCACACACTTTTTCAGTTCTACCCACAAATTCTCTATAGGATTGAGGTCAGGGCTTTGTGATGGCCACTCCAATACCTTGACTTTGTTGTCCTTAAGCCATTTTGCCACAACTTTGGAAGTATACTTGGGGTCATTGTCCATTTGGAAGACCCATCTGCGACCAAGCCTTCCTGACTGATGTTTTGATATGTTGCTTGAATATATCCACATCATTTTCCCTCCCTCATGATTCCATCTATTTTGTGAAGTGCCCCAGTCCCTCCTGCAGCAAAGCACCCCCACAACATGATGCTGCCACCCCCGTGCTCCACGGTTGGGATGGTGTTCTTTGGCTTGCAAGCCTCACCCTTTTTCCTCCAAACATAACGATGGTCATTATGGCCAAAGAGTTCTATTTTTGTTTCATCAGACCAGAGGACATTTCTCCAAAAAGTACGATCTTTGTCACCATGTGCAGTTGCAAACCGTAGTCTGGCTTTTTTATGGCGGTTTTGAAGCAGTGGCTTCTTCCTTGCTGAACGGCCTTTCAGGTTGTCGTTATAGTACTTGTTTTTACTGTGGATGTAAATTCATTTGTACCTGTTTCCACCAGCATCTTCACCAGGTCCTTTGCTGTTGTTCTGGGATTGATTTGCACTTTTCGCACCAAAGTATGTTCATCTCTAGGAGACAGAACGCGTGTCCTACCTGAGCGGTATGACAGCTGCATGGTCCCATGGTGTTTATACCTGTGTACTATTGTTTGTACAGATAAAAATGGTACCTTCAGGCGTTTGGAAATTGCTCCCAAGGATGAACCAGACTTCTGGTGGTCTACAATTGTTTTTTTTTCTGTGGTCTTGGCTGATTTCTTTTGATTTTCCCATGATGTCAAGCAGAGGCACTGAGTTGGAAGGTAGGCCTTTAAATACATCCACAAGTACATCTCCAATTGACTCAAATGATGTCAATTAGCCTATCAGCAGCTTCTAAAGCCATGACATAATTTTCTGGAATTTTCCAAGATGTTTAAAAGCTCAGTCAACTTTAGTAAACTTCTGACCCACTGGAATTGTGATACAGTGAAATAATCTGTCTGTAAACAATTGTTGGAAAAATTACTTGTCATGCACAAAGTAGATATCCTAACTGACTTGCCAAAACTATAATTTGTTAGCAAGAGATTTGTGGAGTGGTTGAAAAAATGAGTTTTAATGACTCCAACCTAAGTGTATGTAAACTTCCGTCTTCAACTGTGTATATGTATTGTATGTGTGTGTGTGTGTATATATGTATATATGTGTGTATGTGTGTGTAGATATACACACACACACATATATATAATGTGTGTGTTATGTGTATATATATATATATATATATATATATTTTTTTTTTTTAAATATATATGCAAGAATGTGTTTTACATCCCTGTTGGTGAGCATTTCTACTTTGCCAAGATAATCCATCCACCTGACAGTTGTTGCATATCAAGAAGCTGATTAAACAGCATGATCATTACACAGGTGCACCTTGTGCTGGGGACAGTAAAAGGCCACTCTAAAATGTGCAGTTTTGTCACACAACACAATGTTAATTTTCCAACATAAGCCGCCTCTAATGTTGTTTTGGAGAATTTGGCAGTGCGTCCAACCGGCCTCACAACCTGTGTATGGCGTTGTGTAGGAGAGCGGTTTGCTGATGTCAACGTTTTTGAACAGTGTGCCCCTGGTGGCAGTGGGGTTATGGTATGGGCAGACATAAGCTATGGGCAACGAACACAATTGTATTTTTTCAATGGATATTTGAGTGCACAGAAATACCGTAACGAGATCCTGACGCCCATTGTCGTGCCATTCATCCGCCGCATTGACGTAATGTTCTCTAAGGAAAGTTATGAGTGGCTTGTGAGCATCTCTAACAGGTTGTGGTATAACTGGCAGATGAAAGACCATCTTAGGTTGTGGGGACATTGTCGACGACTAAGAACACTATGATGTTCCTTCAGGAAAAGTAACGTCTTCGTCTAAGATCTGATGGAAGGACAATCTCAGAGGGAGCATGTGTTTTGTTTTTACTGTCTTGGTGTGGGTTTCCAAGTCTTAATCAGAGTTCTGTTTATGTCCTAAGATGACATTTCATTTGACCATCATGGTCGTTTGGGTTCAGCATTATGAGAGTACCGCCCCAGCAGCACTAACGAGTCTAATGGTATGTCTATGGGATAGACAACCCCTCCTGAGCCAGTGGTAATTCCTTCTAATCTACCTCTGACACCTTGGCTCCCAGCTACTGTATAATCACTGCACTAGGAGGAGGAAGGCGCTGTTTAAATGAACCAGCTTACCGGGTCATTAGGAAAAGTTAAATTATTCATTACGGAATGTGTAATTATAGCAGAGCCTTGGTGGCAGGCAGCTGTATAGCATAACCATACTCGCTTCTTGTAATGCTATATACGCTGCTGGAAGAGGGATAAGGGAATTCTCTCAGTCCCACCTTTTGAGCGCTAGCTAAGCTAACCATGCTCGCCCGCTTGGCGCTCACCACTCGCTCACATTGGCAGGAGCCATGAAGAAGCGCTGGGATCAAAGGATCCAGAAAGAGGTTAGGGAGCTGTGTGCAAATTGCGTTGGTAATTAACTATGTAGCAACTCAGAATTCTCATCACGCATGCCAGGGTTTGTGTTTAGTTTGTTGCTGTTGCAGCTGCCCCCCTTGCGTGAAGAGCCTCACTCAGTGAACAACACGTAGGCTAGATATAGCCTCGAGTGGTGAGGTGACACTTGACTGTCCAGTACTAAAGCCATTCTTGGAGTTGGCACACAGTTTGTACAGTTCCAAAGTGTGATTGTGCTATGGTAGCCTCATTACTTACAGATTTACCCACCATAGAATTAAATATAACACAATTGAATGTATCCTATGGATATAACCACAGGCACATCCTACATACTGTAGAGCTGTTGCTCATAATGAATTGCCTTTTTTAAAATGAAATGTTTCCTTGGCATGTATGTAAGAGGTATTTATTTTATTTTTTACATCTACTGCTAGTCTTATTATTGGAGAAGCTTCAGCTGTAGATGTAGTTGCTTTCTGGCTTCCGTCTGTCTCTGCCCACAGTGCGGTATTGATGGTCATCTCATACAGCAGTGATGAATGCTTTAGAGTGCTTCCTTTCCTTATTAAACTCTGAATTGACACATAGAATACCAGTATCCAGACTGACTTTTCCCCCACATTGTTTTACGTTACAGCCTTATTCTAAAATGTATTGAATACATGTTTTCCCTCAACATTCTACACACAATACCGCATAATGAGTAAAAAACTGGTTTTTATAAATGTTACGCAATTTTTAAAGTTTTTTTTTAAATAACTGAAATATCACATTTACATAAGTATTCAGACCCTTTGCTATGAGACTCGAAATTGAGCTCAGGTGCATCCTGTTTCCATTGATCATCCTTGAGATGTTTCTACAACTTGATTGGAGTCCACCTGTGGTAAATTCAACTGATTGGACATGATTTGGAAAGGCACACACCTGCCTAAATTTGGTCCCACAGTTGACAGTGCATGTCAGAGCAAAAAACAAGCCATGAGGTTGAAGAAATTGTCCGTACAGCTCAGAGACAGGATTGTGTCGAGGCACAGATCTGGGGAAGGGTACCTGTAAATCTATGCTGCATTGAAGGTCCCCCAGAACACGTTGGCCTCCATCATTCTAAATTGGAAGAAGTTTGGAACCACCAAGACTCTTCCTAGAGCTGGCCGCCAGGCCAATCTGAATAATCGGGAGAGAAGGGCCTTGGTCGGGGAGGTGACCAATAACACAATGCTCACTCTGACAGAGGTCCAGAGTTCCTCTGTGGAGATGGGAGAACCTTCCAGAAGGACAACCATCTCTGCAGCATTCCACTAATCAGGCCTTTATGGTAGAGGGGCCAGACAAAAGGCACATGACATCCCGCTTGGAGTTTGCCAAAAGGCACCTAAAGGACTTAGACCATGAGAAACAAGATTATCTGGTCTGATGAAACTAAGATTGAACTCTTTGGCCTGAATTCCAAGCGTCACGTCTGGAGGAAACTTCCCAAATACAGGTGTGGCAAGCTTGTAGCATCATACCTGTAACGATGTGTGCTGCTAGTCGGGAAGCAAGTTCAGGGAGTGAGTGTTTTTAATAAATAAACGAAGCATAATACAAAACAAGAAACACGAACAATGCACAGACGGGAAACTGAAACAGAAACAATGATAATCATGAGGTAATGGAGTCCAGGTGAGTGTCATAATGCGCTGATGCGCGTAACGGTGGTGACAGGTGTGCGCCATAACGAGCAGCCTGGTGACCTTAGAGGCCGAGAGAGAGCACATGTAACAATACCCAAGAAGACTTGAGGCTGTAATCACTGCCAAAGGTGCTTTAACAAAGTACTGAGTAAAGGGTCTGAATACTTATGTAAATGTGATATTTCAGGTTTTTATTTTTAATAAATGAATGGGGGGGGGGGAAACGATGTATCCATTTTAGAAAAAGGCTGTAACGTAAAAAAAAATGTGGGGAAATGAATGATTTCCGAATGCACTGTATTTCCACAATGAGGTTGGAATAATACTGTTAAATTGTGAAAATTGCCTTTTAGTGTCGGAGCTGTTTGAAAAGACTGCCAGAAATGTCCGCCTGTTTTGGTGAGATGGAGTTTTGTTCTGCCTGATGACCTCCCCAGGCAGTAAATGAGTTAACCCTATCCGTCCCGAGACCCAGCTTTTCATTTATCTGACTGTCATTTATCTGCATGTCCAGCCCTTATATTCAGCCTCACAATGAAGTGTTTTACCTTTTTTTCATTTTCAGGACTACATGAAAACAAAATCATTTGATATAACATTTGTGAGTTTTATTGACAATGCAAAAACCTGATAAATGAATTTATAATAATGCTGTATGTACAGAAATGGTTTGCTCAGTGGGAAATTAATATCCATCTAGTTAGTGACAGCTGTTTGGCGTTTGTGACAGCCGCTATGTGAGCTTATTACAGTAATATAGACACAATGTCCTGGGATTTCCTATGTAGAATAACCCTTTACCTTGTGTAGATTGTGAGTGACATAGAGCAAAACATGTGCATGTGCTTTTAACAGTTTGGAGCTCAAACCATTCTGACTCTACATTGATTTTTGTGAAAATACCCCCTTTCAGGATCTGCCCTTGTCTCACAAAACCCCCTCTAGCTCAGCCCCCGTTTATCACACAGACTAATGGTTGGTATCAACGATGTCTATTGCTCAAACACACAATGTTTTAAAGGGGTTACACGTCCAAATGCGCCTGCGTCGCGGTGGAACTGTAGGCGTCAATAGACGAATACGCTAAGCGCTCGTTTTCCCCTCCCCACTCAGACCACTCCTTGACTGTCCCAGCAAAATTCTTGCTTGAGAAGTTGCTTTTTTGCTAAGAAGCTATTCTTGTTTCTTTTGATCACTTTAATTGAAAACAATCACAGTAAGGTACTTAATACTTACCCAGAAATTATTGGAAAATGAGATTTAAAAAAAAACTGCATTGGACCTTTAATAAAAAGGACTTTGGCAGTTCTAGTGTAGCTCTGCAAGGCTTTTCCTATTTCCTGTGGTGAGCCGCAAGGATAGTCTTCCTCCTCAGAAACACTCACTGGTCTGTTAGTTGTCATCAGTGTGTTCGCCACTATGAGCGAGTGCAATTTCTCACTTTGTTTGACCTTTTTTACGTCTGTTTAATCCAATATGATTTTAGGTGTAAGGGAGAGCAGTCCTCAATGCCTGTTCAAACACTTAAAAACAAATCAAAAGTTTAAAAGTTGTTCATAATCATAGCCAGTTTATCAGCAAAGATTAAGTTTCCCTGTCTCGGATTTAAAGTAATGAAATACACACACACAAAAAATGCCAAACCCCTATTACAAGATTGCACAAAGTCACCAGTGTTGTTTTAACTTAGTGGGCCACTGAGTGGGGAAATAATTACTTCAAGCCCAAGGTGCAGTTTGAGGAAAGCTTGAGAAAATGTCAGCATTTCTATTTTAACACTGTAGGCTACTTACTCTAAGCAACGAGCTGGAGGTCTGGCCCCAATACAACAACCGGATAATGGGGAAATATTTCAAAATGGGATGACTTCACACAACTGTTGAAAAAAAAGTATATATCCACAGATTAGGCTATTTTCTGGCCTGACAAATCGCAGAGGAATTGGGCATTTTAGAAGTGAAAACATTATAATATGAGATATTTGTTTACTTCAACTAGAGGTCATTATGCTGTTCTCCAAGATGTTTTCCAGTAATGAAAATAAACAACCGAAGAATGTACTAAAACCCTGTATTCCATGACTAAAATGTACATTTGAATTACATTAAGTTCTAAGACTTGGCTTTGGTCTATGTGATTGATGACATTTTGATCATGTCATCACAGTGGATCTTGATTGCTATTGATAGTACTGCATTGTTATGGAAAGTTAGCAAGTTAGCATTTCACTGCACCGTTTCAACCTGTACCCAGTGCGCCTGTCCAATAAACATTGATTTTGATTTGACAGATACATTACCCGGTCTGCTGGATAGTTTTTCTTTGACATGTTATTGTCCTCTCTGGGCATGCCTCCCCTTTCACCGCTGAACCCAATCACCGCCCTCTCTGCCCTCTCCTCACTCCCAGGCTTTCATTCTTCTATACCACAATTCTCTTATCTAATTTTCCCACATATTGTCTAGGTCAGGGATCATCAACTAGATTCAGCCGCGGGACGTTTTTGTTACTTGAGCAGATGTTCGGGGGACCGGGATATAATTTGTAGCCTGCAAGTTGACCGCAAAAATGTCCAAACGGATATATATATATATATATTTGACTAAAACATAATAATTTCAAACCTTGCTTACATTTCTATATTATGCGTGGGAATACTTGGGGACAGAATACTTGGCATTGTTTTCCTGGTGTTTTTTGTAGTCTTATGTCCTCAGACCGCCAGTTGGCAAACCCCGGCCTAGGTACTGTACACTTAGAAAATAATGATAAATCCACAGCTTTTGAATTGAGAGTATCTACACCTGCTATTTTACCCAATGTATTGAACTAATATCCTACTTCCTCTGAGTTTGTATTTCTTTAGTTATTGGGTGACTATTCAAGGGATATACATTTGACATTTTGAGGTTTTATACACCTGTATCGTTCATTTTCATATAAATCACTGTATTGATGTCAGATTTGCAGTTTATGTAACAGCTCAAGGTCAGGTGGCACGTGAATATCTCCGATTATAGGTTTCTACCCTACATTATTACTCGTACACTATACAGTTGAAGTCGGAAGTTTGCATACACCTTAGCTAAATACATTTAAACTCAGCATTTCACAATTCCTGACATTTAATCCTAGTAAAAAAATCCATGTTTTCGGTCAGTTAGGATCACCACTTTATTTAAGAATGTGAAATGTCAGAATAATAGTAGAGAGAATGATATATTTAAGCTTTTTATTTCTAACATCACATTCCCAGTGGGTCAGAAGTTTACATACACTCAATTAGTATTTGGTAGCATTGCCTTTCAATTGTTTAACTTGGGTCAAACGTTTCGGGTAGCCTTCCACAAGCTTCCCACAATAATTTGGGTGAATTTTGGCTCATTCTTCCTGACAGAGCTCGTGCACATGAGTCAGGTTTGTAGGCCTCAAATTTAGGATTGAGGTCAGTGCTTTGTGATGGCCACTCCAATACCTTGACTTTGTTGTCCTTAAGTCATTTTGCCACATCTTTGGAAGTATCCTTGGGCTCATTGTCCATTTGGAAGACCCATTTGCGACCAAGCTTTAACTTAATTTTTAACTGATGTCTTGAGATGTTGCGTCACTATATCCACATAATTTTCATGCCTCATGATTCAATCTATTTTGTGAAGTGCACCAGTCCCTCCTGCAGCAAAGCACCCCACAACATGATACTGCGTCCCCTGTGCTTCACGGTTGGGAGAGGTTCTTCGGCTTGCAAGCCTCCCCCTTTTTCCTTCAAACATAACGATGGTAATTATAGCCAAACAGTTTTATTTTTGTTTCATCAGACCAGAGGAATTTTCTCCAAAAAGTACGATCTTTGTCCCATGTGCAGTTGCAAACTTTAGTCTGGCTTTTTTTATGTCAGTTTTGGAGCAGTGGCTTCTTAATTGCTGAGTGGCCTTTCAGGTTATGTCGATATAGGACTCGTTTTACTGTGGATATAGATACTTTTGTACCTGTTTCCTCCAGCATCTTCACAAGGTCCTTTGCTGTTGATTGATTTGCACTTTTCGCACCAAAGTACGTTCATCTCTAGGAGACAGAATACGTCTCCTCCGTACCGTCGTGGGAGGTTCCGGACCGTGGACCGTCGCGGGAGGTTCTGGACCGTGGACCGTCGCGGGAGGTTCCGGACTGTGAATGCGCACTGGAGGCCTAGTGCGTGGAGCCGACACAGGTTGCACCGGACTGGGGAAGCGCACTGGAGGCCTGATGCGTGGAGCCGGCACAGGTTGCACCGGACTGGTGACACGATCTTCATGTTGAGTGCGAGGAGCAGGCACAGGACGTACCGGACTGGGGACTCGCACTTCAGGGCGGGTGCAAGGAGGAGGCACAGGACGTACCGGACTGGGAATACGCACTTCGGGGCGAGTGCGAGGAGGAGACACAGGACGTACCGGACTGGGAAGGCGCACTGGAGGCCAGAAGCGCGGAGCCGGCCCAGGTTGCACCAGACTGCTAACCGGATCCTCTGGTCGGATGTTGAGCAGAACACAGAACACACATCTCTCTCATCTCTCTCTCGCCCAACTTCCCCATTGCCTCCCTGGTGGTCTCTGGCTCTTCAGGGCGAGTGCAGGGTGCAGGCACATAACGTACCGGGCTGGGGAGGCACACTGGAGACCTGGTGCGTGGAGCCGGCACAGATGGCACCGGACTGATGACCCGATATTCAGCCCGCCTGCGCTGCAGCCTACTCTTCGCCAACATCATTCTCCGATATCCCTCTTCACACTGCTCCATCGACTCCCAGGCGGCCTCTGGCTCTCTCCTTCGGTCGACCGACCACTTCTCTATCGCCTGCTCCATGTGCTCTCGCTCTTCCCGCGGCCACCCCTTGTGCCCCCCCCAAGTTTTAATGTATGTAAACTTCCGACTATACAAAAGTATTAAAACCCCTTCAAATGAGTGGATTCGGCTATTTCAGCGACACCCATTGCTGACAGGTGTATAAAATTGAGCACACAACCATGCAATCTCCATAGACAAACATTGGCAGTAGAATGGCCTTCTTGAAGAGCTCAGCGACTCAACGTGGCATCGTCATAGGATTCCACCTTTCCAACAAGAGTTTGTCAAATTTCTGCCCTGCTAGAGCTGCCCTTGTCAACTGTAAGTGATGTTATTGTGAAATGGAAACGTCTAGGAGCAACAACGGCTCAGCTGTGAAGTGGTAGGCCACACAAGCTCACAGAATGGGACCGCCGAGTGCTGAAACGTGTAGCACGTAAAAATCGTCGGTCCTCGTTTGCAACACTCACTACGAGATCCAAACTACCTCTGGAAGCAATGTCAGCACAATAACTGATAGTCGGGAGCTTCATGAAGTGAGTTTCCATGGCTGAGCAGCCGCACACAAGCCTAAAATCACAACATGCAATGCCAAGCGTAGGCTGGAGTGGTGTATAGCTCGCCGCCATTGGATGAATCAGGCTTCGCCATCTGGCAGTCTGACGTACAAATCGGGGTTTGACGGATGCCAGAAGAACGCCACCTGCCCGAATGATTTGTGCCAACTGTGAAGTTTGGTGGAGGAGGAATAATGGTTTGGGGCTGTATTTCATCATTCCGGCTAGGCCACTTAGTTCTGTTGAATGGAAATCATAATACAATGACATTCTAGAGACAATTCTGTGCTTAAAACTTTGTGGCAACAGTTTGGGGGAAGGCCCTTTCCTGTTTCAGCATGACAATGCCCCCATGTACAAAGTGAGGTCCATACAGAAATTGTTTGTCGAGATCAGTGTGGAAGAACTTGACAGGCCTGAACAGAGCAAGTCCCTGCTGCAATCTTCCAACATCTAGTAGAAATCCTTCCCAGAAGAGTTGGAGGCTGTTATAGCAGCAAATGGGGGACCAACTCCATATTAATACCCATGATTTTGGAATGTGATGTTCGACGAGCACGTGTCCACATACTTTTGGTCATGTAGTGTATCTCCATGAAAAGCATAAAGCTCTAAATTCCCTTTGCATAGAATTTGTTGCCTTCAATTATAATATCCTAATTGCAGATATGCAAACACTGTCTTGTCCTGCTTGGGAGATTATATAAAAAATGACAAATGGATTACTTTATATGTGGAGGTAGAAAAATGACTTACTAATTTTCCCAGATCTGCCCATGAACATCATCATTCAAATGCAATGTATCATATGCTGCCTATGTGTCATACACAATGTTATACACATATTTCCCTGAGAGAATGATCAGTGGGTTAATCATATCTACATAAGAGGAATGCCCACCAGTGTGTGTGCGGTTACTGTTGAGGGATTCGGTGATTTAACACTCATAACACACCCCCGTCGGAACAAGATTAACTTAATTTACTGAGAAGTATGGCACTTACACCCACCCCCCGTTGATTGATACTGGTGTGCCGCAGACATTAATATCAAAAGCTGTTGAACATGTTATTATCAGGTCTTACGGAAATCCTGTTAGAAAAACAAACAAAAAACAGACGAACGGAGGAATGAAGAATATGTGATGAAACCTCCGTGGAGATCCTGTCAGTTCTTCTCCTTTCAAGTAAGCTACCCTAATGAACCAGGGAATATTAATACAGGCCCAAGATCTCCAAACAAGCATTCTTATCTTATCTCGCGGAGCAATTATCTCTCTTTGCCAGTAAATTAAAATGAAGAATAAAAAATACACACATCTCTAATACCTACAGCAGTCTAGTTGTACCACTTTCTAGATATCAAACTTGTTCCTCGTCTGTCCCTTCTGATTTATGGCCCTTGTCAGCGTTGTGTATTTTCCGCCAAGATAGAACTGCCAAAGAGGGAGGGGTCACAATCTACTGCAGAGATAGTCTGCAGAGTTCTGTCATGCTATCCAGGTCTGTGCCCAAACAGTTAGAGCTTCTACTTCTAAAAATCCACCTTTCCAGAAATGTCTCTCACTGTTGCCGCTTGCTATAGACCCACACATATAGCCCTTGGTTAACTCCAGACTTGACTGCCCTTGACCAGCACAAAAACATCCTGTGGCACACTGCATTAGCATCGAATAGCAATGCAACGAATTAGCAGCGAAATGCAACTTTTCAGGGACGTTTAGGAACCAATATACACAGTCAGTTAGGAATTAGGAAAGCAAAGGCTAGCTTTTTCAAACAGAAATTTGCATCCTGTAGTACCAATTCCAAAAAATTTGTGACACTGTAAAGTCCATGGAGAATAAGAGCACCCCCTCCCAGCTTGGCTAGGAAACAGTGTCACCGCTAATAAATCCACAATAATCAAGAATTTCAATAGCATTTTTCTATGGCTGGTCATGCTTTTCACCTTGCTAAAGCTACCCCACACAGCAACTTGCCCAAGCCTTCCCACCCCCTGCTTCTCCTTCACCCAAATCCAGATAGCTGATGTCCTGACAGAGTTACAAAATCTGGACCCCTACAAACCAGCAGGGCTAGACAATCTGGACCCTCTCTTTCTAAAATTTTGCACCGCAATTGTTGCAAACCCTATTACTAGCCTGTTCAACCTCTCGTATCGTCTGAGATCCCTAAAGATTGGAAAGCTGCCGCGATCATCCCCCTCTTCAAAGGGGGAGACACTCTAAACCCAAACTGTTACAGACCTATATCTATCCTGCCCTGCCTTTCTAACGTCTTCAAAGGCCAAGTTAACGAACAGATCACCGGCCATTTCGAATCCCACCGTACCTTCTCTGCTACGAAATCTGGTTTCTGAGCTGGTCATGGGTGCACCTCAGCCACGCTCACGGTCCTAAATTATATAACTGCCATCAATAAAAGACAGTACTGTGCAGCCGTCTTCATTTACCTGGCCAAGGCTTTCGACTCTGTCAATCACCGCATTCTTACCGGCAGACTCGACAACCTTGGTTTCTCAAATGACTGCCTCGTCTGGTTCACCAACTACTTCTCAGATAGAGTTCAGTGTGTCAAATCTGAGGACCTGTTGTCTGGACCTCTGGCAGTCTCTATGGGGGTGCCACAGGGTTCAATTCTCTGGCCTGTATATATCAATGATGTCGCTCTTGCTGCTGGTGATTCTCTGATCCACTTCTACGCAGACGACACCATTCTGTATACATCTGGCCCTTCGTTGGACACTGTGTTTTCCAAACGAGCATCAACGCCATACAACACTCCTTCCGTGGCCTCCAACTGCTCTTAAATGTTAGTAAAAATTAAATGCACGCTCTTCAACCGATCACTGCCCGCACCCGCCAGCCTGACTAGCATCACTACTATGGACGGTTCTGAGTTAGAATATGTGGACAACTACAAATACGTAGGTGTCTGGTTAGACTGTAAACTCTCCTTCCAGACTCACATTAAGCATCTTCAATCCAAAATTAAATCTAGAATCGGCTTCCTATTCCGCAACAAAGCCTCCTTCATTCATGCTGCTAAACATACCCTCGTAAAGCTGACAATCCTACCGATCCTTGACTTCGGTGATGTCATTTACAAAATTGCCTCCAACACTCTACTCAGCAAATTAGATGTAGTCTATCACCGTGCCATCCGTTTTGTCACCAAAGTCCCATATACTACCCTCCACTGCGACCTGTATGCTCTCGTTGGCTGGCCCTCTCTTTATATTTGTCGCCAAATCCACTGGCAGCAGGTCATCTATAAGTCTCTGCTAGGTAAAGCCCTGCATTATCTCAGCTCACTGGTCACCAAGGCAACACCCACCCGTAGCACGTGCTCCAACAGGTATATTTCACTGGTCATCCCCAAAGCCAACTTTGGCCGCCTTTCCTACCAGTTCTCTGCTGCCAACGACTGGAACGAATTGCAAAAATCACTGAAGCTTTAGACTTATATCTCCCTCACTAACTTTAAGCATCAGCTGTCAGAGCAGCTTACCAATCACTGCACCTGTACACAGACCATCTGTAAATAGTCCACCCAAATACCTCATCCACATATTGTTATATATTTTTGCTCTTTGCACCCCAGTATCTCTACTTGCACATCATCATCTGCACATCTATCACTCCAGTGTTAATGCTAAATTGTAATTATTTCGCCACTATCGCCTATTTATTGTCTTACCTCCCTAATCTCAGTACATTTGCCACACTGTATATAGATTTTTCTATTGTGTTATTGAATGTACGTTTGTTTATCCCATGTGTAACTGTGTTGCTGTTTTTGTAGCCTTGCTTTGCTATATCTTGGCCAGGTCGCAGTTGTCAATGAGAACATGTTCTCAACTGCCTACCTGGTTAAATAAATAAATAAATAAAAAATATATTTTTAAAAATCATGGATGCCAACGGATGCCAGGCTTCCACAAAAAAATGGACCAAGAAAAAATATTTTTTCTCTCTGTGTTTCATAATTTTCCTTTACTTCGCTGAATGTATCTCACCAGAGAAGGTATCCAAGCGAGCGAAACAGCGCCCTTCTGTCTATGTATGTCTAGGCCATCTATCTAATGCTGTCAGGTCCAAAATAATGACATTATTGCCGCCCGTAGTATTGTATGCAAGAGAAGCCAGGAAGCATTTGGCCACCCTTGATAAAAAAAAAATTGCCAATCAGCTAAACTGTGAATGGTCCTGGAACACCAAAAAGAAATGTCAAGAGAAGCCAGTATGGATTTGGCTTCACTCCGATCACATCGCATCAAGAATATACGTAACTGACAGAAACTTATGCATCTCGTTGTGTTGATGTGCTCCGTTAGCTAGCTAGCTAAAATGATCCCTTTCCTATATCAGCCAGGGAAGGAGATAGGGATTTGGACTTGGGGTTTTACTTAATTCTCCGTACTGGCCAATGATTATAACGGCAATTCTGACCCAACCATTAATTTATACATTGTTGTGCCCCTGGCCTGAGAGGATGGAAGTTCAATATGTAGCTAGATGTAGAAGGCTAATGTTAACTAGCTAATGTTGCCCATGAAGGGAAGATAGGCTAGCAAGCAAGCTTTTTAGAATGCTAGCCTAGGACAACAAATGAAAGCGTGTACTGTATGAGTGGTAGATGGTTTCTTCAACATGAAAAAATCAAATCAAAGAGATGGCGTTGGCGTTTCTCTACACTGAGTCAACATGTTTTTTCGACTTGCATGAACGTGTGCACACACACACGCAGAAATAAAAACCATGGACAGCCACATCATATTTCACTTATGTTGATTGGACTAAATTGTTTTTGGAATCGTTTAGTTGTCACTGTATTTGACTAAGCGTAGGTGATTTGATCATTAAAATGGTGCTGGAATAGTGGAGGCAGCTCCGGGTTTCGTTGCCGATTTGCGGTAACTCTCCGTGGTTCTAAGTCAATAGTCGTTTGTTTAGTGGTTCGAAAATGTCTGAAACATTAACTTGCTTGACCATGCAGTAGGTCATGTAAATGTTTGTTACATGCAGTATGCTTGGTGTACTTCACCGGACAGAGGTTGCTCTCCAGTTTTGTGATTAAAGAAAGGTGTGGTTGAATTTATTCTGCCAATTTGTCTTATTGTCTTGGCTTTGCCTTGCGACCGTGATATATAGGCCTAACAGGTTATAGAGAAAACAACACAATTATCACAACATTGGTTGCATTATGGCTTTTTTCTGGCTTGGCTTCCCCAGTGATTTTACCCACGCACCACTACTGGCCCTAGTAGGCACTTTGTCCTAATTTTGCACTCCATTTGTCTCCTTCCCCTCTCGGTGGGTCGGTTCAATGTGAAGTGCTTAGCAAATTAGCTAGAGAGTTGCTGAGCTGTTCTTGTAATGGTGTCCGTGTTTCACCAGGGTCATGGAGGGAAGGGGAGCACTGCACTGCGCTACAGGGGCTAGCAGCCTCCAAGTTTCTTGCTGACCTATTCACTACCTGCGCTCTAATGGGTCATATTTTAGGTCCTGTGGCGTTGACAAATGGCACCACTCTAAAAGCCCTGTCCAAGGTGCTGAAACTCAGTTGATATATGGTGGAGTCCCTCTGATAAATGCTCCCCATCAGTCCGCATGTGTCGCCTATTCATCACCTCTGTGAGGTTTGTGTTAGGAATCCATATTGGATTTTTAATGAAAGAGAATATAATGCAGTTCAAAGTCAATGGGTTTTTCTGATGCCGCGCGCGCACACACACACACACACACACACACACACACACAGAGTACAGTGTGTGTATACACACACACACTCCTACTCCCAGGTCATTGACAAAACACGTCCTCCTGCCTGAGATTGCATTTTGGTAACAATGTTAAAATGTCCGCCTTCAAGGGCAGTCCCAGTAATTGTGTTTGTCTACATCACTCTGTTTTTCTCTTGCAATGTTTAGACCGTGACATGGAAAGATTTATGGGACTCATATTTATGAATTATAACATTTTCCATTTCATGGACAACTGAATGTTATTGTTGAAGGGAGCTTAGATTGTTTACTTTCAGAGTATCCCAATATCGTATTCAGATTGTCCTAAGCAAATCATCCTTGAAGTTGGGTCTTTCATAATTACAATTACAATGTACTGTTTTTAATGAAAAACGTGATCATAAAATTGTTTACATCATATACACTGTTATTGTCTACTAATCTAACACGTTTTTCCATTATAAACTGTATATGAGCGGTATTTCTTAATGATGATCATTGAGTGTTGATTAAACAGCACAGGAAATATTCCTCATTGTGGACCACAAAGACATCTCCACAAGGCGTTATAAAGCACAAAGCCATAACAGAGAGAGACAACAGTCTTTGTGCTCTGCTTTATTCCAGTTGCACTTCATGAATGACAGACCAGTAGCCACGTATATCACAATCTAGATACCGGTCTGTGAAAGTTTTTTCCGCAACGACACAAATTTGTTGTATAAAATAGTCTATTGGTCAGAGTTTAGCTGGTTAAATATTTAAGCGTGAGGGCTCCGGCTTCTGATTCCATCGTGTTCCAGGAGTTTCAGAACGTGGTGTCCTGTCATTGTCACGAAATGAGGGGGCACGAATCAACATAGTTCTGTGTCCATCACTATTTCACCTTGTTTAAAATCCAGAACATTAATTTTCCTTCTCAAGGACGTTTCTTACATTACATGGAGTTTTCTGGCAAGTCTATCACTGTCGCCCTCACCTTGACTCCAGCCACACAGAGTTCCGTGAGAGAAGAGGCGGGGCCGGGGCGGATGCTAGGACTGAGCAATGACTGAGATTGGTCCACCATCAACTTCCTGTAAAATTGTTGGCTTTGCAGAGATGTGTATATGAGAGAGCAAGCCACAGCGACCACAATGAATAGCACAGCACAGGCAGCCATCACCACAGTGTTCCACGTTTCCCTGCTCTCTACGGGGTGAGCCAGTCCCTTTGTGGTGACATTGATACAGTCCCTGTTGTGTCCGAGTTGCATGCTCATGACTTCCACACAAACCCGGTACTGGGTGGAGGGGTTCAGGTGGGTGAGACAGTACTCCTTCACATCGGATGGTACTCTCGCAGTGTGTGCCATGGAGGGGTGCTTAGCATTTGCCACTGTGAACCACTTTATATTGGATACAAGACCACCGTGAGTATTATCCCAAGACACTGAAACAGAGTTGGGCTGCACTGATCTAACGTATATATGTAAAGCGTTAACAGAAGGATGTGGAAAGTATCTGTCAACCACCACCAACACAGACTTAAGGTCTGCGCCAACAAGATTGTGAGCGACACAGGTGTACAGTCCTGCCTCACGCTTTGTAATGTCATAGATTTCAAAGGTCCCCTCTGGATGCATGTAGTGCTTATCAGACACACTGTTGGGCAGGACTCTGTCCCCAGAGGGGGTGACCCAGTAGATCTCTGGCTCCGGCTCTCCAAATGCCCGGCAGTGCAGCGTCACCAAGCTCCCTCTCCCGACCGTGACTCGATCTGGAAGGCTCCCAGGTGAGATGAGTGGGAGGCAGATCTCGGTCATCTCCCGGAAGTGAACCTGGCGGACGTGCTGGCCCTGGTACTCAGGCGGCTCCACGCAGAGGAGGGAATTGGGCTCCATGAAGCGTACTCCAGTCTGATTCATGTTGATCCAGCGGATGACGCAGTCACAGCGGATGGGGTTGCTGTGCATGCTGACCTCGCGCAGGTTGGGCAGGGAGTCCACAGTGCCGCGGTGCAAAGCGCTGAGGGCGTTGCTGTTCAGCATCAGCGTCTCAAGTCTCGGCAGCTTGTGGAAGGCGTTGGGATGGATGTAGGACAGCTTTGGGTTGTTGGTGGCCTCTATCTTGGTCAGCTCTGGGAGGTTGTTCAGGGCGAAGCTGTCAATGGACACCAGTGCAGGCATGCTGTTGATGCCCAGCTCTTTGAGATGGAACATGTCCACAAAATCCCCTCTCTGAATCCGCTCAATGGGGTTCTTGTTGAGATCCAGAAACTTCAGGTTCTTGGCTTTCTTCAGAGCAGCCTGGGGGACTCTGACAAACAGGTTGTCGAAAAACGAGATGCTCTCCAGATTGTCGAGGCCGACCAGAGTGTTGTCCGGGATTTCGGACATATTCATCCTGGCCAGAACCAAGCTGCGTAGGTTGACCAGGGGCTTAAAGTTCATGTCTGACAATTGGACGATGGGGTTCTCCCCAATCATCAGGATCTCCAGGCGGGGTAGTGGCTGGAACCACTCCCTGCTGATGCCCCTCAGACGGTTGGAGTTGAGATGGAGCCGCAGGAGCCTCCCCAGCCCCTGGAAGGCCCCAGGACTGATGGAGGAGATCAGGTTGTGGTTGATGTAGAACTCCTGGAGGTTGGGCAGGGACGGGAGACAGCCATCTGATAAGGCCGGAACCCAGTTCTCTTCCATGTGCAGTGACAGCAGATGGGGAAGAGGACCCAGACGGACATCGCTCACAGAGGATATGTTATTCTGGGATAAGTCTATATCTGTGACATTAGCCAGGTAATCCAAAGGTTTCTCGATGCTGATGATATTGTTGGTCTGTAACAATAGCACCTGTGTGTCTGAGGGCAGTTTCTCTGGCAGTGTCGATAGGCCTAAATCATTACAGTCCACCGTGGGAGCCTCTGTATAAATAGAGCTGGGAGAGAACCAGGGTCGTATCTCACACCGGCACAATGCAGGGCAATGAGCAGTGCCCCCCTCTGAGGCCAGAACAAAGGCAGTCAGAGCTAGCTCCGCTAACAAACAAGCCACAAACGCAGTCTCCTTCATCTTGGCCCACTATTCCCTTCAGATAGTAATTGGTCCTTATGGAGTCTGATGTTAGCACTGTTAACTTAACAAATAAAGGCTCATTTGTTACCGTGGCCAGACAGAGCAGATTTCTGCTGTCACCTGGTCCCCAAAGCTTTGGCCCTGTTGTAGTCGTTTCGTCCTTGGCAGAGAGGAGAGGAGCAACCTTTCAATGTACCCTGCTCCAGTTTGTCAGGCAAGCTGGATGTGTGAAGGTCAATGTATCCTTCAGATGGCCGGACGGTGAAGCGAAGGAAGGGTTGAGGATGAATGCTCTGGCTTGGGCTGGATCACTCTGTCTTCCATCATTGTTATCTTCAATCACTGTCGCTCCTCGTGTCAATTTCCATCTGGGGAGAAAGTGGACAGAAAAAATCAGCTCAGTACAACAAGGCATTATTGAGAGACTGAGGCATGTATTGACATTCAGGAATATTGACACATTCAGTGCTCATTTGATTTTATTGCGGTCACTTTGCCATCAAAATGAGAAGTTATGGTTGACTTGACCTATATATATATATATATATATATATATATATATATATATATATATTATTTGATAAGTTGGAGACTAATAATGGATGCGTTCCAAATGGCACCATTATTCCCTATATAGTGCACTACTTTTGACCAGAGCATCATGGGCCCTAGTCAAAAGTCGAAACACTACAGGGAATATGGTTCCATTTGGGATGCACACAATAGCACTGGAGTCACTCAATATCACTGAAGGGCAAGAGATCTGCTGGAAGATCTGAATTTTTAAACAGCGATTCATATCTTGCTCACAGCAGTAAACCCCCCCAGTTTTACCATACTCCCCAATTAGCTGAATTTCTCTCTGCCATGAATATATTAACTATTCACATGCACACATCAACTCTCTCTCTCTGTTACACACAACCACCCATGGAGAACGTGGTAGCTGCAGCTCAATATGGCGACCGGAGTACAGCATGGGTGTGTGGAAAGGAAAGTAGTGGGTGGGTGGAAAGGAAAGTAGTGGGGGGGTGTGGAAAGGAAAGTAGTGGGTGGGTGGAAAGGAAAGTAGTGGGTGGGTGGAAAGGAAAGTAGTGGGTGGGTGGAAAGGAAAGTAGTGGGTGGGTGGAAAGGAAAGTAGTGGGGGGTGTGGAAAGGAAAGTAGTGGGGGGGTGTGGAAAGGAAAGTAGTGGGTGTGTGGAAAGGAAAGTAGTGGGTGTGTGGAAAGGAAAGTAGTGGGTGTGTGGAAAGGAAAGTAGTGGGTGGGTGGAAAGGAAAGTAGTGGGGGGTGTGGAAAGGAAAGTAGTGGGTGTGTGGAAAGGAAAGTAGTGGGTGTGTGGAAAGGAAAGTAGTGGGGGTGGCAAAAAGTAGTGGGGGGGGGTGTGGAAAGGAAAGTAGTGGGGGGGGAAAAAGGAAAGTAGGGGGGGGGGGGGGTATGGAAAGGAAAATAGTGGGTGTGTGGGAAGGAAAGTAGTGGGTGTGTGGAAAGGAAAATAGTGGGTGTGTGGGAAGGAAAGTAGTGGGTGTGTGGAAAGGAAAGTAGTGGGTGTGTGGAAAGGAAAATAGTGGGGGGGTGTAGCAAGGAAAGTAGTGGGGGGTGTGGAAAGGAAAGTAGTGGGTGTGTGGAAAGGAAAGTAGTGGGTGTGTGGAAAGGAAAGTAGTGGGTGTGTGGAAAGGAAAATAGTGGGGGGGGTGGAAAGGAAAGTAGTGGGGGGTGGAAAGGAAAGTAGGGGGGTGTGGAAAGGAAAATAGTGGGTGTGTGGTAAGGAAAATAGTGGGGGGTGTAGAAAGGAAAGTAGTGGGTGTGTGGAAAGGAAAATAGTGGGTGTGTGGAAAGGAAAGTAGTTGGTGTGTGGGAAGGAAAGTAGTGGGTGTGTGGAAAGGAAAGTAGTGGGGGGGTGTAGCAAGGAAAGTAGTGGGGGGTGTGGAAAGGAAAATAGTGGGTGTGTGGGAAGGAAAGTAGTGGGTGTGTGGAAAGGAAAGTAGTGGGTGTGTGGAAAGGAAAATAGTGGGGGGTGTAGCAAGGAAAGTAGTGGGGGGGTGTGGAAAGGAAAGTAGTGGGGGTGTGTGGAAAGGAAAGTAGTGGGTGTGTGGAAAGGAAAGTAGTGGGTGTGTGGAAAGGAAAATAGTGGGGGGTGGAAAGGAAAGTAGTGGGGGGTGGAAAGGAAAGTAGAGGGGTGTGGAAAGGAAAATAGTGGGGGTGTAGAAAGGAAAGTAGTGGGGGGGGGGAGGGGGAGGAAAATAGTGGGTGTGTGGGAAGGAAAGTAGTGGGTGTGTGGAAAGGAAAGTAGTGGGTGTGTGGGAAGGAAAGTAGTGGGTGTGTGGAAAGGAAAGTAGTTGGTGTGTGGAAAGGAAAATAGTGGGTGTGTGGAAAGGAAAATAGTGGGTGTGTGGAAAGGAAAGTAGTGGGGGTGTGTGGAAAGGAAAGTAGTGGGTGTGTGGAAAGGAAAATAGTGGGTGTGTGGAAAGGAAAATAGTGGGTGTGTGGAAAGGAAAGTAGTGGGGGTGTGTGGAAAGGAAAGTAGTGGGTGTGTGGAAAGGAAAGTAGTGGGTGTGTGGGAAGGAAAGTAGTGGGTGTGTGGAAAGGAAAGTAGTTGGTGTCTGGAAAGGAAAATAGTGGGTGTGTGGAAAGGAAAATAGTGGGTGTGTGGAAAGGAAAGTAGTGGGTGTGTGGGAAGGAAAGTAGTTGGTGTGAGGAAAGGAAAATAGTGGGTGTGTGGAAAGGAAAATAGTGGGTGTGTGGAAAGGAAAGTAGTGGGTGTGTGGAAAGGAAAGTAGTGGGTGTGTGGGAAGGAAAGTAGTTGGTGTGAGGAAAGGAAAATAGGGGTGTGTGGAAAGGAAAATAGTGGGTGTGTGGAAAGGAAAGTAGTGGGTGTGTGGAAAGGAAAGTAGTGGGTGGGTGGAAAGGAAAGTAGTGGGGGGTGTGGAAAGGAAAGTAGTGAGGGGGTGTAGAAAGGAAAGTAGTGGGGGAGGGGGGAGGAAAATAGTGGGTGTGTGGGAAGGAAAGTAGTGGGGGTGTGTAGAAAGGAAAGTAGTGGGGGGGGGGAGGGGGAGGAAAATAGTGGGTGTGTGGGAAGGACAGTAGTGGGGGTGTGTGGAAAGGAAAGTAGTGGGTGTGTGGAAAGGAAAATAGTGGGTGTGTGGGAAGGAAAGTAGTGGGTGTGTGGAAAGGAAAATAGTGGGGGGGTGTAGAAAGGAAAGTAGTGGGGGAGGGGGAGGAAAATAGTGGGTGTGTGGGAAGGAAAGTAGTGGGGGGGAGGGGGAGGAAAATAGTGGGTGTGTGGGAAGGAAAGTAGTGGGGGTGTGTGGAAAGGAAAGTAGTGGGTGTGTGGAAAGGAAAATAGTGGGTGTGTGGAAAGGAAAATAGTGGGGGGTGTAGAAAGGAAAGTAGTGGGGGGGGGGGAGGAAAATAGTGGGTGTGTGGGAAGGAAAGTAGTGGGGGGGGAGGGGGGAGGAAAATAGTGGGTGTGTGGGAAGGAAAGTAGTGGGGGTGTGTGGAAAGGAAAGTAGTGGGTGTGTGGAAAGGAAAATAGTGGGTGTGTGGGAAGGAAAGTAGTGGGTGTGTGGAAAGGAAAGTAGTGGGTGTGTGGAAAGGAAAGTAGTGGGGGAAGTAGTGGGGGTGTGTGGAAAGGAAAGTAGTGGGGGTGTGTGGAAAGGAAAGTAGTGGGTGTGTGGAAAGGAAAGTAGTGGGTGTGTGGGAAGGAAAGTAGTGGGGGGTGTGGAAAGGAAAGTAGTGAGGGGGTGTAGAAAGGAAAGTAGTGGGGGGGAGGGGGAGGAAAATAGTGGGTGTGTGGGAAGGAAAGTAGTGGGGGTGTGTAGAAAGGAAAGTAGTGGGGGGAGGAAAATAGTGGGTGTGTGGGAAGGAAAGTAGTGGGGGTGTGTGGAAAGGAAAGTAGTGGGTGTGTGGAAAGGAAAATAGTGGGTGTGTGGGAAGGAAAGTAGTGGGTGTGTGGAAAGGAAAATAGTGGGGGGTGTAGAAAGGAAAGTAGTGGGGGGAGGGGGGAGGAAAATAGTGGGTGTGTGGGAAGGAAAGTAGTGGGGGGGGAGGGGGAGGAAAATAGTGGGTGTGTGGGAAGGAAAGTAGTGGGGGTGTGTGGAAAGGAAAGTAGTGGGTGTGTGGGAAGGAAAGTAGTGGGTGTGTGGAAAGGAAAGTAGTGGGGGGTAGTGGGGGTGTGTAGAAAGGAAAGTAGTGGGGGTGTGTGGAAAGGAAAATAATGGGTGTGTGGGAAGGAAAGTAGTGGGTGTGTGGAAAGGAAAGTAGTGGGTGTGTGGAAAGGAAAGTAGTGGGGGGAAGTAGTGGGGGTGTGTGGAAAGGAAAGTAGTGGGTGTGTGGAAAGGAAAGTAGTGGGTGTGTGGGAAGGAAAGTAGTGGGTGTGTGGAAAGGAAAGTAGTGGGTGTGTGGAAAGGAAAGTAGTGGGTGTGTGGGAAGGAAAGTAGTGGGTGTGTGGGAAGGAAAGTAGTGGGTGTGTGGAAAGGAAAGTAGTGGGTGGGTGGAAAGGAAAGTAGTGGGTGTGTGGAAAGGAAAATAGTGGGTGTGTGGAAAGGAAAGTAGTGGGGGGGTGTGGAAAGGAAAGTAGTGGGGGGTGTGGAAAGGAAAGTGGGGGGGGAAGGAAAATAGTGGGTGTGTGGGAAGGAAAGTAGTGGGGGTGTGTGGAAAGGAAAATAGTGGGTGTGTGGGAAGGAAAGTAGTGGGGGAGTAGTGGGGGTGTGTAGAAAGGAAAGTAGTGGGGGTGTGTGGAAAGGAAAATAGTGGGTGTGTGGGAAGGAAAATAGTGGGTGTGTGGGAAGGAAAGTAGTGGGTGTGTGGAAAGGAAAATAGTGGGTGTGTGGGAAGGAAAGTAGTGGGTGTGTGGAAAGGAAAGTAGTGGGTGTGTGGAAAGGAAAGTAGTGGGGGGGGGGAAGTAGTGGGGGTGTGTGGAAAGGAAAGTAGTGGGGGTGTGTGGAAAGGAAAGTAGTGGGTGTGTGGAAAGGAAAGTAGTGGGTGTGTGGAAAGGAAAGTAGTGGATGTGTGTTTCTTCTTCTGTTTCTTACCACACAACTACCGAAGGGGCATTGTCTCCCGTTGTTGTTGCCATTCATGCCCTCCTCATTGAGTAGACTGTATGTGCATATATCCAGGTGACATCTAGATGGTTTTTAATATGAGTTATTTCTTGTGTAGGCTGCTATTCTACTTGAAATCAAATCATGGGAGGGGGAAAAAATGCCACGTTAGTTTACCGCCGGCGACACGATCGTGTCAGGTCTCCGGTTGGCAGGCATGTCCATACGACACCGGTGTTCTGGTCGGGCAGCCCAATCAACCATGCAAAACGGTCTTGAGAAGCAACAAATCTGCCCAATTAGCTGACCTCAAGGCATTTCAGATTCTGCCAAAATAGCTCCGAAGCTTGCCACAGGTCTTGTTCTGTGACTCTTCTTCCCTATTGCATATTTATGATGAGTTGAATCGGGTTTTGCTTGTGTCGACTGCACATATTGATGTTTTGATTCATTTAGGACCTTGAGGGCAGAAGCCCAAGGCTCTGTGGGCCATGGTAGAGGAAGCTGTCTATAAGGCTATACGAGCAAGGCTGCTGAGGAAGATGCACTATGACCGAGCGTGCCTATATTAGCTTGTTTATGGCAGTCAGTCAACACACGCAGGTGGAACCAAGTGGTGGAAGAATTTTTTTTGTGCCTAATGGTCTCCTGCTCAACCATCTGTGTAGGACCTGTGTACAGATTTTGTCCAAGCTGCTCCATGTCTGATATTATACAACATGTTGAATATTCACACACATTTGGTGTTTTTATTTCAAAGCTTTTTATGTTAAGTGTTGAAAGAAATACTAAGAGACAGTGAGCGAGTTAAGTGTGGTAGTGCTAGCTGTCATTTGCAATGACCGTTTTCCGACTCCTTTGTTCTGGTTTTGAAGAAGGAAATGGTTTCATTGGATACTCCTTGGTTAACTAAGAGTCGACTGACTCTAGAGAGGCTCACACAAGGCTAATTGAAGTACTCCTGTTTGCTTCCGCGACGCTCACGAGCATTTCTACACCTGCATTGCTTGCTGTTTGGGGGTTTTAGGCTGGGTTTCTGTACAGCACTTTGAGATATCAGCTGATATACGAAGGGCTATATAAATCAATTTGATTTGATTTGATTTCCCGGTTAGTTATTTCATCTTGAATCCATAGCGGTGAAACTGACACGTCCGTTTGTGGTATTGCAACAACAAAGACGTTACTTCAAACAAAGAACACTGTCCCCCCCCCCCCCCCCCTCTGACATCATTACACGCGCAATAGAACAGCAGAGTATGTATCGCCATTGTTTCTTCTTTTTTTTTTCCCTCGAAGCTGGATGCTCATTTCCTCCAAAAAAAAAAAAAAAATGCGCCTGGGGCTGTTTTACATACCTTCCACTCTCAATTAGATCAAATGGAGGCTTGAGTGGTGTTATATGCTCTTCCGTCATGATGTAGCCAACACTGCTTGCTTGTGTTTTCACATTGGCGACACCATGCACCTTTTATAACGTATTGTCCAGTTATTCATCGTATTTAAGCTCCCTTAGTGATTTCACTTATGCCGCAGAGTAGTTTCAAGATGCAACAGCAGAACACTTATTTAATGTGCCTCTTCTCGCTCTCGCTCGCTCTCTCTCTGAGATGACATTGCCTCTCTGAATTGCTGCGATTACATTGTCCCAGAATCGGTTTCAGCAGATCAAACAGAGGAAAGAAACACCTGTTTTCTCTTTAACAGTGCATGGAAGTAGGAGTTGTGGCCATGAGGTTGAGGTAACGGGAAACAATTGACGTCTGTGGAGCCATTTGTGGTGCGGGAACAGAGGGAAAAGTCCACTCAGTCAGCCGCATGCCCGTTAGTAGAGTGCATTGCATTACCAAGTACCAAATGCTGCAGTTGGGCAGTGCAAAGGCAGCATTCTTTAAATAAACCTCAACTCTACCAAAATACAGCACACTTACAAAAATCACTTCAGACTACAAAAAATGGAATTGTGTTTGTTACTTATAAAAGGGAGAAGAATATGTTCTAATAATAAATCCCGTTTATCAGACACTTTTATCCATCCATTTTACATATGGGTGGTTACTGGGAATCGAACCTGGCGTTACAAGCACAATGCTCTAACAATTGGGCTGCAATTTACGACAACAATGTGTGAAGTTGCTAGCATGCTAACAAAGAATAGCTGGGAAAGCGTTATAGCTATATAAAAGTGATCTACCTCACAATTAAATGATTGTACTATATTTAACCCTGCGAGGTTGCATGCCACAGCATTTTTAAGTGCTGAATATTGACATTCTCCAAATGGATTATGGGTGTATGGCAGAAAGGAAGGGGGTTGAGATGCACCTAAAATATTGATGTGCCTTTTCATACAGTGAAATGGGCTCTGTGCTGTGAGGCCACAGTGCAGTGAATTCCTTCCATCCACCTCCTTATGTGGTAAACATCTCATAAAGTGGTCCCATTCCACCATGTTTTATTCACAATCCATTCAGGCTAGCAGTGATGAGGAGCAGGTCGCAGTGACAGGGGTTATGATAAACAGTATGCCAAGGGGATCTGGTCATGTGAACATTTTAAGTGTAAGGATTTTCCCATAATATCTGTGTGTTATTATCTAGCCCCCTGGAGAACGGATGAATCACATTATAAGACCAAAAGACAGAGTCACCAAACTGGCTATGTGACTGCAACTCCCCTCCTCTTAATATACTACCAATTAGCTACAGTGCCTTCAGAAAGTATTCATAGCCCTTGACTTATTCCACATTTTGTTGTGTTGCAGCCTGAATTCAAAATGAATTTAATGCACACACATAATGACAAAGTGAAAATATGTTTTTAGAAACATTTGCACATTTACGGAACATGAAATACAGAAATATCTGTATTCGCACCCGAGTCAATACAAGTGAGGATCACCTTTGGAGGTGAATACAGGGTGAGTCTTTCTGGCCTTTGCACACCTGGATTGTACAATATTGCACTTTTTTTTCTTTAAAGTATTCAAGATCTGTCAAGTTGGTTGTTGATCATTGCTAGACAGCCATCTTTCAGTTTTACTTCAGTGATTTATTGAAAACAGGATGCATGTTTTGGAATATTTGTATTCCGTACGGGCTTCCTCCTTTTCACACTGTCATTAAAGTGCATTTGGAAAGTTCAGACACCTTGACTTTTCCCACATTTTGTTACGTTAGCCTTCTTCTGAAACAATAAAATCTACATGCAATACCCCATAATGACAAAGTGAAACAGGTTTGTCATTTTTTGCAAAGTTATTAAAAATAATAAACAGACAGACATAAGTATTCAGACCCTTTGCTATGCAATTCTAAATTGAGCTCAGATGCATCCTGTTTCCATTGGTCCTCCTTGATGTTTCTATAACTTGATTGGAGTCCACCTGTGGTAAATTAAATTGTTTGGACATGATTTGGAAAGGCACACACCTGTCTATATAAGGTCCCACAGTTGACAGTGCATGTCAGAGCAATAACCTAGCCACAATGTCGAAGGAATTGTCGGTAGAGCTCTGAAACAGGAATGTTTCGAGGCACATATCTGGGGAAGGGTATCAACAGCCAAACTGAACAATCGGGGGAGAAAGGCATTGGTTAGGGAGGTGACCAAGATCCCGATCGTCGCTCTGACAGAGCTCCAGAGTTCCTCTGTGGAAATGGGAGACCCTTCCAGAAGGACAACAATCTCTGCAGCACTCCGCCAATCAGGCCTTTATGGAAGAGTGGCCAGGTGGAAATCACTCCTCAGTAAAAGGCACGACAGCCCACTTGAGGTTTGCCAAATGGCACCTAAAGGGCTGACCATGAGAAACAAGATTCTCTGGTCTGATGAAACCAAGATGGAACACTTTAGCCTGAATGCCAAGCATCACGTCTGGAGGAAACCTGGCACCATCCCTACGGTGAAGCATGGTGGTGGCAGCATCATGCAGTGGAGATGTTCTTCAGGGACTGGGAGACTAGTCAGGATTGACGGAAAGATAAACAGAGCAAAGTACAAAGAAATCTTTGATGAAAACCTGCTCCATAGCGCTCAGGATCTCAGACTGTGGCGCAGGTTCACCTTCCAACAGGACAATGACCCTAAGCACACAGCTAAGACAACGCAGGAGTGGCTTCGGGTCATGTCCTTCGGTGGCCCAGCCAGAGCCCGGACTTGATCTCGATCGAAAATCTCTGGAGAGACCTGAAAATAGCTGTGCAGCGACTCTCCCCATCCAACCTGACAGAGCTTGAGAGGATCTGCATAGAAGAATGGGAGAAACTCCCCAAATACAGGTGTGCCAAGCTTGTAGCGTCATACCCAAGAAGACTTAAGGCTGTAATCGCTGCCAAAGGTGCTTCAACAAAGTACTGAGTAAAGGGTCTGAATACTTATGTAAATGTGATAATTATTTAACTTTTTTACATTTGCTAAAAAACTGTTTTTGCTTTGTCATTATGGGGAATTGAGTGTCAATTGTGTGTAGATTTTTTAAGAAAAAAAAACGATTTAATACATTTTTGAATAAGGCTTGTAACGTAACAAAATGTGGGGAAAGGGGGGTCTCAATGCGAAAGCACTGTATGTTAGTATTGTGGAGTAACTACAATGTTGTTGATCCATCCTCAGTTTTCTCCAGTCATTAAAGATTGGCCTCATGGTGAAATCCCTGAGCGGTTTCCTTCCACTCCGGCAACTGCGTATGTTTGTGGTGACTGGATGTCTTGATACACCATTCAAAGTGTAATTAATAACTTCACCATGCTCAAAGGGAAATTCAATACACCCATATATATGTTTTTTTTTATTATTTTTTTTTAATATATATTTTTAAAATCTACCAATAGGTGCCCTTCTTTGCAAAGCATTGGAAACATTGGAAAACATCCCTGATCGGAGCGGCAGGTAACCTAGTGGTTAGAGTGTTGGACTTGTAACCGAAAGGTTGTAATTTCGAATCCCCGAGCTGACAAGGTACAAATCTGTCGTTCTGCCCCTGAACAGGCAGTTAACCCACTGTTCCTTGGCCGTCATTGAAAATAAGAATTTGTTCTTTAACTGACTTGTCTAGTTAAATAAAGGTAAAATAAAAAAGATCTTTGATGTTGAATCTGTGTTTGAAATTCACTGCTGGACTGAGGGATCTTACAGATAGCTATGTGTGGGGTGCAGAGATGAGGCAGTCATTGAAAAACCATGTTAAACAATATAATTGCACACACAGTGAGTCCATGCAACTTATTATGTGACTTGTTAAGCACATTTTTACTCCTGAACATATTTAGGCTTGTCACAACAAAGCGGTTGATGCGTACTAATTCAAGACATTTCAGCTTTTCATTTTGTGAAACTGTCTAAAACCAATTCCAGTTTGACATTATGGGGTATTGCGTGTACTGTAGGCTAGTGACATTTTTTAATTCAGTCTGTAACACAACAAAATGTTGTTAAGTCAAGGGGTGTGAATACTTTCTGAAGACACTGTGTATCCCAGCTGGGAGCCTGTTTGTGGTCTTTCCATCGACAGACCATGCGCTCTGTTGTTCTGTGTTACACAGTCGACCATGCGCTCGGTCATACCCTTCCCACCTCTCTGCACCCAAGGGAATTATTGATCCCTCTCCATCTCTCAGCACCTCTCTGTTGTGTAGGATGTTAGAGTCTTAACTACATCAAGAGGCCACAGCCTGGCCGTGTGCATGCTGCTGATGCCTCGGGGTGGGCGGAGTGAGCTAAGTGCCCCTCTTTGTCTATGGCCCCCACCCCCATGTCTTTTCATTGATTAACCATTAAATCTGTCCCAGCTAAAACTGTGTTCCTTCAACGTGACCTGCTCCCCTGTTTTTCCGTACAGTGCTGCCTGCTACAATATCACAGCCTGCTATGTAGCCTAAGTCAACGACAACAACAACATGTTTTGCCTGCGCAGCCTGCCATGAAAACCTGCATTAGCTATGCTAGAAATGTGCCTGTCATTAGCATTAGCAGTATGACTACATTTATTAGGCCAGCCTATTGTGTGGTACCCATGCATAATGTAATCTGGAGAGGAGAGCTTCCCTCTCACATCTGCTCAACGCCGCCTGCAAATAATCAGCAAGTCAACAATTCATTAGGGATCGGTGTTAAGCTGTCAGCTCCCCACGGTGTCCTACCAGCCCTTTCCTCCTACCTACCCACCCCATCTCCTATGGTCTACTGCCACACACAAGCACACATGCGTGCGCACACCAGACACACACACAAGTAAGGTGCACATGTACACATGAACTGCCTGTTATTTGTATGTGTAACCCTTAAATCAATACGTTTTGTGTGGTGCAATGGACTAGCCACATGTACATTTTTCACTTTGGATTAAGCTAACAATATGACCGATCATTGCATTAATACCTAATGCAATACATTAACTGGAAATGCTTGGGGTGTTAGATGTCACCATTCCCTTTCCACAGGCCCAGGTAGGATTTACTCTGCTGCGCTGACTGAAAAATGCATGGCGCTTCAGAATCCGAGTCATACCTGCTGGGAATGAGTTTTCCCAGTGTATCAAATCAATCTTTGTTTAGCCCATGAATCCATGTGCTACGGTATATTGATATTCCCATAGTGGGGATTTTGTAGGATAGGTAGGTCGTGTGGCGTGGTTTCCATTTGGCTATTTTCTTTATTAATTAAGCAAGGTTTTCATAAATGAATTGATTGTTTTCACACTAGTCTAAATCTGTCTTTGGCTCTGACAAGGCATTGGTACAGATGTCGGATCTTAACTTGATCAATCTTTTGTCGTGGAAAATGTTTGTGCGCATCAGGAAATTCAAATGAGCCTCATGAAACCCACAGTTCTCTTTCTATCCATGTGGGGGCAGTCTAGTCATTTGGACCAGTGGAGCCATATGTGTTCATATTCTGTAGTCTATCCATTGTCACATAATGAAGTGTGAAAATCGAGTTCAATCGTGGCCTGGGGCGCACATACACTGGGTGTACAAAACATTAGGAACACCTTGCTAATATTGAGTTGCATCCTTTTTGTTCTCAGAACATGCCTCAATTTGTCGGGGCATTCGACTCTACAAGGTGTCGAAAGCGTTCCACAGGGGTGCTGGCCCATGTTGACTCCAATGCTTCCCACAGTTGTGTCAAGTTGACTGGATGTCCTTTGGGTGGTGGACCATTCTTGATAAACACGGGAAACTGTTGAGCGTGAGAAACCCAGCAGCGTTGCAGTTCTTGACACACTCAATCCATTGCGCCTGGCACCTACTACCATACCCCGTTCAAAGGCACGTAAATATTTTGCCTTGCCCATTCGCCCTCTGAATTGCACACATTCGCAATCCAAGTCTCAATTGTCTCAAGGCTTAAAAATCTTTTTTTTTTTTACTTGTCTCCTCCCCTTCATCTACACTGATTTGAAGTGACATCAATAAGGGGTCATAGCTTTCACCTGGTCAGTCCATGTCATGGAAAGAGCAGGTGTTCCTAAAGTTTTGTACGCTCAGTATATAGGCCCACACAGTTCTGGCTCAAATAACTCATTCCCCCCGATTGACTAGATTTGGACAGTCCAGGGATATTTTACCCCCGATCTTGATAAGAAATTACCATACCAGACACTTTCATTTTAGTCCGTGGCTGAGGATCCAACTTTTTCAGGATCTTAGTCTTCTGGACAAAAAGATCCGGAGCTTCCAGAAGCTTCTGCGCATGTGTACATGTCGAGAACAGGCTACTCAGACGAATGGTGCTCGTTTTAATACATTTAGGTCAAAGCTGAATCAATGTCTGCAAGATCACATAATGATTGTATTCTACAATACAGAACCAAATATAATCGCATAGTATATTGTTACCGAAAGACAAAAGACACCACCGCATACAATCGAGAATGTTAATTCAAAATTTTACTGGTGAAACTTTCATACATTATCTGCATACAGTGCATATGGATTCCGAAAGTATTGTTACGTTACAACCTTATTCTAGAATGGATTAAATTCATTTTTTTCTCATCAATCTACACAAAGTATCCCATAATGAGAAAGCAAAAAAACACATTTTCACATAAGTATTCAGACCCTTTGCTATGAGACTCGGAATTGAGCTCAGGTGCATCCTGTTTCTATTGATCATCCTTGAGATGTTTCTACAACTTGATTGGAGTCCGCTTGTGGTAAATTCAATTGATTGGACATCATTTGGAAAGGCACACCTGTCTATATAAGGTCTCACAGTTGACAGTGCATGTCAGAGCAAAAACCAAACCATGAGGTCGAAGGAATTGTTTGTAGAGCTTCGAGAGGATTGTGTCAAGGTACAGATCTGGGGAAGGGTACCAAAACATGTCTGCAGCATTGAAGATCCCAAAGAAGACAGTGGACTCCATCATTCTTAAATGGAAGAAGTTTGGAACCACCAAGACTCTTCCTAGAGCTGGCGTCTGGAGGAAACCTGGCACCATCCCATCGGTGAAGAATGGTGGTGGCAGCATCATGCTGTGGGGATGTTTTTCAGCGGCAGGGACTAGGAGACTATTCAGGATCGATGGAAAGATGAACGGAGCAAAGTAAAGAGAGATCTTGATGAAAACCTGCTCCAGAGCGCTTCGGACCTCAGACTGGGGGCGAAGGTTGGTTCACCTTCCAAACAGGACAACGGCCCTAACCACACTGCCAAGACAACGCAGGAGTGGCTTCGGGACAAGTCTCTGAATTTCCTTGACTGGCCCAGTCAGAGACTGTAATTGAACCCGATCGAACGTCTTTGGAGAGACCTGAAAATAGCTGTGCAGTGACGCTCCCCATCGAACCTGAGAGAGCTTGAGAAGATCTACCCAAATACATGTGTGCCAAGCTTGTAGCATCATATCCAAGAATAATCAAGGCTGTAATCGCTGCCAAAGGTGCTTCAACAAAGTACAGAGTAAAGGGTCTGAAATCTTATGTAAATGTGATATTTCAGTCATTTCTTTCTTAAAACCTGTTTTTGCTTTGTCATTAATAGGGTATTGTGTGTAGATTGAGGACATTTTTTAATAAGGCTGTAACGTAACAAAATGTGGAAAAAGACAAGGGGTCTGAATACTTTCCGAAGGCCCTGTCGTAACCATTTGATTTAAATCAGTTTGACGGGGACATGCATTTAGATCTTGAGTTATCGTGTTGTGAATGATGTAGCCTACAGTGAGATATGGTGATAAACTGTAGCACAGCCTACCTGTGTATTTGGCTAAGTGGCACCGCGCTGTTGAGTTTTGGCCACGAGAGAGAGAGAAATGCTGTGTTTTTTTTTTTGTGTCTTACAGTAACATTATACTATGCTATTATACCGTATTTGGTTCTGTTATGTAGAATACTGTGATCGTTATGTGACTGTGATCTTGCAGACATTGATGCAGCTGTGATGTAAATAATTGAACAAATTAAACAAGCACTATTCGCCTGAGTAACCTGTTCTCTACGCGTGAAGTAGAGAATATACACCTCCGCAGAAGCTTCAGGAATAAATGGCGTGGCTGTGGATCCGACTTTTCCGCGATCTTTAGATCCACAGCCACGCCATTTATTTTAAAGACAGTAGTGTTTAATGGATAACCTAAATCAGGACGGCTCAGTTTGTAGAGCATGGTGCTTGCAACGCCAGGGATTTGGGTTCGATTCCCAAGGGGGACCAGTAAGGGAAAATGTAAATCATTTAAGTCGCTTTGGATAAGAGTATCTGCTAAATGACACACAAAAAAAGTTAAATATCAGTAGGCTACACAGTTTCCATTCATATGAAGTATCAAAACGATTGCCTAGCACTGAGAGCGAACTCATGATGCTCGGAGCCAAAGCATGCTGCAAAGACCACTCATCTACGGCAGTTCACAATGCTCTAGCAAGCCGTGGGAATACTTGATGATAGAAGGTTGGTTCGTGACGGCCTCACCAAATCGTAGCCTAGGTACGGTACTACATTGTACAGCCTTCAAACACTGCTCCCAGCTGCCCCCTGGCGGCAAATTCTAAATATTCAATATTAATTCAAATCCTCCTGCAACGAAATGGGTCAAATTAAGACCTGACATCTGTAGGCTACACAGGAGTTTGAGGTTTGCATGTGGATATCAAGTCAAGATTCCAGTAACGAATTGAAACTGCCTATCATAAATAATTCACGTCTCATAGTATTGCCATCTCACATCATTTCAATTCGCCTGCATTTTATGTTTGGGATAAACTCAATATACAGTAGTGTCTGTTGAGAGATGCAAACATTACCGCCATTATTCTAGCATGGAATGGTGTTGCGTGTGAGGTTACAGTATCTTGTAGCCACCTATTCATCCTATTCGTTCACTTGTTTCTGTGCAGCCTGACACTCGGATAGTGTTTTGCTTTAGTGCGGTCTGTTAAGACTGACATCAGAGATTGACCGTGTACACTTTCACTTTTTTTCTCACACGTGTAAAGCGCTAGTATTGCGTTCTCTTGTGGATTCATCTCCCCCACCGGTCTACATAGAGACCCTTGGGAAAGCAGGATGGCCATAGAGGACTACTGTATGACGACTGCTTCTTTAAATATATGCAGAGCCAGGATATTCAGCGTGATATTGCTGCATTTTTAGGCATTTGTATTATGCATGATTAGGCTAATTCTGACCCCATTTAGTAGCTAATGTTGTGACAGTGCTGAATGAGGTCTGCTGCTCCCTAAAGATGCCTCAGTATGATGATGTTTAATTATGAACAAGCCCTAAATACAGCCAGAGTGATGGGAGACGGAGAGGGAACGAGGGAGAGGGGGAAAAGAGAGTGGGAGAGAGATGGAGATGGAGGGGGGAGCGTGTGCCGTTCTGGTAAATTAGGCAGGCAGTGGTGGGAATGTCTTTTCCGATGGTTAGAGGATTACTCCCAGCACTCCAGCGCTCGCCTCATATTGACCTACCTCACCTGGATTCCTTAAAGACGCTAACAAATCTTAAATAAATCCTCGTAGAAATCCTATATCTTCCTCCTCTTGGCACACACAGCCAAATAGTGTTTAACTTTAGACACATCCAGTATTTATGTGTTATGATGTGCTTTCACTGAAAACAGAGGGGGTTCTATTTTACCTGAGGCTTATTACTGGTTTACCTCGTTATATTCTGGTCTTTTCTACTGACGGCAGATTCCCTGTCTTGTCTTCCTATCTGTTCAAGCCCTGACGGACACACAGAGGCGAGTATACTTCAGGGCTGTTCTTTTTCTCAAATGTACCTGTAGAGCGATGCTGCCGAGAGGACACCACGTCCATTCTGCTCCAGCCTGAAACCCACATCTGTCTCATTTGCTTTCAAAATACACCAGAAAATCAAAATGTCACCAGAAGGGAAAGCCCGGCGCAAATAACAGGTAGTTCCCTCTCTAAAACCTCTGCGGCGCCTACGTATTCATCCAACCCGTGCATAAAGTATCAACAACAAAAGCCCGTGTTGGACTGAGCAGTTTTCTCTTTCCTCAATCCTCCCCCTCAGCCAAGCCTCCCACATAACTATAGGCTGTGCCCTCTGCCTTCTCTGCTGCAAACTCCCTCCACACTCAAGGACTACCGCAGTGCCACACTGAAAACCAGACCTCTGTCGTCGTCGTCGTCCCCCCCCCCCCCCCAACCAACCACATATGACTCATACACATAGGCGAGAGAGATTAGTAACTTACCCGCGGGAGTGAGCACCCTCACATACTGTATTGAGCGGCAGCAGGTATTCACCTCATGGCTGGGACCCATGTTTTAGAGCAGCAGTCCAGCGTGACACCGTGAGACTCAGATCACAGCCGGTTTTTCATGGTTATTTCCAAGTCCAATAGTCTTCTTCTCCTTTCGTTGTGTGAGAGGCAGAGGGAAAGAGAGAGAAACGGGAGAGGGAGGGAGAGATGGGTAGCTCCAGCTCTGATGCTGTTCCACTGTGTGTGTGAGAGAGAGAGAGAGAGAGAGGGAGGCTCTGTTAAGTTAAAGATGCTGGGTACAGAGCAGAGCGACGGGGCGGGCACTGTTCCCTGTCTATCCCTCCGTTTCTCCATTGCGGTTAGAGAGCAGATCACTCAGCTGATCAACCATCACTCTGCCCTGCTGCTGCCAGCTCCACTGTCATTAATAACAGAAACGTTTTGGAACCAACAGCTCACTGAAGACGGGACGTTCGGGTATTCGGGTATTCGTGCGGCTGAGTCTGTTTCTGCGATCATGTGGACTCTTAAAAATGTGATAACTTTGTTGCTCCTTGCTGAAAACACCTGAAAAAAGGTGTTGTGGCAAACAAGTCTTTAGTTGCCATGGCAACACCACCCTCCCTGCAGCAGAATGGAAAGAACAGGCTTGGAACCTCTAACCATGGCAATTTGACTGGTAAAAAACCTTGAGCGGGCCTCCTAAGAGATTTTTCGGAACGCCTAAGTTCAATCAGTGTAAACTTAAAAGACTAAAGCCAGATATAAGGTACACTACATGACCAAAAGTATGTGGACTGCTCGTCGAACATCTTATTCCAAACTCATGGGCATTAATATGGAGTTGGTCCCCCCTTTGCTTCTATAACAGCCTCCACTCTTCTGGGAAGGCTTTCCACTAGATGTTGGAACATTGCTGCGGGGACTTGCTTCCATTCAGCCACAAGAGCATTAGTGAGGTCGGGCACTGATGTTGGGCGATTAGGTCTGACTCACAGTTGGCGTTACAATTCACCTCAAAGGTGTTCGATGGGGTTGAGGTCGGGGCTCTGTTCAGGCCAGTCAAGTTCTTCCACACCGATCTCAACAAACCATTTATGTATGGACCTCACCTTAGCCAAACTGTTGCCAGAAAGTTGCAAGCACAGAATCGTCTAGAATGTTGTTGTATACTGTAGCGTAAATATTTGCCTTCACTGAATTTAGGGGCCTAGACCGAACCATGAAAAACAGCCCCAGAACATTATTCCTCCTCCACCAAACTTTTCAGTTGGCACTATGCATTCGGGCACGTAGCGTTCTCCTGGCATCCGCCCAAACCAGATTATTCCATCGGACTGACAGATGGTGACGCGTGATTCATCTCTCCAGTGAACGTGTTTCCACTGCTCCAGAGTCCAATGGCAACAAGCTTTACACCACTCCAGCCGACGCTTGGCATTGTGCATGGTGATCTTAGGGTTGTGTGCAGAAATTGGCTTCAGTATGTAGAAAAATCTCTACACCGCCAAGATGGGGGCCTCTAAAATAATCAAAAAAATTCAGTCATGTCGACCTCGCCAATTGCCAAGCCCCATGCCACGGCCACCACCTAAGCTCCTTTTCGATCCAGAGAAAACCCTGGATACGATGGCTGCCTGGTATTGTGATGCAATCATTGTCATGGTAATGTTTGTTCAATTGATGTTAACTGATGTGGCTTATGCAATGGAATGTATTTTTTTGTAATGTCAGTTGAGTTGAATCAACAAATCACAGCATATATTGATCGATACACTTCCTGCTTTGATCCTCGCAGCGGCTGCCAGTCCACACATGATATTATCATTGACTTGAATAGGGATACCCGTTCTATTCATTCTATTTCTATGGCAGTGCATGCAGTCAGGAGAGGAGAAAATGTGCTTAAAACAGATGTTATGTATAACAGTTTTTTGTGTTGCTATTCGAACGGTTATTACGTTGACCGTGGTCATTTGGCTGGCCAATTACCATCATCCAAAAATCAATGACCCTCACAGCCCTAATACACACACACACACAGCCTCTCTAGAGACAGGTTAACCCCTGTTTAGCTTGTGGGCTCTGTTCTCTGAGCTGCTGGTAATTCTGATTGGCTGAGCGGGCTGCCAATCAGTCATGATCCCCTGTATCCCTGAGGCAAAGAGGGAGGGGGGAGAAAGAGAGAGAGCAAATGTGTGTGTATGCGTGGTAGAGAGTGGGAGAAAGGGAGTGACAGTGTGTGTGTGTGTGTGTGTGTGTGTGTGTGTGTGTGTATATGTATAAGTCTGTGTGTGTGGGCCTCTATGTATCAGTGTGTGTGTTAAAGGGAGGGATAGGGAGAGCAGGGAGGGATGGAGAATGGATGTGGCTTCTTATTAAGACTGGCGTTTCTGTTTGATTCTCTGGGCATTTGAAGGCAACGTTTAACAAACTGCGGTTTCTGTGGGTCATTATTCAATGCCTTTGTGTAGACGTCCCTCATTTGGCCAGACACTCTGAACTGAACACCATTGTATCTCTGGCTCCCTGGTTGCCTCACATTTATCTATAAAACCTGTGGATGGAATAGAAGAATTTTGATCATTGTAATACTGTTGATCATGGCCTTGAACATCATGCCCAAGCGAGAGAGTGAAAAACGACAAATATTTTCTAAATTACCCATTTATTAGACTGATTTTGTGTCCAGAATGCGAATGCCATTGCTTTGTATGTTCTCAAAAGGACTGTCGTTGTTGATATCAAATGAATCGTGTCCTCTGTTGGCTACTTAGAAGTATTTTGTGGCTTGGAGAAGGTCATCGGCATTGGCAATAATGGTTGTAGAATTCATTAACTGAGCATTGCGGTATTACGGGTTATTAAGTGTTTATTATAAACATAAAGGGAATGAGCTCTCTCTACCATGGTGCTGCTATGTTTGTGTTCCCCGGTGGTGTGTGAGGCCCACATGTGGAGGGAGGTAGGGAGGGAGGAGGAATGAGATCCTGGTACTTGAACCCACCCAATACTCACTGCAGTATAGTCCATTTCTCTGTCTGCTGGTGAGGAACACTGATTCCAGTTCAATCTAGTGTTGTTTTATTCATTTTGATGAAAGCTTGGAGTGAACAGGGTCGCTACCGCACAGGGTTTATTGGTGCTATGAGCTGATGGATATATCTCTTCATCACATATCTTAATTGATGTCATGTATCCTTATTGTTTCAGGTCTCCCAAGAACCCCCAGCAGAAGATCATCAAGCGGGTCATAGCCCTTGAGGGAGACTTCATCAAGTACGTACAGAATCCCCCCCCCGCCCCGCCCATAGCTTTAACAAATCAAACTTAAAACCTACGACACATTATACAGTAAAAACGAAACAAAAGGCAATTAAATCATGTAAAACAAAGGGTGTCTTAAAGGCCTGTTCAGAGACTTCCTATGAGAAGACTGCTGCTACAAGGAAACTCATTGTTTACTCGGGAATTTGAAGCTCTGTCTTAAACCTCTATTTCTTATCTACCAGCATCAAATCTTTGGGTGCCACTACTCGTACCACAATGTCGCCATGTGAATCCCTCTGGCAGCTATTTGTGACGGGTGCCGCTGAACAAATTACGAGTCACTTGTATTGCCTGGGAGGAGATGGATGAATAATTAACATGGGGGTTTGATGATGGCCTAAACTAGCTGAGGCTGGTGTGTGTGCGTGTGTGTTAGCCTGCGGGCCCGCCATGCTATAAATCACAGCTATGGTTTTAATCTTGCTACGCACAGAGACTGTCTGCTCTGCCTGACACAGGAAGAGGCCTCTCAGCCAATTATAGCCCTCTGAGTGGTGTGTGTGTGTGTTTTTGCTATGTGTATCCCTCTGAACTGAGCCCGTCAGAGATATAGAGGGCCATTTCGGAGATTCATCTCCAAACAATGATGGCTTACGGGACATAAATCACGTTGCAATCGAATCACAGCTTTAAAAAACCCCAGAAAGCCCAAGTGTTACGCCACTGTATTGTCAGTGTTGCTACGCTGTGTAAAGCTGATGACTGGAATGCATACATTGAGGGAAATGCGGAGTATATTCATGTGAGGTGAATGAGGAAGAGCTACCTCAAGATGGAGATTCTGGTGTTCGTAGAGGTACGGAACAACCCAGTGCGGTGTGCCAGGCAGACTGTCAGACATGGCTGGTAGACAAGACTATGGCTGTGGGTTCCCATGTCCATGATAGCATACCGCTTAGGATGCATGTCCAACACATTTGATTCATTCGCAGTGGAATATTTCCTGGTCTAGATATTGAAACTGAACCTTTGACTTGACCTGTCCAATTCACCTCAGGCTTTTACACATCATCGTCGTCATTATCGTGTTTCATATGTCCCATTATCGTGTGTATCTGTGCCCTATAGGTCTCCCGAGTGGCACTGCATCGCGGTGCTAGACGCGTCACTACAGACCCGGTTCGATCCCGGGCTGTAAAACAACAGGCCGGGATAGGGAGGCCCATAGGGCGGCGCACAATTGGCCCAGCGTCGCCCGGGTTAGGGGAGGGTTTGGCCGGGATAGGCCGTCATTGTAAATAAGAATTTGTTCTTAACTGACTTGCCTAGTTTAAACAAAGGTTAAATAACGTCCATCAAACCTCCACTGTACCAGGCAGCTATTGTTTAAACCTGCTACACTGAGAGGTAGAGAGTGCATACATTTTTAACACAACTCAATGTTGAGAATCTGCCCAAACTCCTGAACGCAACCTAAACCCTTTGTAGCTGCTAGACACTGCCAGGCAGTCAGTCGCATACAAACAGCATTAATACAGGGGTCTGTCTATTCGCTTTGAACTCTGTATATTCGCTTTGCCCTGCGTCCCAAATGGCACCCTATTTAGTGCACTACCTTTGACCCAGACCCAACAAGCTCTGGTCAAAGTAGTACACTATGTAGGGAATAGGGTTCCAGTTGGGATGCAGCCTGTTTTTGTCTTCCCACAAAACTCAAGACTGTTCTTTTTTTCCTGAGCATAGCCGGGGGAGCTGATTAGGTAACACTTTATAATAATGTTCATTAATAAACTATTTGATAAACTATTAATAAGTACGTAGTGTAAGCCCCATTTGAATAATCATTTATTAATACATGTATATGAACAATGCTTATAAATAGATAACAAATGTCTCGTTAAAGTTACTATAAAGTTTTACTGCAAACTATTCTACTGTACAAATAAGACGGGGACTATTTGGATTCTATGGGATATAGTCACTAGATTTTGAAGTAGCCAGTATTTTGTTTGTCGCATTGTTTGTGTTCAGATGCTGTATGTAGACGCCTGACCCCTGACATTTAAAAGTCACTGAACTTCAGTTTGCTGGAGAACAGACAGGGCAAAAGGTAGCCTAGCGTTTAGAGCGTTGGGCCAGTATCCGAGAGGTCGCAGGTTCGAATACCCGAGTAGACAAGTTGAAAAATGTGTTTTATGTGCTCTTGAGCAAGGCACTTAACCTCAATTTGCTCCAGTGGCGCTATACTACTATGGCTGACCCTGTAAAACAACATATTTCACCACCTATCTGGTGTATGTGGCAATAAAAACATTTTTCCCCTCCCAGCAGCAAAATCAATATTTTTGTCCAAGGTCTAAAGAGTAGTCATTTAGGCTCCTGTAACATTGCCCTGGAAAGGAATAGGAGAAGAATTGTCATTTTAAAAAGTCATTTCTCCCGTAATTTACAATGTTCCGGAGATGAACCATGCATCAGGGCTCAGTCACAGCTAAGTGACCAGGTGATTGATGGCGTACACCACCCTGTCCTCACGCCGCAAAATAGTTGATTGACGCTAAACAAGTCTGGAGGGGAACTGATCAGAGGTTACGTGCCAAATGGACCCTATATTCCCTAATATATTGTGCTACTTTTGACCAGGGCCCAATATAGGGGATAGTGTGGCGTTAAGGGACGCAACCAGAGACTAGACCTAAGGGAGTGTGCTGTCCTGTCCATATCTCATTAGTCATTACACACAATGGATGTTTGTCCTCATCTGATTCGATTCGATTTTTGTCTACAAAATAGTCTGATCTAAAGGGAGGATGACTGGCAGATGGATGACTGGCAGATGGATTATTTAGTAAAAAGGTGATACGCCACAATGAAACGAAAATGTCAATTTCCTTAATGCAGATGTAGGTAGATGAACTTTATTCTCAATTTAAGTTTTGCCTTTTGTCTTGTCTAATTTCAATGTGTTTATTGTTGTTTTCAATTGATCCCGTAGCTCAATCAATGTTAAAGACTGCCTTTCTTTCGTAGCTAGGTTCTGAAGTAAATTTGGGTTGTATTAACCTGGCTAATGCGTTTTATCCATGATCCAAACCTCCCGCCCTCCATTTCCCTCTGCAGGACGCTTGGCTATAAGAACCGCTATCTCAGGGTCCCTGATGGCCACTTTTGGATCGAGGGGGACCATCACGGCCACAGTCTGGACAGCAACAGCTTTGGACCGGTAAGCCACTTTTCTGCTCAGTCCTCTACTACTCAATGGGAATGGCACATGCCAGAGCCTTATACTTGGATATAAAAGACTTATATTTGCATATAAAAGCCTTATATTTGTATTTAAGTACAAGGCTTTGGCCCATGCCATTGAAAAGCAAAGCAAAGCACAGCTTGTCTGGGTCGTGTCCAGCAGCTCCACATTTGAACTCCCAACAATGGGGCCTAAAAAGACCCTGAGAGTCCTTAAAAGGACAATAATTGAATAGCCATGCGTTGGAGAACAAACCTGGGTTCTAAAATTTGTCATTTTTGTGCTGCTTATTAAGACAAAGCTGTTCCCTTAGAGGAAAGAAACTCTGAACAGTTTCTCCATTATGGCAGGTAGGTACAGTTATTGCTATTAATCTCTGGCAGGCCTCATTGGGCATGTGGGCCCGGCAGCCTCTCCTGCCTGTGGAGAAAGAAGGCTTAGCGTATTTCATTGTTGCATTTTCCATACATATCCTCATCCTTGTCGGGCAATAACAAATGTGTCTTGATAAGGGTCTGAAAGTAGTGACGAGGAGTGAGTGATCGGGCAGCGAGGCGCTCTGTGCTTTTTGGGTTTTGACAAAGTATTTCAGGGAGCTGTCATTGGATGGAAGAAGGAAGCAGCAGAGCCGAGTAGAGGTCAGGGAATTATCTATCTGTAGCATTCCAATCCTATAACGGAACAACTTTGTACTTGACATTTAACTGGGTCAGCTGCTGGTTTGTGGAGGGATTTATTTTCTGAAGTTGGTTTTGGATGGTTCCATGTCAGTCAGTACTCTCTCTGTCTGTTGCTGGATCTGAACATTGAATTATTTGGATAGAGTTTGGGTGGATTGGGGGTGATTTTGTGGATGACATTATTGTAAGCAGTTTATCGGCCATGAACAGAATACTATAAGGGAACAGTTAATTTAAGGAAACCGTTTCCTCAACCCATTGTCTTATTATACCTTATTTCCCGTTGGATCTACAAGCCCTCTGTAATGGTTATATGGTTACTTCTTATCTAGGCCTATACAGTGCGGTACTGTATGTATGCACTATGACCACTATTCGCTTATGCCTGCATGCTTATTAGGCCATCTTACCACCTCAATAAGAAATGCATTGGTCATACTGACATTGTCATTTGTGTTGTTTCCCAGTTGCAGGCATGTGTGGCACATTTTAAACGCATGAAAGCCATTGAGGGCATTGCAAAAACAGAGTTTTTATCCAAACCCAAATGGTTTAAATGGTTAAATAATTTAACAGTGCACCAGAGAGGTATATAGCCAGATGTGCCCAGGCTTTTCTGAAATGAGCTAGCTTCAGTTAGCTTCACATTCCAGCTCAGGCTTCATCCGTATTACGACGGTGGATATTGCTCATTCGCCTGCCGCTAACTCTAGCAGGCTTGTAACTGCGTGTGCATATCGCACGCAGTGTTGCCAACTCCTCAGTAAGGAAAGTAGCTATTGGCTGTCCTAAAATTCGCTAGAAGTCGCTAAATGACATCATGACCTAATTTGCATAATTGGCCATGTGCATGTAATTGTGATGGACGCTGAGGCGAGAGGAATAACGTCGTGGGAGAGACAAAAAGTGAGTAAAAAACACCCTAAATATGTTTAGAACTACAAATGAACTTCTGTCGATTCTTGTTATTTTTATGTCACAATTCCAACCCTCCACCGATTTTCAAATGTTCATAACAATTGGTAATCGGCATTTTTGGACGCCGATTACATTGCAAACCACGAGGAGACTACGTGGCAGGGTGTGACCACCTGTTACGCGAGTGCAGCAAGGAGCCAAGGTAAGATGCTAGCTAGCGTTAAACTTATCTTATAAAAAACAATCAATCTTAACATAATCACTAGTTAACTACACATGGTTGATGATATTACTAGTTTAACTAGCTTGTCCTTCGTTGCCTATAATCAATGTGGTGCCTGTTAATTTGTCATCGAATCACAGCCTTCTTTGCCAAACGGTGATGATTTAACAAGCGCATTCGCGAAAAAAGCACTGTCGTTGCACCAATATGTACCTAACCATAAACATCAATGCCTTGCTTAAAATCAATACACAAGTATATATTTTTAAACCTGCATATTTAGTTAAAATAAATTCATGTTAGCAGGCAATATTAACTAGGGAAATTGTGTTGCTTCTCTTGCGTTCAGTGCAAGCAGAGTCAGGGTATATGCAGCAGTTTGGGCCGCCTGGCTCGTTGCGAACTGTGTGGACCATTTCTTCCTAACAAAGACCGTAATTAATTTTCCAGAATTTTACATAATTATGACATAACAGCAATATTTAGACTTAGGGTGGCCACCCGTTCGATAAAATACGGAACGGTTTCGTATTTCACTGAAAGAATAAACATTTTGTTTTTGAAATGATAGTTTTCGGATTCGACCATATTAATGACCTAAGGCTCGTATTTCTGTGTGTTTATTATATTATAATGAAGTCTATGATTTGATATTTGATAGAGCAGTCTGACTGAGCGGTGGTAGGCAGCAGCAGGCTCGTAGGCATTCATTCAAACAACACTTTCCTGCGTTTGCCAGGAGTTCTTAGCAATGCTTGAAGCACAGCGCTGTTTATGACTTCAAGCCTCCCGAGATTAGGCTGGCAATACTAAAGTGCCTATAAGAACATCTATATGAAATACATTTATATGAAATATAAATGGTATAGAGAGAAATAGTCCTATAATTCCTAAGAACTACAACCTACAACTTCTTAACTGGGAATATTGAAGACTCATGTTAAAAGGAACCACCAGCTTTCATATGTTCTCATGTTCTGATTTTTGCACTTTTACTTTCTTCTCCAACACTGTGTTTTTGCATTATTTAAACCAAATGTTTCATTATTTATTTATGTATTATATTAAGTTAAAATAAGTGCTCATTGTTCATTAAGTATTGTTGTAATTGTCATTATTACAAATCTATATATAACGGCCGATTAATCGGTATCTGCTTTTTTTTGGGTCCTCCAATAATCGGTATCGGCGTTGAAAAATCAGAATCGTTCGACCTCTACTTTGTATGCATCTCTGTTTGTGGAGTAAAGGTGGTCTACAGTTTTCTTCCCTCTGGTTGCACATGTGACATGCTGGTAGAAATGAGGTAAAACGGATTTACGTTTGCCTGCATTAAAAACCCCGGACACTAGGAGCGCCACTTCTGGATTAGCATTTTCTTGTTTGCTTAGGGCTTTATACAGCTCGTTGAGTGCGGTCTTAGTGCCAGCATCGGTTTGTGGTGGTAAATAGATGGCTACAAATAATACAGATGAGAACTCTTGGTAGACATCGGGCACCAGCAGGCATTGACAAATACACCCCCCTCGTCTTACCAGACATAGCTGCTCTGTCCTGCAGACGCACGGAAAACCCAGACAGCTGTATATTATCCATGTTGTCATTCAGCCACGACTCGGTGAAACATAAGATGTTACCGTTTTTAATGTTCTGTTGGTAAGATAGTCTCGACCATAGATTGAGTTTGTTTTCCAGTGATTGCCCATAGAATGGATGGTAGTGGCGATTTACTCACTCATCTCCGAATCCTGACCTACTCCCTCTGTATTCCGCCTTTTCTTCACGCGACGGCGGGGATTTATTCTCTTTTTGGTCATAAGAGACGGTAGCAACACCTTTATGTACAAAATAGGTTAAACAATGTGATAAAATGTAACAAAATATAACATTTGGTCAGGGGCCTGTGAAACGGCAGCCATCCCTTCCGGCGCCGTTATAGTGTATGTAGGCTTGTGACAAAAAAAATATCAATTGAATCCATTTTAAATTCAGGCTGTAACACAACAAAATGTGGAAAAAGTGAAGGGGTGTGAATAATTTCTGAAGGCATAAAAATAAAATTGTGAAATGTAAATCCGGTCTTGATTTACATTTCACAGAAAGTGTGTTCCACTGACGTGAAATGTTCTTTGTTTCTAAAATATACGTGGAACAACCAAAGAGGAAGAAATGTTCCAATTTTCTGTTGTCTTGACTTAATTTTAAATGGGTGCTCTGAACCTTGTTTTGCTCCTAAATGTAAGTATATTTCTCACTAGGAAGTGAATTAACATGCCTCTCAGTAAAGCGCATACCTGCCACTCCCTCGCTTTCTTTCTCTCCCCTCTATCCCTCTCTTTCTCTTCTGTCCCTCTTTCTTCTCTCTCTCCAACCCCCCCTTCCTCTCTTTCTCTCCCCCCCCCCCTCTATTTCTCTCGCTTTCTCTCTTTCGCTTTGTTATTTATACTTGTCTAAAACCCCATAGGCTCTTTGGACTCCCTGGAGAGCCAGGTGCTGTATAAAGTGCTGCGTGAGATGAAGTTGCTGAGTGAGCTGTCAGGTTGGATAGACCTAAACAAATATCACAGTCATACCTTTTGCCAAAATCAGATTATGTCTTGTAGCTTGAAATATGCTGAATGCCTGAAATGGCGTTCAACGGTTGCTTTGCATACAGGTTTTGGGAGTACAAACAAACAAATGTAACTTTATTGTATTGCGGGGCTTCAATGTCTTACTCTTTTCCGGGTCACAGATTTGTCAGCGGCATTTAAAATGACATTTAAAACTAAAATCTAAAAAGCAAGCATAGTCGTCGTCCAGATCAAGTCAGTAAATGGCATAGTGGTTATCACCCACCCAACAACAGCAATAAGCTTGTGAGTTGTGTAACAAATCCATCCCTATATGACAACCTTTAGTGGCTCTTTTCTCACTCCCAGTCTCTAAACTAAGCCTTCTGAGGAAGGAGTGTTGGTATTCTGGAGCCATTTGTCAGATACCCCTGATGTCTTCAAGGCCGTAGCACTCATTTCTCCTGTGAAGGACCGAGTGGACAAGCTAGTTTAGCCTTCTACGCTCCGGTGCCTCACTCCAACAGCCTTGAAATGTTATTTGAAGATTATATTGTGTATTTATGAAAGCCTTGGCATCCGTCTCCAGTCCTTTGTGTGTCGGATTTTTTTTAATGCACCTAAACACCTTGCTTTTGTCTTTCTATATCATTATCCCAAAATGGCTGATTGATGCAGTGCCTTCAGAAAGTATTCATACCCCTTACCTTTTTCCTAATTTTGTCTTACAGCCTGAATTCAAAATGGATTCAATAGATAAACACCTACCCCATAATGACAAAGTGAAAAAATATTTTTAGAAATGTTTGCAAGTTAATTGAAAATGGTGAATTATGATTCCTGGAAAAATTTTGTCAGAGGTTGCAACAGTAACCAAGGGGTTCGGGCTTAGTGAAGGGTCTCTCTCTCCCCTCTTTCTCTTCTCTCTCCCATCTCCCTCTCTCTCTTCCGTCCGTTCTCTCTTATTCCTCCTTCTGCTCTCTCCCGTCCATCCTCTTATCCCTCCCTCATTTACCCTCTCCCTCCTTCCCTCCGTCCCCATGTCATCTCTCTCTCCCTCCTCTCCCCCTCTTCTCACCCACCTTTGTCTGTTGACTCTCTCCCCTCCTTCCTCACCCCTCCCTCCTTCACCCTATCCATTTCTTTCTCCCCCCCCTCACTCTCCCCCTTCTGTCTCCCTCCTCCCCCTCCATTCTCTCTCCTTCATTCCCTCCCTCCCCGTCTTCTCATTTCTCTCCTCTTTCCCACCTCCAATGACAGAATATTGACACAGGCAACACAGACAGACGCATGCACACAGACACATACAGTTTTAAGGCTCTTGGTTTCTAGAACTGCAAGACCATTGTATCCAATGGAGGTTTAAAAAAAAGAAAAGCTTAAAATGCTTTTGCGTCGATTGACTTCAAATTTCATTTGGCGGTCCGCAGGAAGAGAATGGAGCACCATGTTGAGGATGGATTAAGCTACTTCCTGTTGCCGCAGTAAGCTGAACCTCAACACAGGAGAGCATCCCTGTAAGGTCATGATGGGTTGTGTGGAAGGACGGTTAGCTAGCTCAGTTGCAGTCCACGGTTATGTGAGGGCTGTAGGTAATGATTTTATATGGAAGAAAGGCCTTGTTCTCTGTGGGACCTAGTTTTCACTGTGAAGAGTTGAAATTGGTTGACACTCATGTCCCATTGATTGGAAATGTATTGACATAAGGATCAAGCCTGTGACCCTCATATTTTCCCATTGAATGAAATGGATTGACGTAAGTGTCAATTGGTTGAAACTCATATTTTCTCATTGAATGCAATGTATTGACATAAGCATCAACCCTGTGACATCTTTTCCCATTGAATGCAGTGAATTGACATGGGCGTCAATTGGGTGACACTTACCTTTTCGCATTGACTGCGGTGCATTGACGTAAGCGTCAACCTTGTGACGCTCTTCTTTTCCCGTTGAATGCAGTGTGGGGAAACGTTCTGAATGGACATATGGGTACAGGAAGAATCAGCAAACTCACTCACGCACACCCCTGTAAATGCACCCGTCAATCAAAACCGCCAGCGTGTTTCAGACACGAGCAAATATTTCTCCTTTCCTTAAAATGTGTTTTAAAACAATTTAGGCCTACCTTATGTTTTCAAGAAAGTAGGCTACAATATAATGAGTCGACAAGTAAGGTATGAAGGGGATGGTTTATACTATGAAGATTAAATGGACTATCATTCAAATAGAACCAAGTAAAAGCAACATGTCCATAGCCTATTTATCAGTGAAGCTGATTACTGAGGGGGGAGGGTGTAGGAAAGATTGTTCAAGTACTGTGAGATATATATATATAACGGACTTTGTTGACTTACTGCACCATGTGACGCGAAGAAAATAAATGACTGAGAAGCCCGGCTTATTAGCCCAACCACATGGGTGGGCACTTTCCTACATTTTGACATTTGTGAGAAGCAGGCCAGGTGCTTCTGTGTGCGCTCAGGCGCGCGTGCTCTCCATCAACATTAACAGGGCAGATAAACCAGACCCGTTGCTCACGTGGAGCGTGTAAATGATGGTATGAAATAAACCGAGACTTTCTCACAAGTGTCTCAGGTTGTGAACTCAGTGTTTCCACTCTGAGAATGCGAATGGTATGCGACTGTAATTAATACATGCATGAAGAGAAATGAATGTAACCAAATGACAGGGAATAATGGTAAATTGTCTGTTTTACAAATGGTTGGCTACGGCATGGGCATTCATAAAAGGTCCATTGCGGGCCGACACTGTATAGCCTAGGCTACTATTTTACTTTGCAGGGATAGGAGGTCAGCGTATCGGTCGGGCCTGATCAGTGTATGCAGTCTGTATCAAATGATACTATGCCAGGTTCGAGAGAATTGTCCATTTGACACAACATTAGTGCATTGTAGGCCTCAGAGCCTGAACAACCTTGTCAACTGCTGTTTATACATAATTAATGAATAGTCAGACACATCCAACCTTTTTAAAGGCCAAATGATGTATTTACTAGCAAGCAATGAAAACATGCATGGTATAAAATCAAGTCTTTACTGAAATGCCTATAGCGCTCTACCCCCCAGTGAATCTAGCGATTTGGCTGCTCAAGCATCAAAGGACAGTTGGAAAGAGGAGGTGAAGTAGTCCGTTTCATAGACAGATTAAGTTACCAAAAGATTTTGTAATCATTAAACACTCCTGCTATTAGGAAACGTTTTTTATCCTAAAATGAATGTAGGTAGGCCTATTTTTATCCTAAAATGAATGTAGGTAGGCCTATTTTTATCCTAAAATGAATGTAGGTAGGCCTATTTTTATCCTAAAATGAATGTAGGTAGGCCTATTTTTATCCTAAAATGAATGTAGGTAGGCCTATTTTTATCCTAAAATGAATGTAGGTAGGCCTATTTTTATCCTAAAATGAATGTAGGTAGGCCTATTTTTATCCTAAAATTAATGTAGGTAGGCCTATTTTTATCCTAAAATGAATGTAGGTAGGCCTATTTTTATCCTAAAATGAATGTAGGTAGGCCTATTTTTAAATGGTTTTGACCCGTTACTTTATTATCATGATGGTCTTCATCCAAAACCACCAGTTACTGGATAATTCAGTTCCAGCCCCAGTTCCACCCAGCACAGCAGCAGCCCCCTGCATGGTGATGGAAGGGAGCCCCCCTTCACAGTCTCTGGCTAGGTTCCGTTTGGGACACGGCCTTTGTCTCTTCTTGCCACCTCGCCTCTCCTCTGTGGAATTGAAGTGTTTATGCTGGCTGCTGTGAGGGAAATTACACTCTGATCCCCAAGCCAGGGCTCAACTTTAAAGCTCTCCTCTCACAATGTGCTGCTGCAAGGGGAGATGACTTGATTTACACTGAACAAAAATTTAAACGCAACAATTTTTGAAGATTTTACTATTACAGTCCATATAAGGAATCAATCAACGGAAATAAATTCATTAGGCCCAAATCCCAAATGTGTGGATTTCACACGACTGGGAATACAGATATGCATCTGTTGGTCATGGATACATTTTTTTTTTTTTTTAAGTAGGGGCGTGGATCAAATTTGAAAAAGTCTGGTGTGACCACCATTTGCCTCATGCAGCGCGACACATCACCTTCACTTGAACGGGCTGTTGATTGTGGTCTGTGGAATGTTGTCCCATTCCTCTTCAATAGCTGTGCGAAGTTTGAATACCTTTATTTATATTGGAGGGAACTGGAACACACTGTCGTACACGTCGATCCAGAGCATCCCAAACCTGCTCAATGGGTGACATGTCTGGTGAGTATACAGGCCATGGAAGAACTGGGACATGTTCAGCTTCCAGGAATTGTGTACAGATCCTTGCGACAAGGGCAGTGCTTTTTCATGCTGAAACAGGAGGTGATGGCGGCGAATCAATGGCACGACAATGGGCCTCAGGATCTCGACACGGTATCTCTGTGCATTTAAATTGCCATCGATAAAATGCAATGGTGTTTGTTGTCCGTAGCTTATGCCTGCCCATACCATAACCCCACCGCCACCATGAACCACAACGTTGACATCAGCAAACCACTCGCCCACACGACGCCATAGACACTGTCTGAAATCTGCCCGGTACAGTTGAAACTGGGATTCATCCGTGAAGAGCACACTTCTCCACACTGCTCAGTGGTGAGCATTTGCCCAAACCGCAGTCAGGTCAAGAAACTGGGGAGGACGACAAGCACTCAGATGAGCTTCCCTGAGACAGTTTCTGACAGTTTATGCATAAATTCTTTGGTTGTGCAAACCCACAGTTTCATCAGCTGTCCGGGTGGCTGGTTTCAGATGTCCCCGCAGGTGAAGAAGCCGATGTGGAGTTCCTGGGCTGGCGTGGTTACACATGGTCTGCGGTTGTGAGACCGGTTGTACGTACTGCCAAATTCTCTAAAATAACATCGAAGCTGCTCATGACAGAAATTATTATATTCTCTGGCAACTGCTCTGGTGGACATTCTGCAGAGACATCTGTGGCATTGTGTTGTGACAAAACTGCACATTTTAGAGTGGCCTTTTATTGTTCCCAGCACAAGGTGCACCTGTGTAATGATCATGCTGTTTAATTAGCTTTTTAAAATGCCACACCTGTCAGGTGGATGGATATCTTGGCAAAGGAGAAATTCTCACTAACGGGGATGTAAACAAATTTGTGCACAACATTTGAAAGAAATCAGCTTTTTGTACATATGGTAAATGTATAGCATCTTTTTATTTCAGCTAATGAAACATGGGAGCAACAAATATAAACACACGTTGCGTATTTCTGTTCAGTGTATTAGGGGAATATTGAAGGAAGGTTCTGTGTATTAGGGGAATATTGAAGGAAGGTTCTGTGTATTAGGGGAATATTGAAGGAAGGTTCAGTGTATTAGGGGAATATTGAAGGAAGGTTCTGTGTATTAGGGGAATATTGAAGGAAGGTTCTGTGTATTAGGGGAATATTGAAGGAAGGTTCTGTGTATTAGGGGAATATTGAAGGAAGGTTCTGTGTATTAGGGGAATATTGAAGGAAGGTTCTGTGTATTAGGGGAATATTGAAGGAAGGTTCTGTGTATTAGGGGAATATTGAAGGAAGGTTCTGTGTATTAGGGGAATATTGAAGGAAGGTTCTGTGTATTAGGGGAATATTGAAGGAAGGTTCTGTAATGGAATGGCACTGTACTGGATCTCTGTCTGTTGTATATTATGTCTGGTAGGACAATATATTTGGAAATACTGACCAAATTGATTTATTAATTTTTTCTGTGACAATACCCGGGAATGAAGCATGGGCCAAATAAATTTTTAAGGGAATATTACTTAATCTATTTATCAGCCAGGAACTAGTGTAGTTCAATTGAAGTAGAGAAGAATAATACATTAATCCATTAATTTAATTCTATTTCAATCTTGACAGGCCAGAATTAAGGTATTGGTAGTTTAAATGTTTTTTTTAATTATCCATGGCCAGAGACCATGTGCTGATATCACCCCCCAGGACATGTATTACCAAGGGAGTCAGAAAGGCCTCCTCCTCTATCCGAGTCTGAAAAGGCACCGTATTCCCTATATTGTAGTGTGCTATTTAGGGAATAGACGCAAATTTCGTACTCACAGAGCAAGCTCTGTGGCATGAGCCAAACTCCGCCTTACCTTCAAGGAGAACTGAATAATTGTGTTTCTCGTTTGTAAATAACAGGCAGTTGATATTGGTCAGTGTGTTTTGTGCTAACCGCTTAATTGACATAGACGTGATTGTCTGGGAAAACAAGAACAAACCATTGCAGTTTAATGTGCTTAACAGTCCACATATTAAAGTCTATTTAACTTATGTCGTGACGTCACAGCTAAAATAATAATTGAATCAATTCCATCTTAAAAAATTACTTCTTTAATCAGTTTCCATGTTATATTTGTCTTGAAAAAGACAAGCAGCACTATTCACAATGGACAAGTTTCTGCCATCAAGCCTTCTGCAGCCAAGGAACTGCCCCTTTATTCTAATGATCACTTAGAATGAGCGATAGTATCATAGTTCTTTGACCAGGGTCTTCTCCTCCCTATATTCCTCTCCGCAGGTGTCTCTGGGGTTGGTCCACGGCCGTGCCTCCCACATCATCTGGCCGCCCAATCGGTGGCAGAGGATCGAGCCGTCCCTCCCCCCAGAGCGGAAGCCCTTGTTGAACTGGCACGGGGACACAACAGAGGAGGAGGACTGAGGAGAGGCCTGCTCATGGCTGTATACATACTGTACCTACTACCTACACTCTCTCTCTGTCATACAGTACATGTGAACATGTCATAATCCTTTGATGTGGCACAGTTATGATATCTCTTTGTTGTTGAGAAGCTGAGTATGTCAATGGATCAGATACCCATTACCCATACAGTTGCGGCCAAATATATAGGCACCCTTGCACTTTTCTTAAATCATTTGCCTATTTCTTCTACAATAAGCTGAAAAATAAAGTTTGGTCTCCACACCTTGTTTTTGGGATATTCAAAATTGCAGAACCTATTTTGTTTTTGTAAATATAAGTTTAACATTTTTATTTAAAAAATAAAGACCAATGGCATGGATGCAATTATTGGCACCCTGGAGCTAGTACTTAGTTGCACAGCCTTTGTCCAAGATAACTGCCAAGAAATGCTTATTGTAGCACACTTCTACTGTTTTCACCTCTCGCCATAGGTTATGATTCAGATCTGGCCACTCCAGAACAGATTTCTTCTTGAACCTTTCCAGGGTGATTTCTGTATGTTTGGGGGTTGTTGTCCTACTGTGGAAGCCAGTTTTTGGACACTGGATTGAACATTGCACTCCAAAACACCCTTGATAATCTGCTGATTTCATGTCTTGCACACATTCAAGGCGCCCAGTACCAGAGGCAGCAAAGCAATCCCACATCATTATTGAACCTCCTCCATAATTGGTTTTAGTCGTTGGTAAACATAGGAAGACCCCACTGTTGAAGGAGACAAGTAAGCCTGATTGAACTTCTCAAAAACCCACCTAAACAAGGCTAAATCCTGGGGGGGAAATGCTCTGTGGGCCAATGAAACAAAATTAGAGCTCTTTGGCAATACAGATCAGCGTTCGGTTTACTGGCCAAATGAAGCGTTCAATGAAAAAAGGAACCCTCCCTACAATGAAAGATAAGGGAGGTTTAATCATGCTGTGGTGTTGCTTTGCTGCCTCTGTTACTGGGGACCTTGAACGTTCACAATCCAATGTTCAACCCAGTGTCCAAAAACTGGGTCTCCATTGAAGGTTGTGTCTTCCAGCGGGACAACAACCCCAAACACACATCAAAAAGCACCCAGGCATGGTTAAGTAGAGATGTCGGACTGTTCTGGAGTGGCCAGCGAAAAGTACAGCTCTGAATTACATCCAAAACCTACGGCGAGGTCCAATATGGCAAGCGGTTGGTAAAGGGCACCCATCAAATGTTGAATAATTACAGCAGTTTTCTTCTGAAAAGTGGGCCAAATTGCTAGTAGAAAGGTACAGAAAGCTCATTTGATGGTTACAAGAAGCATAAACTTATGTTGACAAAAATAAAATAGTTCTGCAATATTGACAAAATATATTTTTTTAATGTCATCTTATTTTAGAAGAAATAGGGAATTATTTAAGAAAAGTGTGAAACTGTATGTCTGTGGCCAATTGTAAAAAATAAAAAATAAAACATTTTGCAACCATGTAATGTGAACAACTGAACGCTGAGATATATATTTGTATGTTGTGTTATCAGAATTTCAGACTAGTGCAGTACTATGTTATTAAATGTATGTAAATATTCAACTAAAACTGGTTGGGCTTTGAAGGAGCCTGTGGCATGAAAGGCTGATTGAAACTACCTCGATTTATAGATTGTACACAGTTGAAGTCGGAAGTTTACATACTTAGATTGGAGTCATTAAAACTCGTTTTTCAAACACTCCACAAATTTCTTGGTAACAAACTATAGTTTTGGCAAGTCGGTTAGGACATCTACTCTGTGCATGATGCAAGTCATTTTACCAGCAATTGTTTACAAACAGATTATTTCACTGTATCGCAATTCCAGTGGGTCAGAAGTTCACATACACTAAGTTGACTGTGCCTTTAAACAGCTTGGAAAATTCCAAGTTATGTCATGGTTTTAGAAGCTATGAAATGTTATTACACACATATATAATCAATAAGGTTCTAATGAAATTTCCATATCAACAATCGAAATGACTGAAAAACGCAGTTCAAAACTTGTTTCATCAAAAACGAAATTCAAGCTTGATAAATCAAATGCATCATTGGGATGTTGTTCGTAAATCCAAACCGTACAGCTAGACCGCTTTAGGAAATGAAATGCACATATTAAACACGCTAAAGTATAGGCAATGGTCGAAAATGAGGAAGTAAGCTAGAAATTCAAATCTTTCGCTCATATGATAGCCTACTGGTTAGCTCCATGGTGCTGAATGGACAGCAGCACCATTCTCTTTTTTCATTCAACAGTGGCCTAACCCACACACACACAAAAAAAGAGGCCTACTTGTAAATTAAGTACATCAGGGTGAACCTCTCGGTGACAGCGTTGAAGTCTTGATTCCTTTTGAGTTTGAAAAGTCTCAGTTGACATGAGGGCCTAGGATGGCGCAGTTGTACTTCCCCAACACTCCCAATACATAATCCACCAAGGCCACAGCTTGTTTGTCATCGCACACTTTTAGCCACAATGCAAAATCATAAAGATCTGGCCTTTGTTGTCTCATCTACTGCAACAAACGTGGCTGCATTAATCTCCTCTTCAATGTCATTTCGAATCACATCCCTGACTGCTTCAATGAAATCATACTGTATTCTGTTTGATATTCCTGGAAACACAGTGGAAGTCTCAAGTGTCTTGCTAACCTTTAACATTTTTCAGCAATGGTATCCAATAAGTCTACATAGTTGCCAAGATTACATGAGCTTGTACTCACATCATTACCACAAAATGCTAATTCTTGTTTCCCTAGGTAGCGTGTTACTCTAATAGGGTCCTTCAAAATCTCAGTTTTCCCGTGCAAACAGAGGAGGTCCTGAGGACATTCAGCCATGTTTTCTCTGGGGGATCTTTGTGTAGTTCCTTGTAAGTTACCAGGACATCACTGAGGGCCATGTCAGGATCTTTTTAGGACATTCTTAGTCCTTAGGACACCGTGTGATGGTCCCAAGGGACGTGTTTTAATTTCCCGGTTTGTCCTGAGACGTTTTTGGGACGTTGTGTCATGGTCCCCTGAACATTCTTAGGATGTTGTCATGGTCCCCTGGAGGTTTTTATCATGTTGATGGTCCCAGGTTTTCCAAACCATTATAAGTCAGGTAATGAAATGGTATGTGGGTTTTAAGGTAAGTGGTACGCTGTTCAACTAAAATAGCGTAAAAATCTTTAATCAAGGACAATATGATGACATTTGGCATGATCACTTAGTACTGTTTTTTCTCCATATGACCCCACCTGGGACTTGAACTCATAACATGTGGATTTGGGTTACGCTGATCTTTCACAAAGTCTGTACAATTTCAGAAGTCCACTACACATTCATTACCTATAATACATCTCTGCGCAGATGGCAAAAGAATGCCATCTGCATTGATATTTTAGTTATCAGTTAATCTAACTATTAAATAAAGGGGGCATTGTTAGAGGAATTTAATACTTATATGTTTGTTAACCAATTCAATTATAACAAAGCAAAACACTTTGTCCGATTCTAAGAATTTGTAAGGTTCTTATTTGCATAAAATAGACAAAGATCAGTCTCAAAATGAATCAATAGCGTTTATTCCCGAGAGCTCTGGTCATAATACCATGTACATTGGTTTATATACCTCACATTTCGTCATAAATGTCCCTCCTCTCAGATACAATGGCGATATAGTTCACAAGCCTTCTCACATTGTCTGCCACCTGTTAAACAATCTACTACAAGCCCAAGGTCTCTCCCCTCCCTGGGTGGGGACAGAATGTCCTGTAAGGAGCACAGTATTCCAGCTGGTCTAACGATAGCTCCATTCGTTTCTAACAAAGAACAGAAAGTCCTTGTTCTAATTCTTGACTAAAACTACACACCTTATATTCAGTATTATGATTATAATACGATTCATACATTCATACAGTAACAGAGTAGTATTCTGTTTATTTGTAGTTCTAAGTTAAATGTATAAATAATTTAGTCATTCATAAAAATCCCATAACAGGCATATAAGCAGACAATGAAAATTCTTACAATATTAGATGACATTACTCTAAAACAGGCTATAGGCTACATGTGCACCACCAAGTCAGAACAGTAGGCTAAGTTATGAGGGGGAAAGGGAACACATTATTAGGGTGAGGCACATGTGCTTCTAACAGCTTACTACACAACATACACTTAGTATTACTTTCTTAGCTACGGTATAGATATCTTCCTGGCATATTACATCATTTATGCAGCAGCATACAAGACATGTTTGGACTCACATTTGTGCTGTGTTCAGTTGAACAGGAAGGTGGCACGGTGGTCCTTGTGGGCAAATTCATGAAACCTTGTCATCAAAGTCTGGCATGCTCTGGATTTATGGTGCTTTCAAGACAACTGGGAACTCTGGAAAAAACTAGGTTGAATCATGACATCAGTGATCTTCAGGTCGGAGCCCTCGAAAGACTCCTGAGTTTCCGTCTTGGAATTCCGACTTGGAGTTCACAGTTGTCTTGAACTCACTGTAACCTGAGATTTCCCAGTTCAGAGTTTCCAGTTGTTTTGAACATGGCAAAAGTCATGCTGGATTGACAGAAGGGCCAATGTATTCAACCTTTTCTGGCCCATGGTGTTGCTTGTGAATTTTAACCCATTTACGCTTTGAAAAGACATCTTTAATCAATCAAATGTATTTATAAAGCCCTTTTTACATCAGCAGATGTCATAAAGTGCTATACAGAAACCCAGCCTAAAACCTCCAAGTAATGCAGATGTAGAAGCACAGACATGGACCAAGACTTGGACCAAACACACTCTCCACCGAATAGCAGGCAAGGGAAGCAAAATAGGGATTGCTTTGCAATGCTTGCAGTTAGATTCCTTCCAAACCACTCATTGTTTAATTTCGTTTTCCAACTCGTGTAATGTTTATGTTCAATGGCCGATGAGCACCGATACGTTTTATCTATAATATCTCTTCAGATGAACAAAGATTAAAAAGTATTTGCCAGTAGGTTGTCAACGTGATTTATGATGACTCCTTGTCTAGCTAAGATTTTGAAAAGTAGATATAACGTTATTTGACGTCATTTAATCAGTGGCCAATGACAAGGTCACAATATTTTAGGCTTCCCTGGTCTTTGTGGTTGAATCTGTGTTTGAAATTCACTGTTCGACTGAGGGACCTTACAGATAAAGTGCAATCTACACACAATACCCCAAAATAAAAAAAATAAAAACAGGTTTAGAAATGTTTGCAAATGTATTAAAAATTCAAAAAATTGAAATATCACATTTACATACGTATTCAGACCCTTTACTCAGTACTTTGTTGAAGCACCTTTGGCAGCGATTACAGCCTTGAGTATGACGCTACCATCTTGGCACACCTGTATTTGAGGAGTTTCTCCAATTCTTCTCTGCAGATCCTCTTAAGCTCTGTCAGGTTGGATGGGGAGTGTCGCTGCACAGCTATTTTCAGGTCTCCAGAGATGTTCGATCGGGTTCAAGTCCGGGATCTGGCTGGGCCACTCAAGGACATTCAGAAACTTGTCCCGAAGCCACTCCTGCGTTGTCTTGGCTGTGTGCTTAGGGTCATCCTGTTGGAAGGTGAACCTTCGCACCAGTCTGAGCACTCTGGAGCAAGTTTTCATCAAGGATCTCTCTGTGTAGTACTTTGCTCCATTCATCTTTCCCTCAATCCTTTCTAGTCTCCCAATCCCTACCACTGAAAAACATCCCACAGCATGATACTGCCACAAACCCGCTTCACCGTAGGGATGGTGCCAGGTTTCCTCCAGATGTGACACTTGGCATTCAGGCAAAATAGTTCAATCTTGGTTTCATCAGACCAGAACATCTTGTTTCTCATAGTCTGAGAGTCTTTAGGTGCCTTTTGGCAAACTCCAAGCGGGCTGTCATGTGCCTTTTACTGAGAACTGGTTTCCATCTGGCCACTACCATAAAGGCCTGATTAGTGGAGTGCTGCAGAGATGATTGTCCTTCTGGAAGGTTCTCCCAACTCCACAGAGGAGGACCATCAGGTTCTTGGTCACCTCCCTGACCAAGGCCTTTCTCCTCCGATTGCTCAGTTTGGGTGGGCGGCCAGCTCTAGGAAGAGTGTTGGTGGTTCCAAACTTCCAAACTGGGTTCTTGGGGACCTTCAATGCTGCAGAAATGTGTTGGTACACTTCCCCAGATCTGTGCCTCGACACAATCCTGCTCGGAGCTCTACGGACAATTCCTTTGACCTCATGGCTATGTTTTTGCTCTGACATGCACTGTCAACTGTGGGACCTTATATAGACAGGTATGTGCCTTTCCAAATCATGTTCAATCAATTTAACTTAAAAAATTAAAAATAAAAACATGAGCTGGTGCACACCCAGAAAATAGTTAGTGTGGAGGTGCTGACTAACGGTGAATAAACTATCAAAATAAAGAAAGTCGCACACTCCATGTATAATCTCCCAACAATTCAATGGGCATTTAACAATGTTTCGGCATCACTGTGCCTTCCTCAGGGTAACATCATAAATACTTGAACCAGGTTATATAGACACACAGTGCAATTAGTGTAACCAATGACAATGAGCTTACCACAGGTGGACTTCAATCAAGTTGTAGAAACTTCTCAAGGATGATCCAATGGGAACAGGATGCACCGGAGCTCAATTTCGAGTTTCATAGAAAAGGGTTTGAATACTTATTTAAATAAGGTTTTATTTGTAATAAATTTATCAATTTCTAAAAACCTGTTTTCACTTTGTCATTATGGGGTATGGTCTGTAGATTGGTGAGGAACATTTTTAATTTAAACCATTTTAGAACAAGGCTGTATCGTAACAAAATGTGGAAAAATTCAAGGGGTCTGAATACTTTCTGAATGCACTGTAATTGCATGTGTGGGTTACAGAGGTGAGGTAGTCATTCAAAAATAATCTTAAACAGTATTATTGCACAGTGAGTCCATGCAACTTATGTGACTTGTTGAGCAGATTTTTTATTTAGGGTTGCCATAACAAAGGGTTTGAATACTTATTGACTCAAGACATTTCGGTTTTGGATTATTTATTAATTTGTAAAATTTTCAATAAACATAATTCCAATTTGACATAATGGGTGGGGTATGTGTGTAGGCCAATTACAAAATATCTAATTGTAATCCATTTAAAATTCAGACTGTAACACAACAAAATGTGGAAAAAGTCCAGGGCTGTGAATACTTTATGAGGCACTATATGTCAGTGTGTCAAATATGTAAGTTGAAAAGCACTGTTTGTTTGTGTGGGGGTGTTGGTGGCCCTAGCATATCCAAAAGACAAAGAGCTGTGACTGGATCAGTGGTTCACCAATCAGGGCCTTGATGGACTTGGCAAAAGTAACAAGGGGTGATGTGTAATGAAACTAGGTTGTGAATGCCCTGGGTAAAATGTATGATTATTTTTGCAAACATCAGGTGACAAACCAAGAACTGGAGATAAACTTCCATGGGATCTTGACAATGTCCAAAGAACATTCAGGGGACCCTGACACAACATCCCAAGAAAGTACTAAAAACGTCCTCGGGGGACGTTCCCAAGACAAACCGGAAACTAGACAAAACCGTGACACAACGTCCTGACAACTTCAGGCCGCCATTTCGTGACGTCCCGGGGACATCCTAACGACTCTTTGTTGTTTGCAGGGTAGTTCCCTCTAAGTTCCCACAAAATCACTGAGGACCATGTATAAACCTTTTTAGGATGTTCTCAGGACTTTCATTTTACTAGTTCTTAAGATGTCGTGTGATGTTCCCAGGGTAATGTTCTCTGGGGATCTTTTTTCTAGTTTCCTGTTTGTTCCGGGGACTTCCCCGAAGACACTTTTAGAATGTTCTTGTGACGTTGTGCCATGGTTCCCTGGGTGTCTTGTCTAGATCCCGGTTTGTCCCGGGGACATCCCTGAGGCTGTTTATGACGTTCTTGGGACGTTGTGTCATTGTCCCCCGGAGGTTTTGTCTAGTTCCCGGTTTGTCCTGGGGACGTCCCAGAGGATGGCTTTTCATAACATCTTTTTCATAACATCTTTTTTTATTAGATTAGCATTGCCTACAGTACACGTTTAAAGCTGTACAGTACATTCTAAGTGCAATTCCAGATGAAGTTGAAATCAGCATGGCGTTTAATTGTATTCTGTGGAATCAGTGATGTGCTTCACATTTCCATATCATAAAATTCATGTCCTATACAGTGTCAATTTTATGATCACTATGTTTGATGTACAGTTACAAGATGACATGGCTTCATGCCCTGGATTGTTCTGAAGCGAATGTGCCTATGCTTGTCTATTGCGAAGAAACAGCACACACCTCAATGCACTCATGACTCCTTTCGATGTGCACCAAAATGATGATCCGTTTCCCCGAATTGCATTGTGAAAGCCTGACAGTGTAATATCGTATTTTATAACTTAGCTAGTCACGTTAGCTATAGAACCAGCTTTCAATCGATGCCCACAAGCCCCAGACAGATTTATAATGGACCGTTTTTGGATTACGTGAACATCCGTAATTGTATGATGGCGGGGATGCAGGGTTGTGTTCCAAACAAAAAAACTACAAGTGCTCTAGTTCCTCAACGGCACAGCTAGGAGAGCTCCAAAAAACACCTTATAGTTGAAGACTTCTTTGAGTCATAAAAGTGCATTGACATGACTGTGCTGAGGTGTGTGGCCACTTGGAGACACCAGTTAAGTCCTCTCACTTAAACCCGTGTAAATTGGTTGTCTTATGTTGCACCTACCCCACATGTTCTAGGGATATTCTTATCATGTTACTGAATGTATCCAGAGTATTTTCACATTTCGTTATCAACAAATGCAGCGAAAAGTACAGTAATTCTAAAATGCTAATAAAATCAACAGTGTAATGTTTGACATCAGTCTTGTGTCAGGTGAACTGTATCCTCACCTTCGGAATAATAATTGTCCCATAATCCCCAAACAGTTCCCTTTCAATTGCTACCACTGCCATGGTTATGCATATGCTTTTCAAATATCCTCTGTAAGAAACGTTTCAATTTAGCTCTATCCATGGGGTTCATTTCCAACATACCAGTACATCTTAAACACTCAACAAGATGACGTCGTCATACTCAGAGGGGCATCCCACTTACAGAAAACAATATTAGCAAATTGTGTTTTGACAGATTTTAATTATGTCATTTCTGTTGGCTTCTGTAAGTAGGAAGTCGACCCCAGTTGTGTATCTATGATGTAGTTTTGCTGAGTGTACCTTAGAACAGTTTACGTGACAATGCTGACGAGATGATGATCGTGTACTGCCAGCAGATCTTAATTTGCTTCATGTGAGTAGGCTGTTTTCATCGCGAGCGTGCTTTCTTTAGTAGGAAACACTACTCCCATCCCCTCTAGAAACTGCTGATCTATGTTGAGTCATCCACATGACACATTTGTTTGAACTCGTAATTTGACTTCAATAGACTGCAACAGAGAATGAGGAAGTTCACTACTACTGAGATTTTATTGAAGCATTTTGGAGCCAGAAACTCTTCTTCTGGTAAATGTAGCGAATTGAGCAGTGTGGTTGTTGACTGTGGGATGGGAACAGCTGTGTCAGTCTAGCATGAGAGAGAATCAGTCTTCTGCCCGCCCACTGAGTCAACACACACACAATGCTGTGATGATAAAATATGCCTTATTAAGAGAATTATATTTGAATAGTCTGAAATGTAATACTGTAAGATTTCCAGTCCCAAGACCTTAATTTTCTGTAAACGCATGCAAACAAGGATTTGTGTGCACACCAATGGCATAACAAATTGTCCCAATGCTTGTTTATAATGGACACATTTGAGATTGTGTCTACTATATTTCATTGCATTAGTTAAGAATGAATATCCAAGATGTTGCTGGTAACTTCAGTCCGAGGACTTAATAAAGCATCTCTGAAATGTTGAATTATTACTTGCATCTACCAAGTTTACAAAAACGCTGAAAAGGCTGACCTCTTTATACATTTATATTCCGTTACCTTGCCAACAAACCATGCACGCTGCAGCTGCTAAGATACTCTGGTCCTCTTGTTGAGATATGCCCTTATTTAGGCACGCAACCAACTGACTCAGACTCCAAGCAATGGAGTTCTCTTTAGAAGAACATCTTAGCAAACACTGCACAGAGAGAGGCCCATCCTTCTGCTGTCAGCGGATGGAGAGAGAGAGAGCGGCCTCCTTCAGACTTAGTCTTATCCACAATTTATGGCTTGTTCAGGATGTGTTGCTTGGAAATACATTAAATTATACGAAGGGAAATGTAATGCATGAAGTGATTTAAGAATTCTGACAATGGTATATCCCAAGCTAATAGGCCCACCAGTCAGCCATATGTCAGTATGACGTTACTGCTCCCCAGTTCCCCCCGCTTATTAGTATGGTATTGCTCATGTTGTCTATTCTCACTGTTCCTGAGTCCACCGAGGGTGACATTACAATACAATATTGTACCTACAGTAGTATTACCTTACACCAAGGTGCTACTGCCAATCTTAAAGTAAGAACACCTTGCGAACAATAACAAAGAGATGAGTCATTGCTAGACCCTGAACGTTACACAACGCAGAAGGGAATAAAAATCCTCTATTTCACAATGTCATGTGTTCATACATATTGCAATAGTTTTTGCCCTGGTACTGCCCTCTGTCGGTTTTCCCTACTCTGTAATGAAGTCTTGAGGCAGTCTGTGACGTGCCATGCCTCATTTGGCCGCTTGATTGGTCTCTTTGTTACGGTTTTGACCAGTTTGAAATGCAATTATGATCAATCGGAGCACGGTCCAGGGTCACTACAGCACTTTGGGGCTCATACCTTGCCTCAGAATGTCTTACCCACACCCCCTCTCCTCCCTACCCCCATACTCCGAAGGCGTTTGGGTGATCAAAGGGCGTATATAATCTGGCCCAGTAATGGATATTAAACAGTGAGTGGAATGCTGAACGAACCTTCCCTCACTCGGCTTCCGAGTGGCGTAGCGTTCTAAGGCACTGCATCTCAGTGCTAGAGGCGTCACTAAAGACCCTGGTTCGATTCCAGGCTGTATCACAACCGGCCGTGATTGGGAGTCCCATAGGGTGGCGCACAATTGGCCCGGGTTTGTCCGAGGTAGGCCGTCATTGTAAATAAGAATTTGTTCTTAACTGACTTGCCAGTTTAAGCTTCAATTTAAAAAATGTAAATAAAGGGGGCTAGGAGCAGAGCGATTGTCTCTTTGACTTTAAATGAACTTTGCCGTGATGGTTTTTGCCCGCGGTACTCCTTCATAAAGGTCAAAGCAGCAGAAGCAACCAAAATCCTTTATATCATGTTTGATACCTAACAAGTGGTCTAACCCCTAATGATGAGTAGGAGTGTTTACTGTTGAGATATTAATACTGTATTGTTTACAGAGCTACGGGACTTTGGGCGGAGCGGAAGAGGGCGGCAGATATGTGTGTTTAGAAGCCTGGAATAAATTTGCCCTGGGCTCACGCTGATATAATAACCTAGAGAGTTCCTCTCACTAGTCTATTCTGGGATAATTGTATACGGTTAGTCAGTGTGAGCATTCAGCAGCCATTAACCTGCTATTTCTGATCCTCATCAACACTTCACACCAAGCAGGAGATCAGGGTAGAAGTCAGTCTAAAAGCAAAAGTTACAATTTTAAAAAGGAGTGTTGGTTTTTTATTCGACGGTCATAGAGATTGGTCAGTGGAATGTTAACGCACATTCAAGTCTTTAAAAATCTGAAAGAATAATTAGACCTTTAAAACCTATATCATTAGCCAATAACAATCGTAAGTGCAACAGTATTCAAGGTCAGCATCTCTAGGTATTCACATACATCATGAACTGCCCTGAAGCTGTATTGGTTGACCTTTGTCTACACACTGGTGGTCTATCTATGTCCCCTTCACCTCCAGTTCTTGCCTTTACTGCTGACTCCGTACTCAAGGGCAGGGTGCTTTAGGCCTGGTAAAAGATGTCCTCCATTTTGAAAATCTAGAGTTGACATATGACACCAAGACTTTGCCCTCGGCCATGGCTGATGCTAGTGAGACTGTGAGAGTTGAGTCAGAGTTCAAACCGGAGGTGGGTCAAAAGGAAGACGGTTGCTCCTGGAGTCATATAGAAGTCTGAAAAGTTCCTGTGCCAGAATGTGACAACCAAATATGTATACAGCATAATAACTAACTAGCTGTATTGGCGGCAGGTAGCCTATAGCCATTAAGTGTTGGGCCAGTAACCGAAAAGGTCGCTGGTTCGAATCCCCGAGCCGACTAGGGACAAATCTGTCTGTGCCCTTGAGCAAGGCACTTAACCCTAATGGCTCATGTAGTCACTCTGGATAAGAGAGTCTGCTCAATGACTAAAATGTATTTGGAAGGTTAAGTCAGCCCTTTGTCTTCGCAAAGCTACTGGCAAAATCCAAGCCGCTATATATGCTGTTCTGATACTTGTTAATAATCCTTTTTAGCACAAGAGAGCCCATGTCCAACACTTTTCTCCTCGGTGATGGATGAATTATTCTCTGACAATGACAATAATATTGATTCCGTGAGATAACGACTGCTTTTTGCATATTTAGAGTTGCATGATGCTAAGATTATTGCAGCCTTGGACAAAAATGTAAGTTCATTATCTGCAGGCGATGTTCTCGTCTTGAAAGATAATATCTTTAAAAAAAAATAATAATAATGTTATGCTCTTATTGCAATTTAAAACTGTAACGATAACATTCAAATTGCAGTATCACCAGCCATTTTGAATGAACCTTCAATGGATCTGTATCTCCTCCATAAGCCACAACCTTTATTCTTTATCAAGAAAGTATCTTTTAACATGCATGTGCCATCTTAAATTGATCCAATAATGTAATATTTAAAGATAATGAAGTATGTATTCAGAGTGAGATTAAAACACAGTATTATTATCCCAATAAAGCATGAATCCACAAGTTGACAAACTGATATTTGAGGATGATGGCCAATTCTAGAAAATCCTGTGGGGTTTCAAAATTCTCCAGGTCTCATGAAGGGTTCTACAGTATGTTCGTGTTTGTTTAAATGTTTTTATGAATATCACTACCAATAATATAATTAACACATTTTGGATGACATACCTACTGTCAAAAAGAGGAGAATATCTTCTTACTATTTCTTAACTCATAATATTGAGCATATTACACTCACTGGAGTATCTGACATAGGCTTTGAAAAAGCATCAGCAAATAGGTTACCATTGCTACAAGTGCCGCTGGCTGCTGGTAAGCTTTCTTGACTTGGCTATACATTTTTACATTACATTTTTTTTACATTTTGACAACACAGATGCAATAGATGGTATTAAACAGCTGCTTTTTTTAAAACTTTTGCTTCCTTCCAGGCCTGAGGGCACACACTTTCTAATAGGCATTGATGAACCAGCTAGCGAGTTAAAGTTAGCCTACTACATCTAGCTACATATTGAACGTCCATCCTCTTAAGCCAGCGGCACAATGTATGATTTTATGGTTGGATCAGAATTGCCGTTATAATCGTTGGCCAGTACACAAGTCCAAATCCTTATCTCCATCAATGATTCATTTTGGAAAGGGACAATTTTAGCTAGCTAGCCACTGGAGGACAACTATACAACAATTCACATTTTTCTGTCAATTGCGTTTTGATGTGATTGGAATTGGCTTCACACAAATCCCAAACTTTCTTCCATTGACACTTTTTTTTGGGTGCGCCAGGACCATTCACAGTTGAGCTCATTTTTATTTTTTATTTTTTTTATTTCACCTTTATTTAACCAGGTAGGCTAGTTGAGAACAGGTTCTCATTTGCAACTGCGACCTGGCCAAGATAAAGCATAGCAGTGTGAACAGACAACACAGAGTTACACATGGAGTAGACAATTAACAAGTCAATAACACAGTAGAGAAAAAAAGGGGAGTCTATATACAATGTGTGCAAAAGGCATGAGGAGGTAGGCGAATAATTACAATATTGCAGATTAACACTGGAGTGATAAATGATCAGATGATCATGTACAGGTAGAGATATTGGTGTGCAAAAGAGCAGAAAAGTAAATAAATAAAAACTGTGGGGATGAGGTAGGTGAAAAGGGGTGGGCTATTTACCAATAGATTATGTACAGGTTAGTTCAATGCTGATTGGTTATTCTTTTCAACAACATCAAAAAATATTAAGGGAGGCCAAATGGTCGCTTGCTATCCTTGCTATTGAATTCAATACTACGGGCGGCAACAATGTCATACTCTCAGACAGCATCAGATAGATGGGCTACACGTACAAAGATAGAGGTACGCTGTTTTGTGTATTCTGATGAGTTCTCAGGTGAGATACATTCAGCCACTTACGAATTGAAGTAGAATTATGAAACACAGAGGCAAAATATCCGTTATTTTTTTCTTGGTCAGATTTTTTGGGAAGCCTGAGTTCACTTGGGATTCATGAATACACACCACTGTAACCTACAGATTAAATAAATTATGATGAACTTCAGTAGGGTGAAAGTGCACGGCAATGAGCTTGATGCTCCTTTCCAATAAATATCAAGGGTCTTATTATGGTCACATGACGATTGATCCTTGGCTGCTCTTTTGTACATAATAATCTCATCATGTAGGCTAGCCTACCCGCACTGTATATCTGCCAGCTGTTGGCTAGAGCACACGTGCCAAGACCAGAGTGGGCACATTTGCCATATATTGCAAAAAAGATATACACTACCGGTCAAAAGTTTTAGAACACCTACTCATTCAAGGAGAATGCCAAGATTGTGCAAAGCTGTCATCCCAGCAAAGGTTGGCTATTTGAAGAATCTCAAATATAAAATATATTTTGATTTGTTTAACACTTTTTTGGCTACTACATGATTCATGATTGTGTTATTTCATAGTTTTGATGTCTTCACTATTATTCTACAATGTAGAAAATAGTACAAATAAAGAAAACCCTTGAATGAGTTGGTGTTCTAAAACTTTTGACCGGTAGTGTATATTTTTTTGCAATATGTGGCAAATGTGCCCACTCTGGTCTTGGCACGTGTGCTGTAGCCAACAGCTGGCAGATATACAGTGCGGGTAGGCTAGCCTACATGATGAGATTATTACTTTAATTTTTTATTCGGTACATGGGGATTTAACTGCAAAAGTTATTTTTATGTGCACAACATCATCACGCACAGCCTTTTGTCCGCAACAAGTCACTTAGATGGAAACAACATCTCTGGTGGGAAAATGTTTTTATGCAGATTTTAGAATATTCGCATGAAAATCTGTCGCCAATTGGATGGAAACCTAGCTAGTGTTAACCATTCACTTTCCAACACAACTGAAGAGATTAAATCAGAATATCATTTAAATTATAGCAAATATTAAATAGAAATGAAAATGTTTATTTAAAATATTATAAATCATTTTATAAATCCGTAGGCCTTCTCCGAAGGGCCTTACTGTTCGACACTGTTAAAGGAGCTGTAAAAGTGCTATTAATGAGAAATTTGGCCAAAAAAATAATCTCATTCTGTCCTGACCCAGGTTTATTCAACAGAATCAATGTCGCAAAAAAAGCAATGTGACATGTGTATGTAAATGGCAGCTATAGAGAAACGTTCTAATGATCAACAAAATGTTTATCTGTTCGATTGGGGATTTTTCTTTGTCAACCTTTATTTATTACCACAAATGATGATAGAAGCTGTGCTTTTCGAATAAATTATGATTGTTGAATAATTTTGAAGGTACACAGGGCGTGGGATGTCATCGGGTAAACAAACTACAGTATAAAGCGCCCCCAAAGATTCTTTAGAAATTCTGTGGCTCAACTCCACATATAATTCTAAATGCCCTCTGCTTGTTAAATACATTTTTTTCCAACTATAAAAATGATGTTTATTTGCAGGACAAGGATTGTCTTGACTTTCAAGAATGCCTGAATTGTTTTACTGGTTGGCTGGATGTTTCATCATCCAATTATTTCAGATCTACAGGAGTGCAATGTTCACCACATGAACAGGCTGTGGCGAAACATTGGAACATGAAAATGTTACATCTGCTCCTGCCACGCCCTCTACTTCTCATCCTGAACCTCCCTAAACCTGCCACCACTCCCCCAGTGCTCTCTCCCTCTCCCTCTGTGTGTATGTGATTGTGTGTGTGGAGACAGGTGTGCTGGAAGCAAAGCGGATTCCCACCAGCTGCAACCTGCTCCATAATCAAGAACCCTACAAATACTCAGCCCTGCCGCTGCCAGGTCGTATCCTCTACTCAGTCAGTCTGCATTTCTATTCAGAGGGCGTGTCACGGATTAATAACGTGTGCCCTTGTTTTTCAAGATTGAAAAATATAATAACATAATGTCGTGGACCGAGCTAGCCATTAACGTCCCTTAATGCTCAAAGACAGATTCAATGGCTGTAGCATAGCATATTCGACTGAATGATTAGCTAATAACTATTTGAGAAATTATGAATAATAAGCATATGCTTTTACCTGATAATAGACTCAATGATAATGTAGTAAGTAGTAGCCTAGGTTAATTTAGCTGACCTTCAATTGAAGGAATTCAGCAATGTGAGTTCTCTGAGACATTTTTACAACTCATTGAAACTGAAAATAAATACATGGGCAAATGTTCCCAAACATCATGATAATAGGCCTGCATTACGGTAGGCAGATAATTGTTAAATTATACTTTCCATCCTTACCTTGGAAGGCCACTGTCTCTGCGCTGATTGCCTGTGAGTGAGACGATGCTAGCTAGCCAATGGGAGCGTAGTAGAACGTCCCTCTGAATAACGTGGTGGAGTTTTGGCATAACTGCGTCGGGGGAAAAGAGGATGCCGCGGCAATACCCACACAACATTGTTAGGTAATACGAATGTACAAAATATGAAATCGGTTCAATGCAACAAATTGTGCTACTTCTAGCTAGGCAAAGTAGTGACTGGAGTCAGGAAAAGCAGCACGCAATCAAATCAAAGTTTATTTGTCACGTGCGCCGAATACAACAGTGAATAGTTTACAGTACAACAGTGCAAAAAAGGCATTAGGTGAACAATAGATAAGTAAAGAAATAACAACAACAGTAAAAAGACAGTGAAAAATAACAGTAGCGAGGCTATATACAGTAGCGAGGATATATATTGGCACTGGTTGGTCGGGCCAATTGAGGTAGTATGTACATTAATGTGTAATTAAAGTGACTGCATATATGATAAACAGAGAGTAGTAGCAGCCTAAAATAGGGGTTGGGGGGGTCACACAATGCAAATAGTCCGGGTAGCCATTTGATTACCTGTTCAGGAGTCTTATGGCTTGGGGGTAAAAACTGTTGAGAAGCCTTTTTGTCCTAGACCTGGCACTCCGGTACCGCTTACCATGCGGTAGTAGAGAGAACAGTCTGTGGCTGGGGTCTTTGACAATATTTAGGGCCTTCCTCTGACACCGCCTGGTATAGAGGTCCTGGATGGCAGGCAGATTAGCCCCAGTGATGTACTGGGCCGTACGCACTACCCTCTAGTGCCTTGCTGTCGGAGGCCGAGCAATTGTCGTACCAGGCAGTGATGCAACCGGTCAGGATGCTCTCCATGATGCAGCTGTAGAACCTTTTGAGGATCTGATGATTTGAATGGATGGAAAGAAATGGATGAATGGCGCCATTGCTGAGGTTTTGATGCAGTTAAGCAAATTTTGAGATTTTGAAAAAACAGAGCCATTGAGAAAAAAAACATTAGACATGCAAAAATAATGACAATTATTAATATAATTACATTTTAATTTGTTATTAGATTATCACAGGGTAAGCACTGCCGTACCGTGGGGGTATGTCTGTTGAAGGTGGCAGTTCTAGGGGTGAAAATCATACTTCAACTGGATCTATAAGAAGCACACACCAATAGATTGATGTTTACTCTATTGCTATTGTTCTAAATAGCAATTCAAAAGATTCAGTCATTTCACTTCCGTGTATTCAATTTGCATATCTTTCCACACGATGGAGGCCTCCAGACATGACAGCTTGTAACCGTTCAAAATGGCTCATCCAGTCTTCCCAGTAAACAAGCTGTCTTGTTTGTAAGAAAACATATAATTCAAATAAGCTTTTAATCTGTTCAAGAATGACCCGGAGGACAGCCACTGTCATAGCTCCTTATTCCAATACTCCAGAAAGCCCCTTGGATGAGCATCGTCCTCTTATTGAACACGACAATCATATTACCAACACAGCAATAGAAAGCAATAGAAATTAAATGGTAAATTGAATTCATAAAACCGAGTGAAGAGAATGTGGCTTTTCCAGCGGAGAAACTTTTTTTGTTGTTGGTCAAAATCACTTACAGGAAGGTTTTTGGGGCCAGGCAGTTTGAGCTATTTTCTTTCACACTCTACTTCTTATTCATGCTGCAACATGTCTAAACTGAGTACAGGTCATGGCGCTGTGAGCGATGCCCATCTGAAATGTAATTCCCCTGCGCTTGGAGGCACGCTACCTCCAAATGTGGGGGAGCTTTCAACCATGGAGGTGTGAGAGACCAACTTGACTCCAGCACACCCCACTAGCTCCTAAGGTTGAAATATAGCGTAGATAAGACTAAACTTGATCTATTGATTTTGTAAACAGCAGTAGCGATGGTTCATTTACATCATGGATGCAATGTAGATTCACTGCATAATGGTTCACCAGCCAGTCACAGAATTAATTAAGCAAATTGGTTTGTTTTCAGGGAGGGTCTGGACTTTTTGTTTTTAAGGGTAGAATAACATTCTCTGACTGCATTTCATATTTGGGCAGCTTTAATATTCATGACATGTTATTATTCAAGACATCATGATAAAGGATGTGCTGCTGGGAGACATGGGTCACCAGTTCTTGAACCATAGCCTCTTCTGGAAAGAATGATGGATTCTGATATGGCTACTCAACCCAACCCAGTCCAAGTCAAAGGTCCACACAGTAAAACAGAGCATACCTAATGCCTAGATAGGATTCCTCAGTCTAGCCAGGGAGCCCTGGACCTCTGGCTTGCTTCATTATATAACCCCAGGGTCTTTATGGTATCGGTATCTCCTAGTATCACAGCCAAACCCAGCCTTGTCTCATAGACTACACGTAACATAGTAAACGTAAATCCGTGACACTCAAATTAGAATGATGTGTTACGTTTGGTATGGTTACATAAAGCCCTATTCGGACGGGATGAGTTTAACAGGGGGGGCCATGTCAGTCATTTCTAATTGGCAGGAAGGTTATTATCCCAGCCCTAAAAACTCCAAGGTCCTCTGATAATACTTATCCGGTGCGAATCGTCATCCCCGAATCGTCATTGTCACCACTGTGAGGGATATTACAGAGTTGAACAGGTGTTGCACCCAGTTTATTTAATTGTATTTATTTCACCTTTATTTAACCAGGTAGGCAAGTTGAGAACAAGTTCTCATTTACAATTGCGACCTGGCCAAGATAAAGCAAAGCAGTTCGACACATACAACGACACAGAGTTACACGTGGAGTAAAACAAACATACAGTCAATAATACAGTATAAACAAGTCTATATACGATGTGAGCAAATGAGGTGAGATAAGGGAGGTAAAGGCAAAAAAAGGCCATGGTGGCAAAGTAAATACAATATAGCAAGTAAAACACTGGAATGGTAGATTTGCAGTGGAAGAATGTGCAAAGTAGAAATAAAAATAATGGGGTGCAAAGAAGCAAAATAAATCAAATAAAATAAATACAGTAGGGAAAGAGGTAGTTGTTTGGGCTAAATTATAGGTGGGCTATGTACAGGTGCAGTAATCTGTGAGCTGCTCTGACAGCTGGTGCTTAAAGCTAGTGAGGGAGATAAGTGTTTCCAGTTTCAGGATTTTTTGTAGTTCGTTCCAGTCATTGGCAGCAGAGAACTGGAGGCGGCCAAAGAAAGAATTGGTTTTGGGGGTGACCAGAGAGATATACCTGCTGGAGCGCGTGCTACTGGTGGGTGATGCTATGGTGACCAGCGAGCTGAGATAAGGGGGGACTTTACCTAGCAGGGTCTTGTAGATGACATGGAGCCAGTGGGTTTGGCGACGAGTATGAAGCGAGGGCCAGCCAACGAGAGCGTACAGGTCGCAATGGTGGGTAGTGTATGGGGCTTTGGTGACAAAACGGATGGCACTGTGATAGACTGCATTCAATTTGTTGAGTAGGGTATTGGAGGCTATTTTGTAAATGACATCGCCGAAGTCGAGGATTGGTAGGATGGTCAGTTTTACAAGGGTATGTTTGGCAGCATGAGTGAAGGATGCTTTGTTGCGAAATAGGAAGCCAATTATAGATTTAACTTTGGATTGGAGATGTTTGATGTGGGTCTGGAAGGAGAGTTTACAGTCTAACCAGTAAGGGTAAGAATATGGGAACAAATGCTTAAAACAAAGTGCAGATGAATGATCTGTTTTCTCATATATCAACGTTCCTAGTGCCATACTTCTCTTGTAAAATATGAAGTGGACAATATTGTGCCAATTTATTGATAAATTGCCAAATATGTCAGGTAATTAAATGTCAGCATAGGTTACTGTTCATAGTTATTATTCGTATGCATTATTATTTTGACTTTCTCCAAACTGAAGGCCATTAGGCCAATATTAGGCTATACCTAGAAGAGCCTTCAGGCTTCCATCATAATGTTCAATTGTGAATGAGGGGAAAAAAATAATTACCGGGGCAGTTTGGTCAAACTAATCCCGTCTGAATCGTCCACTGGAAAAACGGACATGCTGGGGTAATAATTACGTAACCTATGTTTTGTAGTAAAACTAGTCCCTTGCCAATAGAGCTTTAATAAGACAGAAGGTTATTTAAGACAAAAACTAAAGTCAGGGTGGAGGGGTCAGTGTATAACCAAAAGGTTGTGTGTTCGAATCTCATCATGGACAACTTTAGAATTTTTACTAATTAACAATTTTGCAACTACTTACTACTTTTGTAGCTACTTTGCAACTAATTAGCATTAGCTAATGTTAGCCACCTAGCTAACATTAGCATTAGCCACCTAGCTAACATTAGCCACAACAAATTGTAATTCATAACATATCATACATTTTGCAAATTCGAAAACATATTGTATGAGTTGCAATTCATAACATATCGCACAAATTATAATTCGTGACATATCATACAAAATGAATGATGGACATCCAGAAATGAATACACACCATACGAAATGTAACATATCATACTAATTATAGTGTCCCGGATTGACTTTTACTGTGTTACGTCTACCCCCGATTCCAGATTGCCAAACCAGATACTATAGCCAAGTAGTCTCTTCCCACAGCCACTGGAGTGCCATTAGTCTGGCAAATAGCGCTAGACTAGTTATAGCCCTAACCATTGGTGGGAAAAGTACCCAACTGTCACACTTGAGTAAAAGTAAAGATACCTTAATAGAAAATTACTCAAGTAAAAGTCACCCAGTAAAATTCTACTTGAGTAAAAGTCTAAAAGCATTTGGTTTAAAATATACTTAAGTATCAAAGGTAAAAGTATAAATAATTTCAAATTCCTTATATTAGGCAAACCAGATGGCACCATTTTCTTGTTTGTTTAATTTACAGAAAGCTACAGGCACACTCCAACATCACTTACAAACCTAGGTTTTGGCCTTTCTAGGGAGTTTTTCCTAGCCACCGTGCTTTTACACCTGCATTGTTTGCTGTTTGGGGTTTTAGGCTGGGTTTCTGTAACATCACTGATGTACAAATATAAATAAATTTGATTTGATTTGATTTTGATTTGATTTACAAATGAAGCAGGTGTGTTTAGTGTGTCGACCAGATTTATTTTTGATTTAACTTGGCAAGTCAGTTAAGAACAAATTCTTAACTACAATGACAATCACTCAGCCAAACCCGGGCCAATCACGGCCGGTTGTGCACTGAGATGCAGTGCTTTAGACCACTGCGCCACTCGGGAACCCCAAAAATAAAGAAAAGGAAAAAAGTAAACGTGTAAAAGTACAGATACCACAAAAAACGACTTAAGTAAAAAATACTACTTAAGTACGTTACACTACTGGCCCCAACAGGCATCTCAAATGCCACCCTCAGCGACGGACTGGTGCCCCAGCCCCAACATAGAGCAGAACCAATTAACACTCAATTCAGCCGCTCATTTTCCTGCAGAGAGAGTGACAGGCCGGTCAGCCTGATAAGAGGCTCAGCAACATGTTATACCAGCAGCATTACCAGGCTGTTCTACAACTGGAGCTGTCACACTTATCTGTCCCAGTGCTATCTCTATGTCTAAAACTGGTGTCATCAACAGACAATTTACAGAGGTTAGAGGCTAATTATGCTAGCTAATACAACTCAGTGTATGTTTTCTGTTATCACACAATTCACAACATGTTTGGGTGTACCCAAGGGGGTAGGTAATCTATGTGTAAATTATGTAATTAGATGTATTTCTCTAAATATTTTTAGGCTATAACACAGTGGTCAGATCAAGTTGTTGATTGGGTTTGCTTTTCTTCCGAATTCCTGGTACACAGTGAGAAAACAAGCAAATATTTGAGTCTCCTTTCCTTGGCACTTATCTCACCAAGGGAATTCACCGGAACACATAATGCAGCCTGGGACCCAAAGGCCTCTATCTCTAATCTTATTCACATCCTCCCTCCGCCAATTGTTTTCTCTATATCCCTTGCTCCCCTCTTCTCGCTCTTTTTTCCCCCTCCTCTCATTCTTTCTTTCTCTTCCTCTGTCTTGCCCTTACCTTAGTGTGAGAGAGGAAGCTACACAAAATGTCCATGTAAAGTTATTGTATTGTGTTTTACAGAGGTGGCATGCATGGGTGTTAGTCAGTGAGTGGTGACATACATGCCTTGACCTCTCATGACCTGTTCAGACAAAGACAGGCCATCCCAATCAGTCTTCTTTACTGGACAGGGCTCTGTAAAGGTCAGGGGTCAGGTATTGCAACATGCCTCATATAACACACACATACACATAGTGGACATGAGTCGGGCTCATGGTCTAGTGATGACGTAGCCCTGCTTGGACTTCAAAATCTGTGTCACCCTAGGCCCGAAAGGTCATTTCCTTTTGGTCTAATGATCAATACATTGGTTTCTCCTGTGGGAGACCTGGGTTCAGATCCCTCCCGTAACAATGGTGCCCAACTTTGGACGGTTTCTCGTGGGGGAGGAGGTTAAAGAGAGCGAATGTAGTGGACATGACTCGGGCTCATTGTCTCATGCAGAGGTATTCCTGCCTGTGACTTCAAAATCAGTGTCGCCCAAGGGGAAATGTTTTCTTGGTCTAAAGATCAGATGTTGGTTTCCCCCGTGGGAGACCAAGGTTCAGATCCCACCCATGATACATAAACTTCATGGATTTTAGAAAGGTTTAACATATTGTATTGCTAGAAGCTTTATGAATTTACACAGGTACCCTAATTCTGATATTTTGTCCAATTAATGTCAAAAGATCTGATTGGTCCGAATTGGGCTGCCTGTGTAAAGGCAGTCTGAGGAAGTCTCTGGAAAATGTTTACCTTGTGATGATTGAGACATAAGATGTACACATCTGATGTTCCCTTGTAAACAGTAGTGTACTGCTACTGCCCTCTAGTGACAAATTACACAAAGTCACCGTCGGAGTACAATAGTAATATCTACAGTAGTGGTATTCAAAGTTTTCCAGAGGGGAACCCGTTTTTTTTGCCAGAATTTCTGGTGACCCCATTTGCTTTTTCGCCAGAATTTCTGATGACCCCTCCCCAAATCTAATGATACAACCTTAAAATGTATACATTTCTATTTCTTTTTACACCAACTAAAGCAAAAGAACATTCAATTAATTATATTTACGTCTCTCTTATCAAATTATCTTTTGTTTTATTGGTCATTTTTTGGGGGGGGAAGCCTGGCTTCCGTTGGCCTCCATGAATACCATGTATGCCAAGGGAAGCCAGGCTTCCCCAAAAAATGTACCAATAAAATAATGTATCTTTCATCTCTTTGTGTTTCATCTTTTTTTTTTTCAATTCGCAAGAGGCTGAATGTATCTCACCGGATCGAGCAAAACAGTGCCCCTCTGTCTCTGTATGTGTAGCCCATCTATCTGATGCTTTCTGGTCAAAAATGGTTTGAAATGGTTGTCGTCCGCAGCATTGAATGCAAGGGAAGACAGTGAGCATTAGGCCTCCTTGATATTTTTTTTAGACATTAATAGCCAATCAGCGTTGAGCTAAACTGAGTGAGCTCAACTGTGAATGGTCATTGTGCACCAAAAAAGTGTCAAGGGAAGCCCGTTTAGATTTGGCTTCACACCAATCACATCAAGCCAAACGTCATTGACAAACAATTTTTTGTTGTGTTGTTGTCCTCCGGTGGCTAGCTATTTAAAATTGTCCCTCTCCTAAATTAGCCATAGACTGAGATAGGGATTTGGACTGACTTAATTTTTTACGTTATTCTCTGTAATGTTCAAAAAGTTATAATTATGAATCATCTGTCCATAGAACATTCTTTCAAGAGTCTTGATGATCATCCAGGTGTTTTTTGGCAAACTTGAGTCAACTTCTTGGATGACATGGATCCCATTATGCCTGGCGAAAACCAAACACTGCGTTCCACAGTAAGAACATCATACCAATGGTCCAGCATGGTGGTGGCAGTGTGATGGTTTTGGGGAGGCTTTGCTACCTCAACACCTGGACCACTTGCCTTAATAGAAGGGACCATTATGCTGCTCTGTATCAGAGTATTCTACAGGAGAACGTCAGGCCATCCGTCTGTGAGCTGAAACTGAAGCGCAGCTGGGTCATGCAGCAAGACAATTATCCTAACACACACAATCAAGTCTACATGAAAATGGCTAAAAAGCAACACATTTGAAGTTTTGGAATGGCCTAGTCAAAGTCCAGACCTAATCCCAATTGAAATGTTGTGGCAGGACTTGAAATGAGCAGTTCATGCTTCAAAACCCACAAATGTTGCCGAGTTACAGCAGTTCTGCGTGGAAGAGTGGGCCATAATTCCTCCACAGTGGCGTGAGAGGCTGATCAACAACAGGACGCGTTTGGTTGGAGTCATTGCAGCTAAAGGTGGCACAACCAGTTATAGAATGTAAGGGTACAATTACTTTTTTCACAAATAACTAAATACTTCTTGTATTTAGTTATTTGTAAACTCAGGTTTCCATGACCTAATATTGTGACGACCCTCCCACTCTGTCTGCCGTATTCTCTCTGTTATTTCCTTATTAGGATGCTGGTGGGCGGAGTTGGGAGGGTCGTCAGCTACATGGGAAACACCTGGGCCCGGTGTCTCCCAGGATAAATACACCACTTCCCCATTCATGGAGGAGACTCTCTCCATGCTAACACCCTTTGTAGATTGTGTTGTGGTTCTTGGTTTGTTTGTTTGTTTGTTTGTTTGTTTGTTTGTTTGCACCTTTCATCACCCTGCATTATCACATTCATGCATGCAAAACACTCACTTACACTACTGATTACTGATTACACACACCATTGTATATTATACTTAGTTGCTTTAGGTAATAAATACATATTTTGCTACTCCTTATCTCCACGTTGTCTCCCTTTGTTACGGGCTTTGAGCCGGTTCGTGACAATATTTAAGTTTGGTTGAAGATCTGATAACATTCAGTATCAAAAATATGCAAACATTTAGAAAATCAAGGAGGGGGAAAATCATTTTTCACAGCACTGTAGGTACTGTACCAAAACACACAATATGCTCAGTTGTGATGACATTCATACAATGTTTAATTTACGATAGGTTGCATTCCTACAATGTTGACAGAACACCTGCTCTAAGTTCTTTAAAGGTTCCCAGAACATTTAATTAAGTTATGGGAGTTGCCCTCCCTTCCAATTGCATTGCTGGGAATTCTTTGTTGTACTTCATCATCCTCAAGTCTCATTATGAATTTCACAGAATGTATGCAGCACACAACGTGCTGTAATTAGTGTGTTTATTATGTCAATGTGAGAGTCATTGCATTGAAGCAAACACCTCCATCTTCCCTTCAGTCAAGCAAAAGCCCTATACAGTTATGCAAGAACTACTGAGCCTCTCATTAAAGTTGGTCAAGCACAGGTGGGATTCCCTTCTCTCTCTGAGTAGAGCTTCATCAGCCACGGAAGAAGTACGTAGGCAGCGTCTCCTAATATTACAAGTGGCACATTCACTCCATGAAAGGTCTGTCCATCTTGGGAGGAGTCTCCACTCCTGACCCTTGGTAAATAGTGCTGAGTTGGCCAGCACATGGCTATCATGAACTGTGCCAGCCCAACCAATGTGTATGTCCCAAAACGTTCATTTGTGACCTCCAACCCCTTGTAGGACCACTGATTAATGATTAAAACCCCTTTCTGTTATACAGTGAGGCAAAGTATTTAGTCAGCCACCAATTGTGCAAGTTCTCCCACTTAAAAAGATGAGGCCTGTAATCATAGGTACACTTCAACTATTACAGACAAAATGAGAAAAAAAAATCCAGAAAATCAAATTGTAGGATTTTAAATTAATTTATTTGGAAATGATGGTGGAAAATAAGTTTTATTTTCCAACTTATCTACAATGGCCAAACCCGGACGACGCTGGGCCAATTGTGTGCCGCCCTATGGGACTCCCAATCACGGCCGGATGTGATATAGCCTGGAATCAAACCAGGGACTGTAGTGACGCCTCTTGCTCTGAGATGCAGTGCCTTAGACCGCTGCATCCATGTGTGTGTGTTAACTATTTAACTGTACTATAATGCTTAAAAGGCCACAAAAATTGTAAATATCGGTTCTCTGTATATTTATTTTTTGCAAGGAAAATATCGGATACCGGTATGTAATATCGGTGCATCACTAATTTGTTTAACACTTTTTTGGTTACTACATGATTCCATATGTGTTATTTCATAGTATTGATGTCTTCACTATTATTCTACAATGTAGAAAATAGTAAAAATAATGAAAAACCCTTGAATGAGTAGGGGTGTCCAAACTTTTGACTGTTACTGTACTTGTAATTTCTATTGATACATATAGTAAAAGTATATATAATTTCAAATTCCTTATATTAAGCAAACCAGATGGCACTTTTTCTTGTTTTTTTCTTGTATTTACTGATAGCCAGGGGCACACTCCAACACTCAGACATAATTTACAAATGAAGCATGAGTGTTTAGTGAGTCTGCAGATCAGTGGCAGTAGGGATGAGGGACGTTCCTTCATAGGTGTGTGAACTGGACCATTTTCCTATCCTGACAAGCATTTAAAATGTAACGAGTACATTTGGGTGTCAGGAAAAATAAAAAAGTTATCAAAAATATAAATAGTTAAGTACAGATACTCCCTAAAAAAACGACTTAATTAGTACTTGAAAGTATTTGTACTTAAGTACTTTACACCACTGCAAATAAGTCAGTTTTTATGATATTCATAGCATATGTTTCAGGTTTAGCATAATGCTCCATTGATGTTCACGGTATATGCATTTTACCTTGCCTTGGAGGTCCTCAGAACATTTCAAGAACATTTAGAAAATGTTATTTTATATTTTACCTAATATTACCACAACATTCTCAGCATACAAATGTGTAGCTCCTTAAAGCGTAAGAAAGCAGATTGGAATACATCCCCATTGGAATACATCCCCATTATGTTTCTCTCCATATTTAATGGCAATTCACATTTTGAAGGTGATCTAGAGACACATGGCATTATAATTAAATTCATAGGACATTTGAACAGCTTTTAATCATACAAACACAACCAGGGCCGGATTAAGAAATCATTGGCCCTGGGGCTTTGATGGCCGATGTGCCTGGGGCTGGCCCTGGGGCTTTGATGGCCGATCTCACAATGAGCTACTTAGAAAAACAGTACTGCTCTTCGCCAGGAGTTGTTGAGATTTTTTAGAAAATAGCAAAAGGCAAACAGACAGCCCCAACCAAGCATGAAAATATAATCCATAGATGATAGTTCCCATTCAAATCAGGACTGACAGCTATTGCTAGTGAACCCATGAGTTTAACACAAAAAATGCCAGGGTAAGAGTTTCCAAAATCCAACTATGGATTATGTCTATTTTTGTTTGTTTGTTTGCCACTTGAGCCCAGCCCGACTCACACAATTGAGCAGTCACATGTATTTATTATGCAGTATATGCAGCATTCTTTATTAATCCATTTCCCAATTAAGGCATGCCCCCCCCCGGTTACCCACGTGGGCCCCCTACCTCCTCTCCTCTTCCCATCTGATGAGTAGCAGTGCAGCAGCAGAAGGCTGGCTACACTCGTTGAGAGTGGGCTCCTGAATCCTCCTGTAGTTGGCGGTTGTAGTGTAAGAAAAAAATATGTATATGATATGTTGTTGTTTTTGCCTATTGGGCCCCCCACGGTCCCGGTAAGCCTCTGCATTAATCCAGACATTTACATTTACATTTAAGTCATTTAGCAGACGCTCTTATCCAGAGCGACTTACAAATTGGTGCTTTCACCTTATGACATCCAGTGGAACAGCCACTTTACAATAGTGCATCTAGGTCTTTTAAGGGGGGTGAGAATGATTACTTTATCCTATCCTAGGTATTCCTTATCTGAGTTACAATGAAAACACAGACATTTGAATATATTGACATACCTTGTCAATGTATTCTGGAAAATATGGTCTGTCCAGTACTCAGGAACGTCTGAACACCTTTATACCTGCCACATGGCCTTTGAACACTATATTCTTTACACTTCATATGTTGACATTCTGCACATTATTTCCTTCATAGGATATTTGAACAGCATTTAATCATACAGACACAACCACATTTGTTACACTTCATGTGTTGACAATCTGTACATTATTTAATTCATAGGACATTCGAACAGCATTTAAATCATACAAACACAACCATAGTTGTTATACTTTATATATTGACAATCTGCACATGTGGGGTTTGTACCTGCAATGTTTTGTTTCCAAGCCAGGTATTTTATCCTCCTCGCCATCAGGGAAGCTCTCTTACATATTTTTTTCTGTATATAGCCATGCCAGTATGGTCAATCAGGATTTCCATGCTTCCTGTTTAAACTTCTGACACATAACTAACCCAGGGAAATACTGGTAACTGGACCCGATTCAAGGCAAACCTTGACCTAGAAAATATAAAAAACTATCGTCCTACATCGAATCTCCCATTCCTCTCCAAAAAAAAAAAAAAAAAGCTGTTGCACAGCAACTCACTGCCTTCCTGAAGACAAACAATGTATATGAAATGCTTCAGTCTGGTTTTAGACCCCATCATAGCACTGAGACTGCACTTGTGAAGGTGATAAATGACCTTTTAATGGAGTCAGACTGAGGCTCTGCATCTGTTCTCGTGCTCCTAGACTTTAGTGCTGCTTTTGATACCATCGATCACCACATTCTTTTGGAGAGATTGGAAGCCCAAATTGGTCTACACGGACAAGTTCTGGCCTGGTTTAGATCTTATCTGTCAGAAAGATATGTTTGTCTCTGTGGATGGTTTGTCCTCTGACAAATCAACTGTAAATTTCGGTGTTCCTCAAGGCTCCGTTTTAGGACCACTATTGTTTTCACTATATATTTTACCTCTTGGTGATGTCATTCGGAAACATAATGTTAATTTTCACTGCTATGCGGATGACACACAGCTGTACATTTCGATGAAACATGGTGAAGCTCAAAATTGCCTGTTTCAAGGACAGCTTTTTTCCATCTACGTAACATTGCAAAAATCAGAAACTTTCCAAAAATGATGCAGAAAAATGTATCCATGCTTTGTCACTTCTAGGTTAGACTACTGCAATGCTCTACTTTTCGGCTACCCGGATAAAGCACTAAATAAACTTCAGTTAGTGCTAAACACGGCTGCTAGAATCTTGACTTGAAATAAAAAATGTGATCATATTACTCCAGAGCTAGCCTCTACACTGGCTTCCTGTTAACTTCTTAAGGCAGTGTTCGGAAATTCGGATGACTGACGTGCCCAAGGTAAACTGCCTGTTACTCAGGCCCAGAAGCTAGGATATGCATATAATTGGTAGTATTGGATAGAAAACATTCCGAAATTTCTAAAACTGTTAAAATAATGTCTGTGAGTATAACAGAACTGATATGGCAGGTGAAATCCCAAGGAGAATCCATCCGAAGACCTCCCAGTTTGCAGTTCTTATGGCTTCCACTAGATGCCAACAGTCTTTAGAAAGGGTTTCCGGCTTGTTTTTTGAAAACTGAGCTAGAATTTGTAGTTTTTCTTGGTGGCTCTCATTTTGACTGTAATGTTGTGGCGCGAGTGGATGAGGGTGCGCACTTTGTTATTTATCTCCGGTTATTTATCTTCGGTAATGAACATACTATTCTCCGTCTTAAATTTGATCGTTTATTTACATATTAGGGTACCTGAGGATTGATTAGAAACGTTGTTTGACTTGTTTGGACGAAATTTATTGGTAACTTTTGGGATTCTTTGTATGCATGTTGAACTAGTGGAACGGGTGGATTACTGAATCAAACACGCCAACTAAACTGACTTTTGTGGGATATAAAGAAAGACTTTATTGAACAAAATGACCATTTGATGTGTAGCTGGGACCCTTCAAAGGTAAGTGACTTATTTTATCGCTATTTCTGACTTTCGTGACGCCTGTGCTGGTTTGGAAAATGTTTTTAATGCTTTTGTGTGTGGGGCGATGTCCTCAGATAAACGCATGGTATGCTTTTGCCGTAAAGCCTTTTTGAAATCGGCTGGATTAACAAGAAGTTAAGCTTTTAAATGATTTAGGACACTTGTATGTTCATGAATGTTTAATATTACAATTTTGTAACTTGAATTTGGCTCGCTCCAGCTTCACCGAATGTTGTCGATTAACGGGATCCGTGCGCTAATTAAGGCAAGGGCTAATTTCAAGGTTTTACTGCTAACCTACAAAGCATTAAATGGGCTTGCTCCTACCTATCTTTCCGATTTGGTCCTGCCGTACATACCTACACGTACGCTACGGTCACAAGACGCAGGCCTCCTAATTGTCCCTAGAATTTCTAAGCAAACAGCTGGAGGCAGGGCTTTCTCCTATACATTGGGGCAAAAAAGTATTTAGTCAGCCACCAATTGTGCAAGTACTCACACTTAAAAAGATGAGAGAGGCCTGTAATTTTCATCATAGGTACACTTCAACTAAGACAGACAAAATGAGATGAAAACAATCCAAACAATCCAGGATTTTTTATGAATTTATTTGCAAATTATGGAGCCTGATGACTCCTTGCTGTCCCCAGTCCACCTGGCCATGCTGCTGCTCCAGTTTCAACTGTTCTGCCAGCGGCTATGGAACCTTGACCTGTTCACTGGACATGCTATCTGTCCCAGACCTGCTGTTTTGAACCAAAGCAAATACTGTTTTGGTATAAGCAGAGCCATAATCGACTAGAATCTTTCAAGGACTGAATTCAATAGACCCACTTCAGAATGCATCGTGTCCTGTTTTCATGACTCACATTAATAAGACATTGTTATAGTTTGAGGATCACTGGATCAAGTAATAAACAGACAGAATGACTCATGGATAGAGTTAATGCCAAAGTGTGAAAGCGGCAGGAGCATCAACTTAATTCAGGCCAGCATTAATGCTCTGTACTCCTGGGGTGAGAGAGACTGATAAAAAGCTGTAATATCTATGACAGAACCCAGTCCCTGGTCTGGCTATAGCTCCCAAACAGAACATTTAAAACGCAGCATGTTACTATGCACATTTATTCAATGGATAGATAGTAGTTCCTGATTGTGGACTACATAAAACAGAGGGCCGAGCATGACCCCATCCACATCAATGGGGCTGTAGTGGAACGGGTCAGGAGCTTCAAGTTCCTCAGTGTTCACATCACCAAGGAATTAAAATGGTCCATACACACCAACACAGTAGTGAAGAAGACACGACAACGCCTCTTCCCCCTCAGGAGGCTGAAAAGATTTTGCATGGGCCCTCAGATCCACAAAAAGTTATACAGCTGCACCATTTACATTTACATTTAAGTCATTTAGCAGACGCTCTTATCCAGAGCGACTTACAAATTGGTGCATTCACCTTATGACCTCCAGTGGAACAGTAGTGCATCTAAATCTTTTCAGGGGAGGGGGGTGAGGGATTACTTTATCCTATCCTAGGTATTCCTTAAAGAGGTGGGGTTTCAGGTGTCTCCGGAAGGTGGTGATTGACTCCGCTGTCCTGGCGTCGTGAGGGAGTTTGTTCCACCATTGGGGGCCAGAGCAGCGAACAGTTTTGACTGGGCTGAGAACTGTACTTCCTCAGTGGTAGGGAGGCGAGCAGGCCAGAGGTGGATGAACGCAGTGCCCTTGTTTGGGTGTAGGGCCTGATCAGAGCCTGGAGGTACTGACAAACCATGGTCTTGTAAAGCCAGTGGAGGGAGCGGAGGAGCGGGGTGACGTGAGAGAACTTATACAGCTGCATCTTGGCACCATTGAGAGCATCTTGACTGGCTTCATCACCGCTTGGTATGGCAACTGCTTGGCATCCGACCAGGTTCTACAGAGGGTAGTGTGTACGGCCCAGTCCATCACTGGGGCCGAGCTCCCTGCCATCCAGGACCTCTATACCAGGCGGTGTCAGAGGAAGGCCCTAAAATCTGTCAAAGACTCCAGCCACCCAAGTCACATACTTTTCTCTGCTACCGCACGGCAAGCAGTACCAACAGGACACTAAACCGCTTCTATCCCCAAACCATAAGACTACTAACAGAACCAAATAGCTTCCCGGACAATCTGCATTGACCCTCTTTGCACTAACTCTCTCATCACAAATGCTGCTGCTACTGTTTATTATCTATCCTGTTGCCTAGTAACTTTACCCCTACCTATACATACCCCTGCACATCGACTTGGTACTGGTACCTTGTGTATATAGCCAAGTTATCGTTACTCATTGTGTATTTATTCCTTGTTTCTAGATTTTTCTCTCTGCATTGTTGGGAAGAGCCCATAAGTAAGCATTTCACTGTTAGTCTACACCTGTGGTTCACAAAGCAAGTGACAAATAACATTTGATTTGATTTGAGACAGTCCATTCAGTAGACTACTTCAGCCCTAGAAAGACTTTGGGATCTAGAGGGGGCAGGTTTGGTGGTGCTGGGAAACCTGGGGCTGACTTATAATCCTATAACTCTTACTGAAGGGCATACCTTCATCGTACTCATCATCATTATCGTCGTTCATGGCAGCAGGGCTCTTACTCAGATATCTCCTGCGAGAGGAGACATCGAAAAGGGTTAGGGTTCTGGCTGAGGCTAGGGTCAGGGTTGAACCGGGGTGTGAACATTAAGCTAGGGTTAGGCTTGTGGTTAATGTTGGTATCCTTTAGCTCATGTTGATTTAGCTTGCCTGGTGCAATGGAACCAATGGAATATTCCCAAAAGTGCAACTGCAAACCCTGCCCGTCTGGCAAATTCACTGCCCAAAGTATTTGAAAGACAAGTACTTTTTGAAGCCGGACGTGTTAATGTTATGGGGCCAGAGGACATGGGTGTGCTAATGGGGTCCGTGCTGCCCAGAGCCTCATCATCATTAGGGCTGATTAGCCAGCGCTGCTAATAGATTACTACCATTAACAGGAGCATGAGAAACAGAAGGAGCTAAATGGATATCGATGGAATAGAGAAAATTAAATGGAAAAAAAACAGGGTAACATACAGGACAAAATATTCAAACGAAAACATCCATAGTCAAGTGTGCACAAGTAGAGCATTGAAAGGTAATAAATAGGAGGAAACCTTTTTAATTGGCATCATTCACACTGTCCATAATAGACTGCAATTTGAAAATCCAGGCTAGCAGATTAGGAACCGGAAGTGTTCCATTGAAGTCTATAGAAAACAGTGCTTTTAAATAAGCAGACACAGTACCTGCATGACCGTAGCAGTATCTCACCTTTCCTCTGCTGCAGCATCTTCTATCTCTTCTCGGCTGACTTGGAGAAGCGGCAGCACCTGAGCTCCAAAGTCCTCCACCTCAGGGGTCACAACCTTTGAAGTCCCGCTGGCCCCACCCACATCCTCTGGGGAGAGGCTGACCTGGGAGACTATGCGATCCACAGGCTGGAGAGGAAGAGGAGCAAAGCAGACCTTTTAGGGACTATCCTGGAAGTTGGGTCTGTCCAAATTTACTGTTGAAGTCAGGCATCCCACTCAAAACATTTTATAAGCAATTTGTGATATTGGCTCATAGGATGAATTGACCCTGAATTCTGTTTCAGTACATCCCTATGTTAATCTACCATCCAAGAAGACACATAAGCTCACATAAGCAGACACAAACATCTTATGAAGAGGTGGAGATGTGGGACTGACCTGTGTGAGAAAGGGTTTGTGGTGGGACTGGGACTGGATTGACCTGTGTGGGGAAAGGCACCACGATGCGTCCCACCAGGAAGTTGTCAGTGGTGACCTCTACAGAGGGGTCAGCTGCAGGTCCTGGAGCACCAGATGGTAGGGAACCCAAGGAAACATCTCCCGATCTGATGGTCCTAAAGATATTGTGATACCATTCACCCCCCTCTCACTAAGTGCACAGGGCACTGGAAGCACACAAGTCATGGAGTAGTTCTGACAGCTAGGAGAGAAATGAAGATACTGGATGAGTTTTGGGGCCTCACTGTCAAAGTGGAAAAAGTGGTTGTGCTGGTTGAGGTGTGGCCGTGCCTTGGGCCTGGGGCCTCCAGGGTCCATGTTATCCTCCAGCAGGGGCTCCCTCTGCCTCTCCTCTCTCTCCCTTCCGGCCCCCTCACTGATGTTAAGAGACATATGGCATGTGGGACACGACGTGTACTGCTCCGACCAAGAGCGCGGGCAGGAGCTGGGCACACAAAGGCATTTATATATTCTACATTTACAATACCAGTCAAAGGTTTGGACACACCTACTCATTCAAGGGTTTTTCTTTATTTTTACTATTTTCTACACTGTAAAATAATAGTGAAGACATCAAAACTATGAAATAACACATATGGAATCATGTAATAACCAAACAAGTGTTAAACAAATCAAAATATATTTTATATTCTTCAAAGTAGCCAACCTTTGCCTTGATGACAGCTTGCACACTCCTGGCATTCTCTCAACCAGCTTTATGAGGAATGCTTTTCCAACAGTCTTCAAGTAGTTCCAACATATGCTGAGCACTTGTTGGCTGGTTTTCCTTCACTCTGCAGTTCAACTCATCCCAAACTATCTCAATTGGGTTGAGGTCAGGGGATTGTGGAGGTCAGGTCATCTGATGCAGCACTCCATCATTCTCCTTCTTCAAATAGCCCTTACACAGCCTGGAGGTGTGTTTTGGATCATTGTCCTATTGAAAAACAAATGATAGTCCCACTAAGTGCAAACCAGATGGGATGGCTCCACTGGATGTCATAAGGTGAAAGCACCAATTTGTAAGTCGCTCTGGATAAGAGCGTCTGCTAAATGACTTAAATGTAAATGTAAAATGGCGTATCGCTGCAGAATGCTGTGGTAGCCATGCTGGTGAAGTGTGCCTTGAATTCTAAATAAATCCCTGACAGTGTCACCAGAAAAGTACCCCCAAACCATCACACCTCCTCCTCCATGCTCCACTTTGGGAACCACACATGCAGAGATCATCCGTTCACCTACTCTGTGTCTCACAAAGACATGGCGGTTAGAACCAAAAATCTCAAATTTGGAATCATCAGACCAAAGGACATATTTCCACAGGTCTAATGTCCATTGCTTGTGTTTCTTGGCCCAAGTAAGTCTCTTCTTATTATTGGTGTCCTTTAGTAGTGTTGTTTGTTGTTGCAGCAATTCGACCATGAAGGCCTGATTCATACAGTCTCCTCTGAACAGTTGATGTTGAGGTGTGTCTGTTACTTAGACTCTGTGAAGCATTTATTTGGGCTGGAATTCTGAGGCTGGTAACTCCTAATGAACTTATTCTCTGCAGCAGAGGTAACTCTGGGTCTTCCTTTCCTGTGGCGGTCCTCATGAGAGACAGTTTCATCATAACGATTGATGTTTTTTGCGACTGCCCTTGAAGAAACTTTAAAAGGTCTTGAAATGTTCTGGATTGACTGACCTTGATGGACTGTCGTTTCTCTTTGCTTATTTGAGCTGTTCTTGCCTTAATATGGACTTGGTCTTTTACCAAATAGGGCTATTTTCTATATACCAACCCTACATTGTCACAACACAACTGTTTGGCTCAAACGCATTCAGAAGGAAAGAAATTCCACAAATTAACTTTTAACAAGGCACACTTGTTAATTGAAATGCATTCCAGGTGACTACCTCATGAAACTGGTTGAGAGAATGCCAAGAGTCTGCAAAGCTGTCATCAAGACAAAGTTTGGCTACTTTGAAGAATCTCAAATATAAAATATATTTTGATTTGTTTAATACTTTTTTGGTAACTATATGATTCCATATGTGTTATTTCATAGTTTTGATGTCTTCACTGTTATTCTACAATGTAGAAAATAGTAAAAAAGAAAGAAAGAAAAACCCTAGAATGAGTAGGTGTCTCCAAACTTTTGACTGGTACTGTATATATTATACATTTATATAGCACTTCCACATTGGATGGTGGAGGACTCACATCATTCATTCACTATCAGTTGATGTCCACCAGCCAAAAATATTTTACCCAGCCATTTAAACATCAATATATACATATCCAACAGCCTTTGCAAACGAAAACAGGTAGATGTTGCGGTTGTTCAAATGTGCACAGCGGTGGAGAAAAAATAGTTACAGTTTACAGACAGCTGCTCACTTGTGGAAGAGATGTCCAAACGGCAGCTTGCGTTCTGTAGTCATGGAGTCCCAGCAGATAGCACAGTCATCATTGTTGGCTACCAGCTCATCAGAGGTGGCCACAGCAAACCTGCAATAAACCAATCAGCAACATATTTAGACAAACATCACTTTGCCCATTTTCTTCTTAGATCACGGAAATACGTTTTCTGCTTCCATTTTGCCTTCAAATGTGCCTCAGAGCACAGATAGACACCGTATAAAAGGTCATTGAAACACGTACTGTAGGCTACACACGTACTGCCACGCTCTTTGAAGACGGATAAAGCTATCGGATTGAGCAACAAACCGGGCCTCCATGTTGTGGATGACGCGGAGGTAGTTCTTGTGGCGACGGACTTGGTCAAGCAGGTAGCGTAGCTGCAACGAAGATCACCATGCTGGCCATGGAGATACAGATGGTACCGAACAGCTGAGAGGTTGGAGGGGTAAGAAGGGGAGAGAAAGAAGACCTTACGGTTACAACAAGAAGGGACCTAAAGATGGAAGGACCTTAGCAACAACGCTAGTAATGCAAATAGTAATAACAGATGTGGCAGAACGTCTGAGGATGGGGGTTTTGAACTGTGGATGTGGTGCGTGGAGGTCCAGCCCCAGCAGAGCCAGCTTCATCACAAAATCAGTGGAGTAGATGTATGATACCTTACTCTAGTCCCCTCATGGTTCAGGTCCCACATGTGGTTCAGTGTGTGTGTGTGGACCTTTTTCAGATGTACCACCAGTTGGTAATGGGTTCATAAAAGATATGCATTATTTTGGTAATTGCCAGCACAATCACTTACCGGATAATGGCATGTCCAGTTCTAACGGACACCAGTACTTACTGAAAGGAAACATGAGAAAACAATGAAAGCAGGGAGCATCATCAGATAAGTTCATGCTGTACACATAAAACAGAGAGAAGCACTTCACTAAACATGTTGATCCATATACATTAGAGCAACAAAGGTAAGAGGATCCAACAGAATTTTTAAAGTTGTCTCTAAATTAAAACGCGTCGGAAACCACCCGGTAACCATTTTGTCATTGATAAGCACCTACATTTAAACACAGTGGCTGTACATTAACATTCTATACAGTGCATTTCGGAAAGTATTCAGACCCCTTAACTTTTTCCACATTTTGTTAAGTTAGAGCCTTATTCTAAAATGGATTAAATAGTCCCCCCCTACCCCCTCAATCTACACACAATACCCTCTAATGACAAAGCAAAACTGTTTTTAGACATTTTTGCAAATGTATATATTTAAAAAAAACTTTCATATCACATTTACATAAGTATTCAGACCATTTTCTCAGTACTTTGTTGAAGCACCTTTAGCAGCGATTACAGCCATGAGTCTTCTTGGGTATGACTCTACAAGTTTGGAACACAGGTATTTGGGGAGTTTCTCCCATTCTTCTCTGCAGATCCTGTCAAGCTCTGTCAGGTTGGATGGAGAGCGTTGCTGCACAGCTATTTTAAGGTATCTCCAGAAATGTTTGATCGGGTTCAAGTCCGGGCTCTATTTGGGCCACTCAAGGACATTCAGAGACTTGTCCTGAAACCACTACTGTGTTGTATTGGATGTGTGCTTAGGGTCGTTGTCCTGTTGGAAGGTGAACCTTGACCCCAGTTTGGGGTCCTGGGCGCTCTGGAACAGGTTTTCATCAAGGATCTCTCTGTACTGATCTCTCTGTACTTTGCTCCATTCATCTTTGCTGAAAAACATTCCCACAGCATGATGCTGCCACCACCATGCTTCACCGTAGAGATGGTGCCAGGTTTCCTCCAGACGTGACACTTGGCATTCAGTCCAAAGAGTTCAATCTTGGTTTCATCACACCTGAGAATCTTGTTTCTCATGGTCTGAGCCTCCTTTAGGTGCCTCTTGGCAAACTCCTCATGTGCCTTTTACTGAGGAGTGGCTTCTGTCAGGCCACTCTACCATAAAGTCCTGATTGGTGGAGTGCTGCAAAGATGGTTGTCCTTCTGGAAGGTTCTCCCATCTCCACAGAGGAACTCTGGATCTCTGTCAGAGAGACCACCGGGTTCTTGGTCACCTTCCTAACCAAGGCCCTTCTCCCCCGATTGCTCAGTTTGGCCGGGCGGCCAGCTCTAGGAGTCTAGGTGGTTCCAAACTTATTCCATTTAAGAATGATGGAGGCCACTGTGTTTTTGGGGACCTTAAATGCTGCAGACATTTTTTGTTTCTTCCCCAGATCTGTGCCTCGACACAATCCTGTCTCTGAGCTTTACGGACAATTCCTTCGACCTCATGGCTTGGTTTTTGCTCTAACATGCACTGTCGACTGTGGGACCTTACATAGACAGGTGTGTGCCTTTCAAAATCAAGTCCAATCTATTGAATTTACCACAATAAAGTTGTAGAAACATCTCAAGGATGATCAATGGAAACAGGATGAACCTAAGCTCAATTTCGAGTCTCATAGCAAAGGGTCTGAATACTTATGTAAATAAGGCATTTCTGTTGTTTAAAAAAAAAAAATGTTGCTAACATTACTAAAAACCTGATTTTCAATTTGTCATTATAGGGTAGTGTCTGTAGATTGATGAGGGATTTTTTTTAAATAATCCATTTCAAAGTAAGGCTGTAACCTAAACAAATGTGGAAAAAGTCAAGGGGTCTGAAAGCACTGTATATGACGCCAGAGCTCTGGCTCTCTTCTTTACGTCGCTGTATGGGTTTCATGTGTACGTGTGTACCTTGCGCAACAAAACCATGCCCCCATCCCTTCTGCTATAATTGGGCCACTTTAGCAAATGTGTTGTTGTCTGAGTGAGGGGAATGCTGTAAATCGAGAGGAGTCAATGTGTTCTGAAAGATGAGATGTTGGGTTTTTTAATAATACCGCTTTGATGTCATACAAGCAAACCACAGACCTGTGGGTTCAAATGTGCACTTCACATGAACATATTTGGAACAGAATGGGCGTTTGATTGTCATACTGTGAAGACCATTTTCCGCAGAACACGCACTTGAATGAAACTCATGACTCCATTCTGTGCGCACCAAAATTACAATCTGTTTGTCTGAAGGGTTTTATGAAAGCCTAACACTGTACGATTGCATTTTATAATTTAGCTGGTCACGTTGGCAATAGAATACGCTTTAAAATGATGCCCACCTGACTCAGATTGTGATTTATTACGGAATGTTTTTGGATTGGGTAAACAACAATAGTAATTGTGTGATGGTGGGGGGGGGGGGGGGGGGGGGGTGAAGGGCTGTGTTGCAAATAAAAAACTTCCAAGTGTATTGCTTCAGTTCCTCAACGGCACAGCTAGGAGAGCTCAAAAAAGCACCTTATAGTTGAAGGCTCTTTCCTTGAGTCATAAAAGTGCATTGAAATAACTTAGGAACCACGCATATTTTGGAGAGGTGTGTTGCCACTTAGAAACACCAGTTAGACCATTCACTCCAACCCTTGCAATTGTTTTTTATTATGTTGCACCTACCACCAAATGTACATGAATATTTTTACATTACATAATGTATCCAGAGTATTTTCTGATTGTGTTATTGACAAATGCTGCGAAAAGTACAATAAATGTCAAATGCACATATAGTGCCTACAGAAAGTATTCACACATCTTGACTTTTTCCCCCAAAAAATTGGTGTTACAATGTGTGATTAAAATGGATTTATTTTTAAAAAATGTTGTCAACAATCTACACAAAATATTCTGTAATGTCAAAGTGTAGGGACAATTCTAAAAACAATTATGAAAAATTAAAAATCAAATATATCTTGATTAGATAAGTATTCAATCCCATGAGTCAATACGTTATAATCACCTCTGTCAGTGATTACAGCTGTGTCTTTCTCGGTAAGTCTACAATAAGAGCTTTCCACACTTGAAATGTGCAATATTACCCTTTTACTTTTTTTCAGAATTCTTCAAGCTCTGACAAATTGGTTAATGATCATTGCTAGACAACACTTTTCAGGACTTGCCATAGATTTCCAAGCAGGTTTAAGTCAAAACTGTAACTCGGACACGCAGAAACATTCACTGTCTTCTTGGTAAGCAACTCCAGTGTAGATTTGGCCTTGTGTTTTATGTTATTGTCCTGCTGAAAGGTGACTTCATCTCCCAGTGTCTGGTGGAAAGCAGACTAAACCAGATTTTCCTCTAGGATTTTGCCTGTGCTTAGCTCCATTCTGTCTCTTTTTTATCCTAGAAAAAAACAGTCCTTAACAATGACAAGCATACCCATAACATGATGCAGCCACCGCTATGCATGAAAATATGGAGAGTGGTACTCAGTAATGTATTGTATTGGATTTGCCTCAGACATAACACTTTGTTTAGTGCCTTGTTGCAAACGGGATGAATGTTTTGGAATATTTTTATTCTTTCCCCTCTGTCAGTTAGGTTAGTATTGTGGAGTAACTACAATGTTGTTGATCCATCCTCAGTTTTCACCTATCAACGCCATTAAACTCTGTAACTGTTTTAAAGTCACCATTGTCCTCATGGTGAAATTCTTGACCGGTTTCCTTCTTCTCTGGCAACTGTTAGGAAGGATGCCTGTATCTTTGTAGGGACTGGGTTTATTTATACACCATCCAAAGTGTAATCAATAACTTCACCATGCTAAAAGGGATATTAAATGTCTTGAATAAGACATTTGACAGTCTAGGTTTGAGATAAAATATGTCACCAATTACTGTTCCAAAAGGATTTTAAAGAAATTCAAGAAACATATTTTGTCAGGTATTCTACTGAATAGTGGCACTCTAAACATGTGCAAATTCCCATAGCATCACAGACATTTTAAAAGTGCAGGGTTTGTGCAACATTACTATGCCTTCATTTTTTGTCTTACATGAATGATTTACATACTGTATGAAGAGAAAGCTGAAGTCTCTAGCTATCCATTGATGTAAATAAATATATCACTTGTCTGATTCCCAGTTAATCCACTAGATGGCAGTAGTAGATCACATGATGTCCTCTTGGCCACTTCAAACCAGTTGTGTCTGGTTTTGGAAGTGAGTTACTGTGCCAAAATGGCTGAAATGGTTTTTCTTAAAATTACCTTAGTAATCAGGGCTAACTACCTTAGCAATCAGAGTTTTTACGTGTTTTGTTGTTGTTGAAATAACACACAGACAGGTGAAGACACTTCAAACGTCTTTTCCCATTCACTTTTCCTACTGTAAACAATGATCTAACTAAACAGGATGGGGGGCTGGGGGGAGATTCTTATGACATAAGAGAGGGGGAGGGGGGACCCCCCAAACTCAATGGGCCTTGTACAGGGCCCAAAACAATCACTCTGAGTTTTTACCCATCTACCAATAGTTGCTCTTCCTTGCAAGGCATTGGAAAACCTCCCTGGTCGTGGTTGTATCTATGTTTGAAATTCACTGCTCGACTAAGGGACCTTACAGATAATTCTATGTGTGGGATACAGAGATGAGGTAGTCATTTTTTTAAATCATGTTAAACACTATTATTGCACACACAGTGAGTCCATGCAACTTATTATGTGACTTGTTAAGCAAATGTTTATTCCTAGGCTTTTTTTAAATGATTATCTAGGCTTATCATAACAAAGCGGTTGAATACTTATTGACACAAGACATTTCAGTTGTTTGTTTTTTTATTAATAAAAAATGTAAATACAGTTTGACATTTTGGGGCATTGTGTGTAAGGCCAGTGGCAAATCTCAATGTAATACATTTTAAATTCAGGCTGTAACACAACAAAATGTGGAAAAGTCTGTAAATATGCATGTATACAAATTAAGGCACTAATATCAACCGTGTAATGTTTGGATTCAGTCTTGTGTCAGGTGAACTGTTCTGTCCTCACTTTTGGTCTGAATCTCCAAAGTGTTCTTTTCAATTGGTAACAATGGTCATTCTGTTTGAAATGTTTCAACTTTGCCCTAATCCAAATTGGCCATTTTCCCTGATGATTGACATTGACAAACACAGAACACATTCCTGTGAACCTGTTTTTCACTGATGCGGAACAGCCAAAAGACAATGCACTGTATCTACTTTGCAATAAGCATCAGGACACAGCAGGCTGTATTCACCATCACATGAGCAGCATGACATATCGAACTGAAACGTTCATCATCAAATCATCAAATGAAACACAGCAAATGAACACAATCCCAAATCCATTATTTTAATATCAAGGTGAAAGTTTTCCTCGGGTTGTGAGGTGAAAGTCTCAATTGCAATGGTTTTGTTCTTATTCAACACAATTAACAGACAAGTGAGTACTATTCAAAGCCTGAAGATCAACAAACCAGAGGCTAAGTTTTTCAAACGTACCCAAACCAGGTAGGTTACAATAGCTGCTGCCACATCTCCAAGGCAGGTGAATTAGTCATCATCGACAACATCACCACTTTCTACAGGAGTACTGCCAGGTGTCTGAGACAGTAGAGTAGCTACTCAAGAGTATCCTGGCGAGCAATACAGTGCTCAAAGCCGTGTATGTCTGCAAACTGGGCCATGGGGATCTCTCCAAAAACAGCAATGGCCTGTTGATCTGTCGCGAGGTTTGCCAAAATCGACAAACCACTACTTTGGGGAGTTTTAGACTTGATTGAAGGGATCAGAGTGCAACCCCTACTATTTTGAAAGCTTTTTGTCAATGATGATTCAAACTAGCTAACGTTAACTTTATATTAGCTCGTTTGTAGGTAATAAAGTGGTAACGTTTGATATGTATCATCCTTGGATAGCTAAGTACAGTAGGTATGGACCACAGGTATATTAACATTTTAGCTAGCAACCCAAGACTAAGGGGCTAGCTAGCTACCAGGCAGAGGATTAAAAACACTTGAGTAATATGACAACTCGATAACGTTATCGGCAAATAGCAGTGGTTCAATCTTCTCAGTGTAACAGTTGGGTTATGGGGCAATTTGGAGTACAACACATTTCTCATTCCTGCATTGAGGTACTTTTCCCGAGCTACATCTCACGCCGGGTCCGCGCTGTCTTAATATACACAGGATTGCCGTCTAGTGTCGACCATCCTCCCTTGCGAGTTTCTGTAACAATTTCTTTGAGTTTCCATCTTCCGGTACTGGAATGTTGACATACTTCCGGTTTCGAACCCTTTGGATCAGAGAGCTCTCTAGTTAACATGTTGTCACAGGGCTCTCCTTCGGGGTCATACATGATACCTAAATGTTCTCCCATTCTTGTGTGTTGCAACATCGTGCATGTGTTGATCCAGTGGGAAAAATTGCTGAGAGAGTATGTACAGTTGAAGTCAGAAGTTTACATACACTTAGGTCGGAGTCATTAAAACTCGTTTTCCGGAGCCTCCCGGATGGCGCACTGCATCGCAGCACCAGCTGTGCCACCAGAGACCCTGGGTTCGCGCCCAGACTCTGTCGCAGCCGGCCGCGACCGGGAGGTCCATGGGGCGACGCACAATCTGTCTAGCGTCGTCCGGGTTAGGGAGGGTTTGGCCGGTAGGGAAATCCTTGTCTCATCGCCGGGCGCAATGCGCGCTAACCAAGGTTGCACGGTGTTTCCTCCGACAAATTGGTGCGGCTGGCTTCTGGGTTTGGAGGCGCGCTGTGTTAACCTTCGTCTCTCCCGAGCCCGTATGGGAGTTGTAGCGATGAGACAAGACAGTAATTACTAACAACAATTAGATACCACGAAAAAGGGGGGTAAAATAAAAACACTCGTTTTTCAACCACTCCACAAATTTCATGTTAGCTTCTTTTTTTTTGGTTAGGACTTCTACTTCTACATGTTCTCCCATTCCTGTGTGTTGTTCATTTTTACACTTATAATTCACTGTTTCACAATTCCAGTGGGTCAGAAGTTTACATACTGTGCAGCTTGGAAAATTCCAGAAAATTATGTCATTGCTTTAGTGACATGACAATGCTAAGTGACATAATTTGAGTCAATTGGAGGTGTACCTGTGGATGTATTTCAAGGTCTACCTTCCAACTCAGTGCCTCTTTGCTTGACGTCATGGGAAAATCAAAAGAAATCAGCCAAGACCTCAAAAAAATAATTGTAGACCTCCACAAGTCTGGTTCATCCTTGGAAGCAATTTCCAAATGCCTGAAGGTACCACGTTCATCCGTACAAACAATAGTTCGCAAGTATAAACACCATGGGAGCACACAGCCGTCCTACCGCTCGGGAAGGAGACGCATTCTGTCTCCTAGAGATGAACGTACTTTGGAGCGAAAAGTGCAAATCAATCCCAGAACAACAGCAAAGGACCTTGTGAAGATGCTGGAGGAAACAGATACAAAAGTATCTATATCGACATAACCTGGAAGGCCGCTCAGCAAGGAAGAAGCCACTGCTCCAAAACCGCCATAAAAAAAGCCAGACTACGGTTTTCAACTGCACATGGGGACAAAGATCGTACTTTTTGGAGTATTGTCCTCTGGTCTGATGAAACAAAAATAAAACTGTTTGGCCATGATGACCATAGTTATGTTTGGAGGAAAAAGGGGGAGGCAACATCTCAAGCATCAGTCAGGAAGTTAAAGTTTGGTTGCAAATGGTCTTCCAAATGGACAATGACCACAAGCATACTTCCAAAGTTGTGGCAAAATGGCTTAAGGACAACAAAGTGAAGGTATTGGAGTGGCCATCACAAAGCCCTGATCTCCATCCCATAGAACATTTGTGGGCAGAACTGAAAAAGCATGTGCGAGCAAGGAGGCCTACAAACCTGACTCACCAGCTCTGTCAGGAGGAATGGGCCAAAATCTACCCAGCTTGTGGAAGGCTACCTGAAACGTTTGACCCAAGTTAAACAATTTAAAGGCAATGCTTCCAAATACTAATTGAGTGTGTGTAAACTTCTGACCCTCTGGAAATGTGATGAAAGAAATAAAAGCTAAAATAAATTATTCTCTGTACTACTATTCTGACATTTCACATTCTTAAAATAAAGTAGTGATCCTAATTGACCTAAGACAGGGCATTTGTACTAGGATTAAATATCAGGAATTGTGAAAAACTGAGTTTAAATGTATTTGGCTAAGGTGTATGTAAACGTCCAACTTCAAATGTATAACCACACCTACCCCCTCCTTTTGTATGTTTTCAAAACCACTCACAGATACACAGAGAACAGGCTTATTAATTGCTTTTTTTTTATTGAACAAAAACCTGATGAAATGCACTGAACAAAAATATAAACACAACATGTAAAGTGTTGGTCTCCCCCCCATGTTTCATGAGTTGAAATAAAAGATCCCAGAAATGTTCCATACACAAAAATCCCATTTCTGTTAGTGAACATCTCACCTTTGCCAAGATAAGACACCAATGTCCTTTTAGACAATTTGGCAGTATGTCCAACCGGCCTCACAACCGCAGACCACGTATGTGTATGGAGTCATGCGGGCAAGCGGTTTGCTGATGTCAACATTATGAACAAAGTGCCCCATGGTGGTGGTGGGGTTATGGTATGGGCAGGTATAAGCTACGGACAACAAACAATTGTATTTTATAGATGGCAATTTGAATGCACCAAAATACTGGGACCACATCCCGAGTGTGTCTATGACCAACAGATGCATATCTATATTCTCAGTCATGTGTAATCCATAGATTAGGGCCTAATGAATGTATTTCTATTGACTGATATCCTCATATGAACTGCAACTCGGTCAAATCAATGAAATTGTTGCATGTTGCGTTTATATTTTTGTTCATTATAACTTTGACTTTGATATAGCTACTTCACACCTAAGCACACTGCCAAAGTATCATATAAATCTGGATAATATACTGTACATTCTTTGGAAACTAAAATAGAAAATAGGCATACAATACCAGGCATTAGAAGGTTATGAAAATGTATCATTATTCTAAAGAATCATACAACTGCAAGAGCTACAGTATCAAAAATAAATTTAAATCAAATGTATTTCACCAATAAATATTAAATTAACACAGCATTTGGTATTTGGCCTTTTTCAGCCTCTTCATTGACATCAATGTTCTTTCAACACCAAATACGTAATTTTCATGCATTTACAGACAATTAGTTGTCATATTTCAGCTGTGCCTTAAGGGCAACAAATAAAAAATCTTTGGTATGAGAAGAATTTCCATCTTAAAATATATTTTAGTTTGACTTGAAAATCCTGAACTGTTAGATAAGCAAACAAACAGGCATACCCACCGGGCACACTGGTTGAGTCAATGTTGTTTCCACGTCATTTCAATGGAATTACATTGAACCATCGTGGAATAGACGTTGAATTGACACCTGTGCCCAGTGGTTACATTCTCTACAGCCTAATCACCTCCACAGGTGTATGTATTACCGGCAACTGGGTTAATTGCACCAGTTAAACCACAACGGGTTTTGCCGTCAATATTGTGGTCAGTTAGTAATAGAACCGCCAAATGCATAGATAACACAATTCAACTCCTGTCCTGAGTAATGATGATGATTAATAGAAACCGAATGAAGGCCACAGAATGGAAGAACATTATCACTGGAGTATCACAGTATCCCATCCATAAGTATCCTGTTCTGGTTGATTGGACTCTGCTGCTCCGCCACCGAGCTGAGATATGTCTCTATCGATGATCTCATTCACTGCAAAAAACAGACACACCGGGGTTTAGTTTCAAGGCTCTTGTTGTGTCTTACTTTATAGTTGTTTCAGCCATCTGAGGGCAGCACTGCCAATCTTCTAAATCTAAACCAAACGGAAAATGGCAAAATAAGTTAATTAATTATACATTTTTGCAGTACAAAAAAAACTGGGCACACACACGGGCTGAATCAACGTTGTTTCAACCAGTGTTTGTGCACAGTTTGTTGTAACGCTAAATGTATAGTTTACTTATTTTGACGTGAACCAATGTGGAACAGACGTTGAATACCATACATTGCTTTCTTTTAGTTTTAACAGTCTCCCTCTGCAGATGTCACGCACAATGAAAAAAACAACAAGGATTGAGGCCTGGTCTAAAGGTTAGAGATGGCTGAATGGTGAGAACACATTTTGGAGCTTTATCAAAGGGTGGGATCCATGTCGAAGGCTGAGGTTCCAGTCTGCATTTGTGATGTCTATTTATATTCCCTACAGTGCAACAAAAACACATGGATCAAATGGTCACATATACACCGTACTCATAGCCTTTCCATGAAAAGGTGTGTTTGCAACCTGAGCCGTGTATGAGGGTAGATGATAGACAACACATGTAAACAAACAGGCTAGCACTGAGGGAACGGAATTAACCAGTCCCTGTTTTTTTTTCAACCAATAGACTAACAGGAACTCCGACAGCTTGACTGCACCAGCTCCCTTCCTCCAAGAACACGTACAAGACATTGTAACGGCCAAAAATGAGTCATTAAGAAAAACAAAATCATTGAAACTAAAAGATCCCACAACTGTACATCAATGAAATCACTTTAATTTGAAATTACAAATTGATTAAATCCTTTCAATTAAATGATTATCTTATCTTACCTAATGAGACATAAACTCGCTGTTTCTTAATTTAAGTATTAGAGTTGCAGAAACCCTGTAGGGTGAAAGTCAAGTTCAAAGAGGACCCTTCCACCCAGCTATTTTCAAGCCGTATGTAGTGGGGGGTTTTGGGGTCTTATGAAAGCCTGTCTGTCATTACTGCCCTGTGACAGCTGTGCCACAGATGGTAACTGAAGCAGATTAGCATGCAAGGTATCTTTAGCCTCCTCTATGTGACTATAGTTTGTAGGCTATACTAACATACACACAGTTAAAAGTGTCATCTCCTTAGCTAGCAGTCCGGGCCTCTGCCTATAATTAACCTACATCATAATGCACGCATACACACATACAGTATGTGCACAAGTGCACACACACGTATGCATGCACGCACACACAAATGCACACACATGGGCTGGCAGCCATGCAGCCCTGTAGAGGAGCAAACAAAGTGGGCATATGGTGACAAGAATACTGGGCCACAGTGACTGTGTTGTCGGGACAAACACAGTCCGGCCAGCGCGAGGTGATTAATTAAAAAATCAGGTCGGCATGGTGAGATCCTGAGAGCTTTATGGTTCATCGCCTGGCCCCTAAAGGCCTGTAATTACAGCCAGCCCTACTTTAAGCTGGGTAAATCCATATGAATTCAATCACTTTTTGACAGCACCTCTTTTGATTTGAATGAAACCTCCCATACATATTTGCCCAATGTATAAGTGCTCAGAAAGTGATTTTTTGGAGATAAAGGTTCTAAAAGTTGACCTATTTTGTATACCCCACCATACCACGAGGCGTCCATGTCTACATCACTGGAAAAGATAAATGGTTGAGATTGATATCATTTAAAAGCTTACAAACAGAGCTGTCATACTATTGAAGACATTTTTTTTGTATTTTTTTCAAACTTAAATGTCAACTATCTAAAAACGAGTACTCAGATTTATTCATAATTCACATATGTTGTAGTTTAGACCTTATTTTACATAATCTGAGGTTGTTATGTTATGCCCGCCATCGGTGGAGACACAACATACTCTTGAATACAGGGTGGGTGTCATGTTTTGGCTCATAAATGTACTAAAATGGTACCACAAAGCTGTTTGGAGATCCACACATCAGAGAATGTTGACTTGAATGGGAATATCTGTTCTTTTAAATTATACTGTCAATCCTCCATAAGAAACCTACTAAGATCCTAGAAATATAAATAATAGAAAACACATGACCATTGAAGTCGACATTCGACAGTGGGTGGACTGGCGGCCATCTTTGTGGTAGTAATTAGAAATTAAAATGTTAATTAAATTACAATTTCAATGGTGTACCAGCTAAATTACAGTGGTCTGAATGGATAGGTCCATTCTAAGAATTATATTTCTATGATTGAAATTACATCAAACCTGTATTCAAGAGCAAGTGTCTCAACCGATGGCAGGCACAACAAAAACCGTAGGTGATGTAAAGTAGGATCTAAACTACAATATGAAAAAATGTGGGTTTTTACTAGTTTTTAGATAATTGACAGTTCCCCTTTACATTCCTACCAGTATACGGGTTGAAAATGGCAGATTGGGGCACTGATCAGGGGCACATGCTATAAATGATGTCAAAGCTCAGGCTCTGTTCTTCACAGAGCTGTATGGTTATTGACTGACAGCCGTTCTGAACTTGAGCACGGCACATGACTAGAAGTTACCTCCATCTCTCCATCTCTAATTGGACAACATTAGCAAACTGTTGAAAGAGTGAGGGAAATGCTGTAAATTAAGAGGACTCAATGTACTTTGAAAGATGAGACGTTGGGGATTATAATAAATACAGCTATGATGCAATACAAGCAAGCCAAATGTGGACTTCACATTTCCATAACCATAAAACTCATGTCCTATACAGTGTCAGCGTTTATGATCACTATGTTCGATGTACAGTTACAAGATGACATGGCTTCATGCCCTGGATTGTTCTGAACAGAATGTGCCTATGTTTGTCTATTGTAAAGAAAGTTTGCAGCAGAACACGCACCTGAATGCATGACTCCTTTCAATGTGTCCCAAAATGACCATCTGTTTCTCTGAATTGCTCTGTGAAAGCCTAACACTGTAAGATCCTATATTTTTTTAAACCTAGCTAGTCATGTTGGGAAATAGAACAAGTGTTGAAGTGAATCTCACCTGACCCAAATTGCGATTATAATGGGCCGTTTTTTTGGATTGTGTAAACACCAACAGTTATTGTGTGATTGCAGGGTTGTGTTCCAAACAAAACAACTATAAGTGTGCTCTAGTTCCTCAACTGCACAGCTAGAAGAACTAAAAAAAGTGCATAAAAGTGCATTGAAATGACTTAGGGACTGTGCACACTTTCGGAGAGGCGTGTGGCCACTTGGAGACACATGAAATCAACAGTGTAATGTTTTGGATTCACTTCGATTCGATTTTGGTGAACACACGATGTCTGGCCGATCATCGCGGTTGTCCATGACAAACCAAAGTATAGATCAATTATCTCCCATAATAATCATTTTGTAGTCCCAAGCTGTCAGAGCTGTATGGTTCATGGTCGACATATGTCGCTCGTTTTGGTCAATACTGGGCAAGATTAAAATACACCGTCAATCTCGATCCACCAAGTTGCGACTATGTTAGAGAGACACTCTTATTCCAATCCAATTAGATTTGTGCAGTTGATGTTTACTGATTCATTGCATTTCCGAACAGGAGAGATTTACAGCCCGTCTTTAAGGAAGAACCCCCATTACGCCGCTTCCTGGAGTCCATTTAGCCCAAGAGACAGCCACAAATTAGAAGGACGGGACAGTGGAGTCCTCCATTGTGCTGGACGTCAAGATGGTCTTTGTAAAGTTCTGGACGGAAGAGTTCCAGATCATGACATTGAACTGTTTCTAAATGGGTATTGCACTATTTTACAACCTGCAGTGAAACCGGTGGATAAGTTTGGGATATGGTATGGAGTACGCAAGTACAAAGTGCGCAAAACCACAAGTGGGCAGTCGATAACAATCCCTAACTCAATATCCCTTGACCCGTACAAGGGGAAGATCTCCTTCCCTGGACAAACCCCTCGGTGTTACATCTGCCAGGGGCTGGACAACCATGTCAAGGATTGCCCAGAGGTGAAGTGTTGGGAGATGTGGAGACCTTGGACACAAATCCAGGGACTGTGAGTCTCCAAGCAAGTGCACCTTGTGTGGAAAAGAGGGCCACGACTTCTGCAAGTGTCCCCAGTCTTATGAATTACAAAGCAAGGGCTGGTCCCCAATCCAGCCCAGAGGAAGAGCTGGAAGAGGAGACAGAGCCACCGACCTCAACAGTGAGTTCCATCCACCACGCCACGGCAGAGCGCGAGGTCACCACTACAGGTCAAAGCACAGCTGAGAGGCAAGTGCCAGTGAATGCGAGAGAAGCTGAGGGAGCTGAATACGAAAGTGAAGGAGACCAGGTCTCCTAGGAAGGTGTCAACTAGAGTATCCATCCTCCAGGTCCAGCTGCAGTGAGAGCAAGGAAGAAGAGTCCTTTGAGGACGCAAACGAAAATAACAGTGATAAATTTATACACAGCATCTAAGAAAAAGCTATTATTTATGAAACTAGGGGCTATTTATGTGTGCGATATTATGTGGGGATTTTCGGTGTGGTGATGATCGGGTCTCTCAGACAATGATCGGGTCTCTCAGACAATGAATTATTAACTGGAACAGTCTCTTGAACAAAACTATTTATAAAGTGATATTTTTTTCTGGTTGATTTCCGTACGATGTTTACCAGTGCATGCTGTAGTAAATTGGAGTTGTTTTGACAAAAGTAAATTGTGTCTTATGCCCAATTGTCATGATGAACAGAATTTAGAACACCTTTTAGTGAAATATTACAGAAATAAAGAAATATGGGATTTGATGAGAATGATCGGGTTTGATCGAGGCCTATGTATAAATCTCAAGGCTGTGTTTCACGGGGTCTTCGATATTCACATGGATGACATTACTAAAGAAGTATTGTGCACAACAATATGCATTGACATTACTAAACAAATATTGTGGGCAATAATATGCATTGTGAACAATAACATTTGGTTAAAATTATGCCTATAAGACTATAAAACAACTTTTTGAGGTCAGTTGAGGTCAGGACTCTGTGCAGGCCAGTCAAGTTCTTCCACACCGATCATGTATGGACCTCGCTTGCCACAAAGTTGGAAGCACATTATCGTCTAGAATGTAATTCTATGCTTTAGCGTTCAGATTACACTTCACTGGAACTAAGGGGCCTAGCCCGAACCATGAATAACAGTCCCAGAACATTATTCCTCCTCCACCAAACTTTACAGTTGGCACTATGCATTTGGGGAGGTAGCGTTCTCCTGACATCCGCCAAACCCAGATTCAGCCATCGGACTGCCAATGGTGAAGAGTGATTCGGGCACTCCAGAGAACGTGTTTCCACTGCTCCACAGTCCAATGGGGGCGAGCTTTATACCACTTCAGCCGACGCTTGGCATTGCGCATGGTGATCTTAGGCTTGTATGCAGCTGCTTGACAATGGAAACCCATTTCATTAGCTCCTAACGAACAGTTCTTGTGCTGACCTTGCTCCAGAGGCAGTTTGGAGCTCAGTAATGAGAGTTGCACTACGCACTTCAGCGGTACTGTTCTGTGAGCTTATGTGGCCTACCACTTCACAGCTGAGCCGTTGTTGCGCCTAGACATTTCCACTTCACAATAACAGGACTTACAGTTGACCGGGGCAGCTCTAGCAGGGCAGACATTTTATGAGCCGACTTGTCAAAAAGTGGTCAAATGATGCAGATGCTAAGCTACAGGACTGTTTTGCTAGCACAGACTGGAATATGTTCCAGGATTCTTCCGATGGTATTGAGGAGTACACCATATCAGTCACTGGGTTTTTCAATAAGTGTATCGAGAACATTGTCCACACAGTGACTGTACGTACATACACCAACCAGAAGCCATGGATTACAGGCAACATTCGCACCAAGCTAAAGGGCAGAGCTGCCGCTTTCAAGGTGCGGGACTCTAACCCAGGAGCTTATAAGAAATCCCGCTATGCCCTCTGACGAACCATCAAACAGCCAAAGTGTCAATACAGGACTCAGATCGAATCGTACTACACCGGCTCCAACGTTCGTCGGATGTGGCAGGGCTTGCAAACTATTACAGACTACAAAGGGAAGCACAACCGAGAGCTGCCCAGTTGCACGAGCCTACCAGGCGAGCTAAATAACTTACATTTACATTTAAGTCATTTAGCAGACGCTCTTATCCAGAGCACTTACAAATTGCATTCACCTTAAAACATCCAGTGGAACAGCCACTTTACAATAGTGCATCTAAATCTTTTAGGGGGGGTGAGAAGGATTACTTTATCCTATCCTAGGTATTCCTGAAAGAGGTGGGGTTTCAGGTGTCTCCGGAAGGTGGTGATTGACTCCGCTGTCCTGGCGTCGTGAGGGAGTTTGTTCCACCATTGGGGGCCAGAGCAATGAACAGTTTTGACTGGGCTGAGCTGGAACTGTACTTCCTCAGTGGTAGGGAGGCGAGCAGGCCAGAAACTATGCCCTTGTTTGGGTGTAGGGCCTGATCAGAGCCTGGAGGTTTTCCCCTCACAGCTCCGTGATGGTCTTGTAGCGGATGTTTGGAAGCCAGTGGAGAGAGCGGAGGAGCGGGGTGACGTGAGAGAACTTGGGAAGGTTGAACACCAGACGGGCTGTGGCGTTCTGGATGAGTTGTAGGGGTTTAATGGCACAGGCAGGGAGCCCAGCCAACAGCGAGTTGCAGTAATCCAGACGGGAGATGACAAGTGCCTGGATTAGGACCTGCGCTGCTTCCTGTGTGAGGCAGGGTCGTACTCTGCGGATGTTGTAGAAAACCTAAAGAAATATGCCTTGATGTTAGATGAGAATGACAGGGTGTTGTCCAGGATCACGCCAAGGTTCTTAGCGCTCTGGGAGGAGGACACAATGGAATTGTCAACCGTGATGGCGAGATCATGGAACGGGCAGTCCTTCCCTAGGAAGAGCAGCTCCGTCTTGCCGAGGTTCAGCTTGAGGTGGTGATCCGTCATCCACACTGATATGTCTGCCAACATGCAGAGATGCGATTGCCACCTGGTCATCAGAAGGGGGAAAGGAGAAGATTAATTGTGTGTCGTCTGCATAGCAATGATAGGAGAGACCATGTGAGGTTATGACAGAGCCAAGTGACTTGGTGTATAGCGAGAATAGGAGAGGGCCTAGAACAGAGCCCTGGGGGACGCCAGTGGTGAGGCGCGTGGTGAGGAGACAGATTCTCGCCACGCCACCTGGTAGGAGCGACCTGTCAGGTAGGACGCAATCCATGCGTGGACCTCGCTGCCCAACTCGGAGAGGGTGGAGAGGAGGATCTGATGGTTCACAGTATCGAAGGCAGCCGATAGGTCTAGAAGGATGAGAGCAGAGGAGAGAGAGTTAGCTTTAGCAGTGCGGGAGGGCCTCCGTGATACAGAGAAGAGCAGTCTCAGTTGAATGACTAGTCTTGAAACCTGACTGATTTGGATCAAGAAGGTCATTCTGAGAGAGATAGCGGGAGAGCTGGCAAGGACGGCACGTTCAAGAGTTTTGGAGAGAAAAGAAAGAAGGGATACTGGTCTGTAGTTGTTGACATCGGAGGGATTTACGAGTGTAGGTTTTTTCAGAAGGGGTGCAACTCTCGCTCTCTTGAAGACAGAAGGGACGTCAGCCAGCGGTCAGGGATGAGTTGATGAGCGAGGTGAGGTAAGGGAGAAGGTCTCCGGAAATGGTCTGGAGAAGAGAGGAGGAAATAGGGTCAAGCGGGCAGGTTGTTGGGCGGCCGGCCGTCACAAGACAGATTTCATCTGGAGAGAGAGGGGAGAAAGAGGTCAGAGCACAGGGTAGGGCAGTGTGAGCAGAACCAGCGGTGTCGTTTGACTTAGCAAACGAGGATCGGATGTCGTGACCTTCTTTTCAAAATGGTTGACGAAGTCATCTGCAGAGAGGGAGGAGGGGGAGGAGGATTCAGGAGGGAGGAGAAGGTGGCAAAGAGCTTCCTAGGGTTAGAGGCAGATGCTTGGTCTTTAGAGTGGTAGAAAGTGGCTTTAGCACCAGAGACAGAAGAGGAAAATGTAGAGAGGAGGGAGTGAAAGGATGCCAGGTCCGCAGGGAGGCGAGTTTTCCTCCATTTCCGCTCGGCTGCCCGGAGCCCTGTTCTGTGAGCTCGCAATGAGTCGTCGAGCCACGGAGCAGGAGGGGAGGACTGAGCCGGCCTGGAGGATAGGGGACATAGAGAATCAAGGGATGCAGAAAGGGAGGAGAGGAGGGTTGAGGAGGCAGAATCAGGAGATAGGTTGGAGAAGGTTTGAGCAGAGGGAAGAGATGATAGGATGGAAGAGGAGAGAGTAGCAGATGCTAAGATTGGGACGGCGATACCATCCGTAGGGGCAGTGTGGGAAGTGTTGGATGAGAGCAAGAGGGAAAAGGATACAAGGTAGTGGTCTTCCGACTTGGAGGGGAGTTGCAGTGAGGTTAGTGGAAGAACAGCATCTAGTAAAGATGAGGTCGAGCGTTTTTGCCTGCCTTGTGAGTAGAGGGGGAAGGTGAGAGGGTGAGGTCAAAAGAGGAGAGGAGTGGAAAGAAGGAGGCAGAGAGGAATGAGTCAAAGGTAGACGTGGGGAGGTTAAAGTCGCCCAGAACTGTGAGAGGTGAGCCATCCTCAGGAAAGGAGCTTATCAAGGCATCAAGCTCATTGATGAACTCTCCGAGGGAACCTGGAGGGCGATAAATGATAAGGATGTTAAGCTTGAAAGGGCTGGTAACTGTGACAGCATGGAATTCAAAGGAGGCGATAGACAGATGGGTAAGGGGAGAAAGAGAGAATGACCACTTGGGAGAGATGAGGATCCCGGTGCCACCACCCCGCTGACCAGAAGCTCTCGGGGTGTGCGAGAACACGTGGGCGGACGAAGAGAGAGCAGTAGGAGTAGCAGTGTTATCTGTGGTGATCCATGTTTCCGTCAGTGCCAAGAAGTCGAGGGACTGGAGGGAGGCATAGGCTGAGATGAACTCTGCCTTGTTGGCCACAGATCGGCAGTTCCAGAGGCTACCGGAGACCTGGAACTCCACGTGGGTCGTGCGCGCTGGGACCACCAGATTAGAGTGGCCGCGGCCACGCGGTGTGGAGCGTTTGTATGGTCTGTGCAGAGAGGAAAGAACAGGGATAGACAGACACATACTTCTTCTATGCTCGCTTCAAGGCAAGTAACACTGAAACATGCATGAGAGCATCAGTTTGTCCGGATGACTGTGTGATCACACTCTATGCAGCTGATGTGAGTAAGAACTTTAAACAGATCAACATTTACAAGGCAGCTGGGCCAGACAGATTACCAGGACGTGTACTCCGAGCATACGTTGACCAACTGGCAAGTGTCTTCACTGACATTTTCAACCTCTCCCTGTCTGAGTCCGTAATACCAACATGTTTCAAGCAGACCACAATAGTGCCTGTGCCCAAGAACACTAAGGTAACCTGCCTAAATGACTACCGACCCATAGCACTCACGTCTGTAGCCATGAAGTGCTTTCAAAGGCTGGTAATGGCTTACATCAACACCATTATCCCAGAAACCCTAGACCCACTCCAATTTACATACCGCACCAACAGATCCACAGATGATGCAATCTCTATTGCACTGCACACTGCCCTTCCCCACCGGGACAAAAGGAACACCTATGTGAGAATGTTATTCATTGACTACAGCTCAGCGTTCAACACCATAGTGATCTCAAAGCTCATGACTAAGCTAATGACTAGACTAAACACCTCCCTCTGCAACTGGATCCTAGACTTCCTGAAGGGCCGCCCCCAGGTGGTAAGGTAGGTAACAACACATCCGCCACGCTGATCCTCAACACAGGGGCCCCTCAGGGGGGCCAGATCATTGGTAGGCCTGATCACCGACAACGATAAGATCGCCCGGCAACCAATACTAGAGCACCAAGTCTAGGTCCAAGAGGCTTCTAAACTGCTTCTCCCCTCAAGCCATAAGACTCCTGAACAGCTAATCAAATGGCTACCCAGACTACTTACACCCCCCACCCCCAAGCTGCTGCTACTCTGTGTTATCTATGCATAGCCACTTTATTAACCCTACCTGCATGTACATAATTACATCAATTACCTCGACACCGGTGCCATCGCATTGACACATTGACTCTGAACCGGTACCCCCCTGTATATAGCCTCCGCATTGACACATTGACTCTGAACCGGTACCCCCTGTATATAGCCTCCGCATTGACACATTGACTCTGAACCGGTACCCCCTGTATATAGCCTCCGCATTGACACATTGACTCTGAACTGGTACCCCCATGTATATAGCCTCCGCATTGACACATTGACTCTGAACCGGTACCCCCCGTATATAGCCTCCGCATTGACACATTGACTCTGAACCGGTACCCCCATGTATATAGCCTCCGCATTGACACATTGACTCTGAACCGGTACCCCCTGTATATAGCCTCCGCATTGACACATTGACTCTGAACCGGTACCCCCTGTATATAGCCTCCGCATTGACACATTGACTCTGAACCGGTACCCCCTGTATATAGCCTCCGCATTGACACATTGACTCTGAACCGGTACCCCCATGTATATAGCCTCCGCATTGACTCTGAACCGGTACCCCCTGTATATAGCCTCCGCATTGACACATTGACTCTGAACCAGTACCCCCTGTATATAGCCTCCGCATTGACACATTGACTCTGAACCGGTACCCCCCTGTATATAGCCTCCGCATTGACACATTGACTCTGAACCGGTACCCCCTGTATATAGCCTCCGCATTGACACATTGACTCTGAACCGGTACCCCCTGTATATAGCCTCCGCATTGACACATTGACTCTGAACCGGTACCCCCTGTATATAGCCTCCGCATTGACACATTGACTCTGAACCGGTACCCCCCTGTATATAGCCTCCGCATTGACACATTGACTCTGAACCGGTACCCCCTGTATATAGCCTCCACATTGACACATTGACTCTGAACCGGTACCCCCTGTATATAGCCTCCACATTGACACATTGACTCTGAACCGGTACCCCCCTGTATATAGCCTCCGCATTGACACATTGACTCTGAACCGGTACCCCCTGTATATAGCCTCCGCATTGACACATTGACTCTGAACCGGTACCCCCTGTATATAGCCTCCGCATTGACTCTGAACTGGTACCCCCATGTATATAGCCTCCACATTGACTCTGAACCGGTACCCCCCTGTATATAGCCTCCACATTGACTCTGAACCGGTACCCCCCTGTATATAGCCTCCACATTGACTCTGAACCGGTACCCCCCCTGTATATAGCCCCGCTTTTTGTTATTTACTGCTGCTCCGTAATTATTTGCTTTTGTTATCTCTTACTGTTTTTTGGTATTTTCTTAAAACTCCATTGTTGGTTAAGGGCTTGTAAGTAAGCATTTCACTGTGAGGGCTACTACACCTGTTGTATTTGGCGCATGTGACAAATACAATTTGATTTGGTTTAGTACGGGCCATTCCACTGCCAGTGTTTGTCTATCGAAATTGCATGACTGTGTGCTTTGTTTTATACACCTGTCAGCAATGGGTGTGGCTGAAATAGCCGAATCCACTAATTTGAAGGGGTGTCCACATACACTACATGGCCAGAAGTATCATATGAGCCCCTTACCATCATCTAGTGTGATCTCCTGGAGTCCCATGGAGCCAAGAGGCAGCTTCTCCTCTGGTTCCTGCTTGATGTTCATCCTCCCTCTGTCGTTTGAGAAGAGGGAATGGGGTGCCGGGGGACACTCCTGGGGGTCGATACCAGAGGCCAGCCCCTGAGCGCTGCTGGGGGACAGGTGCCTCAAGGGACCCCCAGAGGAGGCTAATGCTAACGGGGAGGTGGAGCAGGTTGCTGCTACTCCAGGAGTGGGAGAATACGAAGCAGGCAAGTTTTTGTCAGAATGGTAGCTCAGATTATACTCAGCCTGTAGAGCCGCTAGGTCAGAGTCTGAGTGGGAAAAGTGGTATTTTAGAGACTGCAGCTGGGTTGCATTCTGGGTGTGGGTTCTGGCAGACTGGAGAGTGGCAACAGAGAGATCAGGTCCAATGAGGCTCTGGTACATCACACTTTCCCTATGAGGGCTGGAGACAGCTGGCCTGGGCTGGGCAGACTGAGGTCGAATGACCTGGAATGCGGCAGGACCAGGTCTCATGGGAGAGCTGGCCTGGCCACTATAAGGCACATTATGTTGTGTGGCCTGGTAGACAGGCTTTGTCCGAGGGGGTGGCATTGAATCAGGTGTATGCATAGGGCTTATACGCTGGTATCCCATACTGGGACTGTAGCTGTGGAGGTGAGGGGAGTGCTGAAGAGGCGAGGAGCCTGAGGGAGTGTATGCTGGCTGGGAGGGCGGACCACAAGGCACAGGGTGACCACCAGAGGAACCATACAAGGGCCTGTCCTGAGAGAAGGCCCCGTCAGAAGAATTCTGCTTGCTGCTTGTTGGATATAGGCCAGGGAGATTGTTGCAAGTAGACAGATAGGTTGAGTCAGTGAGCTCCTGCTTCACCCGAGGAGCCACAACTGCATGGTCACTGGCAGTGGGATAATGGTGTGGAGAAGCACCAGCCAAGTATGTGAAGTTTTGCCTTTGGCTTCTTCTCCTCTTCCCGTTGCACACGTAGAACTGCACCTGGACTGCAGAGCTCACAGTGGTGTTGTGGTAGGTAGGAATCTCAACCACGATTCTGGACTGCAAAGAGAATGTTTCCAAATGATTTATCATATATTCAAGGGATCCAGGGTTTGGGAGGTTGATTTCATGTAGGCTAACTTTAATCATGTAATTTAGGTTTCTACTTACTCTTTTACTCTTGTCTCGAATAACTTTTCCGTCAACTTCCCACTGTGTGCGTCCATCTGGAGAGATAAAACATCACAATTAACACACTGTTGTATTGTGTTAATGGGAGAATATTTTCCTTTTTTTGGCATCGTTTTTATACCCTTTTCACACTACTGAGCCAAGTCACGTAAAGCTGCACTGTGCTGGCCTGGTTATGCACCACCATAGTTGTTGGACCAACTCGGTGGACTCATGGTTACAGTATTCACCCTGAGATCATAGGAGCTCTTGCTCCTATGAGCCGGTCCGGCTCGCACAAGGCAAAGCTACTTTACTATAGCTGCTGGAAAGAACATATCCAAGTGAGTATGGTTCGGGAAAAGGATAAACCAGACTCATCCTCTAGCCTTTCTATGAACTCTATAAAGTCAAGGCGGCGTCAGCGTCTCTTACCAGGGCCTTTCTCCAGGAAGATGACCTTTGACTCGGGGGATATGTTGGAGCCAGTAATTACCATCTCCCCACCCCCACTGACCAAGCAGCTGAGGGGACTGCAGCTCTGCATCTGGGGAAGGTCTGTGGCCGAGCGCTGGGCTGCAAGTCAATTACATTTAACTATTACATATACTGAACAGTGAAGGACATAGACATATCTGATATTGTCAGAAAGCTTAAATTCTTGTTAATCTAATTGCACTGCCCAATTTGCAGTAGCCATTACAGTGAAATAATACCATGCTATTGTTTGAGGAAAGTGCACAGTTATGAACTTGAAAATGTATTAATAAACTAATTAGGCACATTTGGGCAGTCTTGATACAAAATTCTGAACAAAAATGCAATGGTTCATTGGATCAGTCTAAATCTTTGCACATTCACTGCTGCCTTCTAGTGGCCAAAATCTAAATCTGGAATAATACATTATGGCCTTTCTCTTTTATTTCAAAGATGGTACAATTTTTTTTTGCTTAGATCTTTTTCCAGATCTAATGTGTTATGTCCTCCTACATTAATTTCACATTTCCACAAACTTCAAATTGTTTCCCAAATGATATCAATATTATGCATATCCTTGCTTCAGGTCCTGAGTTACAGGCAGTTAGATTTGGGTATGTCATTTTAGGTGAAAATTGAAGAAAAAAAAGGGTCTAATCCTTAAGAGGAGGTCTGGTCACAAGTTATAGCCTTTAACTAATTATTATACCAAACACTAAATATAGATTATATAAATAAAGATTATTTCTGGTCAAGTCCCATAATCGGGAAAAACTCAGGACTATATGAATAATGTATGTGGATCTTTGAACGCATGTACAGTACCAGTCAAAAGTTTGGGCACACCTACTCATTCAAGAGTTTTTCTTTATTTTTACTATTTTCTACATTGTAGAATAATAGTGAAGAAATCAAAACTATGAAATAACACATATGGAATCATGTAGTAACCAAAAAGGTATTAAACAAATCAAAGTATAGTATATAGTTGAGATTCTTCAAAGTAGCCACCCTTTGCCTTGATGACAGCTTTGCACACTCTTGGCATTTTCTCAACCAGCTTCATGAGGTAGTCACCTGGAATGCATTTCAATTAACAGGTGTGCCTTGTTATAAGTTAATTTGTGGAATTTCTTTCCTTCTTAATGCATTTGAGACAATCGGTTGTGTTGTGACAAAGTATGGGTGGTATACAGAAGATAGCTCAATTTGGTAAAAGACCAAGACCAAGAACAGCTGAAATAAGCAAAGTGAAATGACAGTCCATCATTACTTTAAGACATGAAGGTCAGTCAATCCAGACAATTTCAAGAACTTTTAAAAAGTTTTTTCAAGTGCAGTCGCAAATAAAATATATTTTGATTTGTTTAACACCTTTGTGGTTACTACATGATTCCATATGTGTTATTTCATAGTTTTGATGACTTCACTATTATTCTACAATGTAGAAAATAGTAAAAAATTAAGAAAAACCCTTGAATAAGTAGGTGTGTCCAAACTTTGGACTGGTACTATTACTACAGTATGTAGGCCGGCCTACTGAATAAAATGTACTCACAGCACTCCACAGGAATAGAGGCAGCTTGCAGACACAGGACCTTGCCGCTGGGCTGAGGGATATACACACGGAATGCCACTCGCACACGCGTGTTCTTCCTCCCGATGTCAGTCTCCCCCTTCCTGAGCTCAATGTCAGAGTTCCTCAGCTTCAGGATGCCTGCACAGTCAATACTGTAGAGGGAGAAATACAAGCATGAGACAACATTATATAAAGGCCCATATAAACATTTCCATTTTAATATTTACAGTAAGCTAATAATAATCCTACTTTTGGGGGTGCTTATATTTTTCCTGTTATACACAAGTGTGTAATGGAAATTTTTGTTGCCTGTCCCAACTCCCCCTGAGACACCCGCAGGGTGTGGGGTCATGTCCAGGGTGGCATTGTACAGCCCCCCTGGAGCAATTAGGGTTAATTGCCTTGCTCAAGGGCACAGCAACAGATTTTTTCCCCCACCTTTCGGTTACTGCCCAACGGTATTCAAACCAGCAACCTTTCGGTTACTGCCCAACGCTCTAACCTCGAGGCTGCCTGCCGCCCTTAATAAAGAATGACCATAATGCTTTAAATAGTTCACATTCTTCACATGTCATTTTATGATGTTATGTCGTTTGTTGAATAGTGACCAATAAGTATCAGATAGTGCGAGAAAATAATGCCTGGATTCTTCCATTATGTAAGGCAGCCACATTTCCGTGACAAAATAGTTATGTTCTGTCTGTTTCTATTTGTTCTAGGTGTAGAAATATGCTTATTCTTAGACGAAAACCCATTCCCATTTTTAACATGCTATCATCTGTTCTAAATCGTTCAAAAATGATGAGAATTCACAGTGGAAGCCATTTTACATTTTAGATCATAATACCAATAAATCACAAGCACAAAATGTTCTATTTTTAGCCTTGTGATGCTTTGAAAACATAAATATGACATGGTTATGACCCGTACCTGGTGGACATATTGTTTTCGGGGAGGAGAGAGATTTCCAGAACCTTTGTACTGCTTATTACGCTTTCCTGGCAAGCAGTAGCCACCGTCTTTCCCGTTACTCTGTGCACCTGGTAGAAGACATGTGGTCTCAAGTACCGATCGTCTGCCGTTCCTATGAAAATCTGCAGGTTGACTGGCTTCTCGTTGTATCCAATGAGCTGAAAATGACACCAATCCATAGAAATCATATACGCATTCTACCGCATTTTGATTTACAAATACATGAATACACCGTGTTTCACTTCTTCTTATGAGCACTCTTGTTCTCTGCACTGTACATTTGAATAAGTGTGTTTGGGTCTGTTTAGAAACAGTATGCAAAACCAATGCCAAAGCTCTGTACTGATAGCAATACACCCAGACAATGTCTAAAAATGTGACCTGCAATGTACATCCTGGATTGCCTACAATGAAATTACCCAATTCAAACCATTTGAGGTCACCAAAAATAAGTTGTGCCCCTGAAGAGCCAGCCTGAGGTTGAGGAATGTCCAACACGCCTACGTGATGCAATGTACAGGGAAACACTGCTTGTGGCATTACAGAGGACTAGAGTGTGAAGCTGTGTGTCTTTAACACTAGAGTAATGAAGCCACCCCAAAATAAACTAGCTGGTATATATTACATGAGAGCCAGGCCTCAATGAAGCTTTGCTTATCTCAGCCTGCATCTGTTCCAGCCTGGCTGCACCTTGATCCATAGATGGTAGTTCAGTCCCACTGCAGTCCTACTGGCAAATAGTGCTCTGCTAGACGGTACCCACTGGCAAATAGAGCTCTGCTCAATGTTAGGTGATACTCTGAGCCCTGATCCAGGGATTGTATTCCAGCCCCACTGGCAAGTAGTGCTCTGCTATGCTCTGCTAAACGTTAGGTGATACGCTCTGGTGATATACCCAGTGTGATGCCCAGTGTGATACCCCGAGCACAGACTACTTAAAATGGTAAAAGATCAAAGGGTGTGGTAGTTGGTGTATGTGCAGCACTTTGGAGTAACTAGAGTACGAGCTGTGATCCATCCATGGGTTTAAATGCATACACCTTGGATCCCTCCTCTCTCATGTAGTGAGTCACAGCACAGCCTAGTTGTTTACTAGAGTTATGGCTTCCAAGGACATGCTTGATGTGGACTTGAATATACAGAACACAAAGCTCACATGTACACACACACACACACACATGCTTGCACGCGCCTGTGTTAAATGAAGAGCTGTTGGGCTACAATAACAGGCTGTCTGTCTGAGGGTTACCATGTATCTGTCGTTAACGGAGAAGGAGAGCAAGAGAGCGAGAAACTACAGTGCGAGATTAGGGCCGCCAGTGCTCTTGTGGTTGGTTGGGTTTGAATAAACTACGTCACCTCCCATATTTACTGAGCCTAATACATGAACAAGTGTCACAAACCCCTGATAACATTGTTCAATAAATGTACATTTCAAGTAATAACAGGGAGGGAGTAATTGCACAAAACGCCTACTCAAGACAGTTCATTGTAACAAGAACACCTCCTTTGATATCTCAGGGTGTCACACGTTGATTGACACCTCGAGGTTACAATTGCAAACAGCAGTTTATCAAAACACAACTTGTTATGTGAACCAGGCATAAAGTTTAGCGCAATCATATTGATCTTCTTGGTCAGAGCCCTGACATTTCACATTCTTAAAATAAAGTGGTGATCCTAACTGACCTAAAAACAGGGCATTTTTACTAGGATTAAATGTCAGGAATTGTGAAAACTGAGTTTAAATGTATTTGGCTAAGGTGTATGTAAACTTCGGACTTCAACTGTACATTTGTCATGCAGACCTGGATTCAAATAGTATGTGTTTAAATACTTTAGCTGTGCTAGATTGAGCTTTACAAGTGCAAATACTATTTGGACCCAGGTCTGGTGTCATGAGGTTGGGAAAGACTTTCTCTTAACCTTGACTACAGGGTGTCCTCCTGAGGCAGCCTTGACGGCCCCCCGACTCCCCTCTGTCTCATAGTGGGCCCTGTGGTGGCCCCGTGGCTGCACATCCACCTTCAACTCGCACTGGCCAAACTGGCTGGGCAGGGGCCAGTCCAGTGGGGGTAGGGAGGAGGTCCTGGGTGGGAAGGCAACACAGGGTCATATTACTTAGGTAGCAAATGGAAGAAAACAGACAAACAGGGAGGGATTACCTGAACTTGCCCAATAAGAAATTATAATTTTCCATTGCAAGAATGTTTGCTACAGTGTGCGTTAACGACTACAACCCAGACATTATTTCTCATAAACATACTGTCATACAGCATAGGGGTTGGTATCTTGTTCTTCACCTCTAGTTATGATCTCCTGGCCCTTGGCCTTGCTAGGGTTGCTATGGTAGTACAATGTCTGCACTATGCTGAGTGATTGCAGAAATGAGAGTGTTCACCTGGTGGATAGCATGATGAAGCACACGTGAGAATTGATGCTTATGTAATTATGAATAACAAACCTGAAAAGGGGTGTGTTGCCAGGTTTGGGTTTGTTCCAGGTGAAGTGTGAGGGAACCGAGAGAAAGAGTTCTTCAAAAAGGCCATCCTGTTTTAGAGTAGACCCAGACTCATCTGCAGGTGAGTCCAGGTGAGGCAACACGACTCCTTGGTCTTCGGGCACCAGCCCTGAGTCTCCCTGTCCATGCAGTAGACCCATGTGAGCCTGCTGAGAGGTCCTCCTGGTTTTGGAGGGAACATCTACCTCAGGGAGGTTGTACAGGAGGGCCCCCATGGCACCAGGGCTTCCAACCGCCCAGGTGTCCTCTGTTATGCTGCCCCTGGGAGAGTGGCTGGGGGTGGGGCAGGGGGACTGATGAGGGGATGGGGAGGGGGAAGGTCCCTGTCCGTAGACGTCTGCGCTGGAGTGTCGTCTCTTCCCACAAGGTGATGTGGGCCTTGAGCCGGACCTGGAGGTGGGGCGCGGGTTAAGCCAGTTCTCGTCTGTGACGCTGTTGCGAGGAGAGTGACAGGGGGACTGACGGGGCGACTGGCGAGGGGACTGGTGGGGCGAGAGGGAGTGGGTGTTCATGAAGTACTGCTGCTGCCACAGCTCTACCCCGAATCCCCCCGCGGCCTGGCCTTGTGGGGAGCAGCCAGGGAGGCCAGGGGAGAGGCCAGCGGGGAACCCATGGTGAATCGGGCGGCCGCCTCGTTCAGCTCAGCCTCCACGTCGTCGTAAACGTGCGAGAAGGACTCGCAGGAGGACACGTCGGACAGCCAGCTCCTGGAGGACAGGCTGCTGCAAGGGCTGGGGTTCAGGGACGATGAGTCCCTGTAACAGGGGTCCAGGGATAGGTAGAGGTGATCCCTGGACCAGGACCGTTCACGACCGCACTCACCCCCGCCGTCTGCCCCGCTGATGGGCACGGCATCCTGGCTGGAGCCCAGCTCTTGGTGACTGTGACTGATAGATGTGATCTGGATGCTTGGGCAGTCGAACGCCTTGGGGAGGTGTCCCATGGGCCAGTATCTGGAACTGTGAACTTCATAGCTGGAGCTGGGGTGGTAGTTACCATAGGTTTGGAGAGGAGCTTGTTGAGAAGCAGCTTGGTGGTGCTGCTGGCTCTGTTGTAAGTCTTGGGCCTGGCCAATAGGCTGATTGACCATAGACTGGGTGGTATAGTATGGCGTGCTGTCACCAGGGTCTGGACCTGGGTATAAAAAAAGGACACTTAGAAAAAGGTATTCCTGCTGCTGTCCCCATAGGAGAACCCTTTTCGGTTCCAGATAGAACTATTTTGGGTTCCACGTAGAATCCTCTGGAAAGGGAACCTGGAACCAAATGTGGTTCTTCAAAGGGTTCTCCTATGGGGCCTGCCGAAGAACCCTTTTTGGTTCTAGATAGGAGTGTAGGCAAATTGAGGGGGAGGTTCTTTTCAATGCAAAGTGTCTAGTCTTTAGGGCATACAGCAGCAGATAAAATTGGTGCCATTGCTCCCTGCATTACTCCAGAGAGGAGATAACAGACAAACAAATGATAATTCTCTGATCAACTACTCACCATCTACTACTCTGTCTTTTAATCGATCCTTTAACACAGAAAGCCTAGACTAGTCATCCATAACCCACTGGGAATGTTGTCATAAATGCCATTTCAGAGTCTCTCCACAAATTGTGGGGAAGACTATACATAGAGATTGACCTGTTTGGCAGGGGCTCCTGCGGCTTGGCGGTGGATAGATTAACAACAGCAGCGCTCGCTCACCAGTCTAAATCACACAACTAACTAACTGTACATTATCACCGGTGTCAACTGAGCAACAGCAACAAAAGCAGCGGCCTTCTAGAGCTGGTCGGCAATATGGACAAAAGTCCATATCATGATAAATTGCCTGCATTTATTCCATAACAATAAATAGAATGATACATTTATAACATTCATGTGCATGTTTTTCTAAGTCATCCTACTACTACTAGTTTCATGATTGTAGCCATCAATGGTCCAAATTACCCATATTAGCAAACTTATTTCACCTCAAACTTCACATTTCTCTAGTATATGCTACCTATCTTCATGAACAATATCAGGAAAATGCCTGCGATAAGTGGTCGTGTCGATACATTTAAACTCCACAGCCTACTGTCTACACTAGTTCACACAAGGACAAACGTAACCACACACTGTCCTGCTCTGGCCTGGTCTGCACACAAAATGCAAAGATGGTGAGATGTCAAAGGGCTGTGTGTGCCACGATATGGAGCACATAAAAGAACGTCCCTTCGCCTTGACTTATTTGCAAAATGAATGTAATGAATATAAACGTTATCTGATGCAACACCGGCTTGGCTGCCCCTCTGGCTGGGTGGTAGAATGTGTTGGCGCCTGACTGAGATGAGGGTGCCATTTATAGGAGTTGGAAATAAGGAAGGAAACAGACAAGAGAAATGGCCGATGGAAAACAGGGAGTGGGTGGCTATCATGTTTTATTCTCTTCTATTACAATAGATATTAAAGATATAAAAAGTAAATTCTTATTCAACTTCATCTGTAGGCTACTCTAGGCTTATTTGGCTACTCAATTGATAGCCGAGGTTATGTAGAGGGCTACGGTAGCCGACACATTGGTCAATGAATGCAGTCTACAGTCGTGGTTCGGCTCTATGACCAGATACCACAATCTAGCCAAGGCGAAACAAACCCCAATGTCACTGACATTTGACCCTTTCCCCAGGCATTTCTCCTGAAATCTCTGTGCAAGACTGACAAAATGGCTGACAAAATGGGCAGTTGTCAATACAATAGTGTTTTACTCAACAAATTACACAGTGATACTGTATATTGAGACATTCAGATTTTGCATATATCCAAATGTAAACTGGACCAGGATCTGATTAAATATAATCAAATGCAACTGTGTAATAAACTCCATGTCATTCAAGATGTCTGGTGCGTCATTATCAGTGGCGACACGTCATTCAGGGCTGTTAAGCTAATATAAAAAAAAGATATATAAAAAAGATCATAATTATATATACTTGTATTCTGTTTGCATGTTATTTTGGCATTAATACGTGTCACATATCCTAAATATATAATTGAGTTAATAAAGCCACATACAAACATGGTCTCTTTTTGCTTTCTTGAGAAAGGCAGCTCCAAACTGAAGGGGATTTAGCCTAGCTCCGTGCTTTCTGTGGTGGTTTCACATCGCTTGCTCCGACAAGCTGGTGTGGCTGGCTTCCGGGTTGAGCGAGCAGTGTGTCGAGAAGCAGTGCGGCTTCACTCTCGACCTTCGCTGAGTCCGTAGGGGAATTGCAGCGATGAGACAACATCGTAACTACCAATTGGATATCACGAAAAAAGGGGTAACGCCAGAAAAGTTTGAATACATTGGCCATGCTGTCAATCCAGCATGACTTCTGCCACATTCAAAACAACTGCAAACTCGGAATTGGTCATCCAACTCTGAATTCCAAGTCGGGATTTCGGGCCGCGCCACCTTCCTGTTCAAGTGAGCACAGCACAACAAGGTGAGTCCAAAAACGTTTTGTATGCTGCTGCATAAATTATGTAATATGCCAGGGAGATATGTATACTGTAGCTAACAAAGTAATACTAAGTGTATGTTGTGTAGTAAGCTGTTATTAGACCATGTTCCTCACCCTAATAATTTGTTCCCTTTTCACCTCATAACTTACTGTTCTGACTTGGTGGTGCAAATTTAGCCTATAGTCTGTTTTAGAGAAAAGTCATCATTGAATATTGTAAGAGCTTCCATTGCCTGCTTTTTTTTTTACCTTTATCTTACTAGGCAAATCAGTTAAGAACAAATTCTTATTTTCAATGACGGCCTAGGGTGGGTTAACTGCCTGTTCAGGGGCAGAACGACAGATTTGTACCTTGTCAGCTCGGGAATTTGAACTTGCAACCTTTTGGTTACTAGTCCAATGCTCTAACCACTAGACTACAGCTATGCCCCCTTTATTTATCCTATGGTTGTGACTTGGTCTGAATTCTGTCGCTGTACATTTCAAAAGTGCTGAACAAACAGTTATATTGACTATGCCTGTGTCTTAATCGATATTACGGATTGCCTCTTATCCGCTCTTCGTCCCCTTATGCCATAGTTTGTACATCTCAATTGTCAGTAGAAACCACATTTGTTTAGGCAAGTCATCCATATCAGCTATATTTTTTAAAAGGCAGTAAAAGAGGCTGAATGAACTGTTTCGCTGCCAGACAAGGCTCCGCTGATAGCCAGGTGTAGCAGTGGTAAGGTGTTGGGACAGCTTTATGTAGGTCCTAACAGTTTGTGGGCACTGTTTGTCACTGTTATAATGCAATGAATCTATTGTTTAGTATTGTGGCATGCATTGCTGGCATGCATGTAAAACAAAATTGCCCAACCAAGATTTACATGCTAAAATCGTCACTGCTTGTTATGCACATTGATTACAGTACAATAATAAAATACTAGTGTGGTATTTTATGTTAGAACTTAATCCTAACATTTAAAGATATAAAAAGTACATTCTTATTCAACTTAATCTGTAGGCTACTATAGGATTATTCGGCTACTCAATTGATAGCCTAGGTTATGTAGAGGGCTACAATAGCCGACACATGCTTCAAGATGGCCACCATTGTTCCTGTTCCCAAGAAAGCTTAGGTAACTGAACAAAATGACTATTGCCCCGTTGCACTCACTTCTGTCATCATGAAGTGCTTTGAGAGACTAGTCAAGGAGCATATCACCTCCACCCTACCTGATACCCTAGACCCACTCCAATTTGCTTATCGCCCCAATAGGTCCACTGACATTGACATGTTTGTACAAACTGTAATAGAACTCTTTTGACCTTTATTCTGGATTTTGCGCTCGCGCATTGTGCATTTGGAATAGTGAACTAAACGCGCAAACAAAACAAAGGTATTTGGACATAAATATGCACGTAATTGAACAAAACAAACATTTCTTGTGTAAGTGGAAGTCCTGGGAGTGCATTCAGACGAAGATCAGCAAAGGTAAGTGATGATTTATAATGCTATTTATGACTTTTGTTGACTCCACAACTTGGCGGGTAAGTGTATGGTTTGCTTTTGTGGCTGAACGCTGTTCTCAGATGATTGAATATTGTGCTTTTGCTGTAAAGCTTTTTTGACATCTGACACAGCGGTTGTATTAAGAACAAGTTTAACATTAATTCTATGTAAAACATGTATCTTTCATCAAAGTTTATTTCTGTTATTTGATGTGGCTCTCTGCAATTTCTCTGGATGTTTTGGAGGCATTTCTGAACATGGCGCCAATGTAAACTGAGGTTTTTGGATATAAATATGAACTTGATAGAACAAAACATACATTTATTGTGTAACATTGAGTACTGGGAGTGTCATCTGAGGAAGATCGTCAAAGGTTAGTGATTCATTTTATCTATATTTTTGCTTTTTGTGACACCTCTCTTTGGTTGGAAAATGGCTGAATGCTTTCTGTGACTTGTTGCTGACCTAACATAATGATATGTTCTGCTTTCGCCGAAAAGCCTTTTTGAAATCGGACACTGTGGTTGGATTAACGAGAAGTGTATCTTTAAAATGGTGTAAAATACTTCAATGGTTGAGGAATGTTAATTATGAGATTTTTGTTGTTTTGAATTTGGCACCCTGCACTTTCACTGGCTGTTGGCGAGGTGGGACGCTAGATCCCAGAGAGGTTAATACCATAGTACCCTCCAAACTCTTCATTAAGCTCGAGACCCTGGGTCTTGAACCCGCCCTGTGCAATTGGGTCCTGGACTTTCTGATGGGCCACCCCCGGGTGGTGAGGGTAGGAAACAACATCTCCACCCCGCTGATCCTCAACACTGGGGCCCCACAAGGGTGCGTTCTCAGCCCTCTCCTGTACTCCCTGTTCACCCATGACTGCGTGGCCATGCACGCTTCCAACTCACTCATCAAGCTTGCAGACGACACTACAGTGGTAGACTTGATTACCAACAAAGACGAGACGGCCTACAGGGAGGAGGTGAGGGCCCTCTGAGTATGGTGTCAGGAAAATAACCTCTCACTCAATGTCAACAAAACAAAGGAGACGATCGTGGACTTCAGAAAACAGCAGAGGGAGCACCTCCCCATACACATTGACGGGACAGTAGTGGAGAAGGTGGAAAGTTTTAAGTTCCTCGGCGTACACATCACGTACAAACTGAAATGGTCCACCCACACAAACAGCGTGGTGAAGAAGACGCAACCTCAGGAGGCTTAAGAAATATGGCTTGTCACCTAAAACACTCAAACTTTTACAGATGCACAATCGAGAGCATCCTGTCGGGCTGTATCACCGCCTGGTACGGCAACTGCACCGCCCTCAACTGCAAGGCTCTCCAGAGTGTAGTGCGGTCTGCACAATGCATCACCGGGGGCAAACTACCTGCCTTCCAGGACACCTACAGAACCCGATGTCACAGGAAGGCCAAAAAGATCATCAAGGACAACAACCACCCGAGCCACTGCCTGTTCACCCCGCTATCATCCAGAATGTGAGGTCAGTACAGGTGCATCAAAGCTGGAACCGAGACTGAAAAACAGCTTCTATCTCAAGGCCATCAGACTGTTAAACAGCCACCACTAACATAGAGAGGCTGTGTCAACATACAGACTCAAATCTCTGGCCACTTTAATAAATGTTCTTAATAAAGGTATCACTAGTCACTTTAAATAACGGCACTTTAATAATGTTTACATATCCTACATCACTCATCTCATATGTATATACTGCCCTATCGCTCATCCATATACAGTGAGGCAAAAAAGTATTTAGTCAGCCACCAATTGTGCAAGTTCTCCCACTTAAAACGATGAGAGAGGCCTGTAATTTTCATCATACTTTATTTTCAGTATACTTATTTTCCACCATAATTTGCAAATAAATTCATTAAAAATCCTACAATGTGATTTTCTGGATTTTTTTTCTCATTTTGTCTGTCATAGTTGAAGTGTACATATGCCTCTCTCATCTTTTTAAGTGGGAGAACTTGCACAATTGGTGGCTGACTAAATACTTTTTTGCCCCACTGTATTTATATGTACATATTCTTATTCATCCCTTACATTTGTGTGTACAAGGTAGTTGTTGTGAATTTGTTAGATTACTTGTTAAATATTACTGCATTGTCGGAACTAGAAGCACAAACATTTCGCTACACTGGGATTAACATCTGCTAACCATGTGTATGTGACCAATAAAATGTGATTTGATTGATATTGGTCAATGAATGCAGCCTACATTCGTGGTTCGGCTATATGACCAGATACCGCAATCTAGCCAAGGCGACACAAACAGAACATTTGCACCAAATTGGTAACTTTGTAAAATTATATTAAAGCTTTGTGGAATACGGATACATTGTAAAAAATTAAAAAATAAAACTCACCTGCGAGGCCTAGCTGTTGCGCGTCCTCTCCGAAAATAAGTCTGAAGTCCAGTTCCTCATTGCCGCTACAATTTACAGTAGTCATTCGGTCTTACTAGTCGGTTCTTTACAGTTCTTTATTCCTGGGTTGTTTCAAAACTGGACTCAAAAGGTTAACGATACAACAGGAGGAAAATGAGTTTAGTTTACACTATAAACAGCAACAAGAAGCCTATCCGAAGTTGTAAATAACTAAAGCGATTCCTAAATGCGTGTCCCCTCCAGGCGACATTTATTACGAATCTATTATATTCTCTTGATACTTCACCAGTTCAGTTCTCGGACTAGAAAAGACGCAGACAATGGTTCGACCGTAGTTACTCTTGATGACTGGTGAAGTAGGCTGGTAGTCTACTCCAAACTTCCACATTACAAACAAAGCATTACAGACAGCTTGGTTCATGACGTCAGCAAAATACTACACCCGGCATATCACCCCGCGTACTGTAAGTAGCTGGTGAGAGAGTACTGTAGGCCTACAAGCTACTAGACCATTTTAGAGTATCAAATCACCTGACAAGACAAGTAATGTATTTCTGGAGACTGCAATCAATCAACGATACGAATACTTATCTCGTTAGAAGCAAACAGTTTTAAAAACAAATAAACCATCCGTTATCCAACAGCAGACACACACCACTCATACCACAATCAAATCATCAACCTTTATAGTTTAACAGTGATAGAGCAACAACCACTTTATAAGGATGAAAACTGCAACAAAAAAGGTAGGTTTTCACCAATTGTGAAAGGCCCCATAGAAGGGGCCTTACAAAATAAATACTGTCTGATAATTCTAACTAGCTGTATACAGCTCCTGTACTGCCCTCCTCTGGCACCTTTTATTACACACTCTGTCAATAACAATAAAACAAAACCAATAATTACCTTGCTTCTGGTCAATATGATGTGGTGCTGAAAGTTGCTAAGTGGTTTTCTATCGTGACATTACAGCAGAATACATTCAGTATTGCAAGCATAAGGAGAATGTGTGATTTCAAGTAGACTGCCATACTGTCTTGTTACGTATTTGACCAGTTTAAAAAACAAAAAACAAATTATCGGTTTTGGTTATCAAATTTAAAAAATTAAGAATAGGGCCATTTCTTAATTCCCTGTAGAGCATGCCTTCTTCACACAAACACCAAACATGCTTTTTGTCTATAAACAAAATAATCCAGAAGAGAAAATAAATAGCATGGAACGCCTCATGCTAATTGATGTTTGACTATTGGGGTGAGAGTTCAGTTCCAGTTACTCAGTGTCTCAGTTACTCAGAGTACGCTGCTCTTGTAGGCAATGTCTCAAACTCACAACAATATGGCCGCTACTGTATCAATCACTCCCCCTGGCAAGAGCTGACCCCTGCTGCAAATCCGCCACCATTTAATATAAAAAGGAGCATACCGTCTCATTGCGGTCGTAAAGCATTAGTCATTTTACACAGTGCAGCATCACTCTGTGCGTGTCTGGTGCTGTACACCAGTTGGAATAGCTGGTGCCCTGTTTTCTTCCGCAGCTGTTGCTCCTTTGGATTTTTAGGCAGGGGTCTTTTCCTGGCTCCATACTCTACAGTGGTGTCCTCGTCATCTGGCTTCTCCTCCCTCTTTCTCTTGCCCACCAACCCAGAGTACTCTTCACCCGCCCGCCCCTCTGGCAGTCCCAGAACACGTAGACATACTATAGCAGCAGCCTGTTCTGCATTTTTCTTTGACTTCACCCTGCATGGATATAATAAAAGAGAAAGTGTTGTGTTAAGTCATTTGGCATTATTATGAGTGAATAACACAGCTATTAAGCATTATTATAGCATTGTTACATAATATGCATTACTATAACAGTGTTATTAAGCATTACATTCACAGGGTTTAACTTGGGACACTCTCTGGGTGACTAACACATTCACTGCAGTGCCTTCAGAAAGTATGCATACCCTTTGACTTATTCCACATTTTGTTGTTACAGCCTGAATTCAAAATTGATTAAATAAATGTTTTTCCTCGCCCACCTACACGCAATACCCCATAGTGACAAAGTGAAAACACGTTTTTAGAAATGTGTGCAAATTGATTGAAAGTGAAAGTGAAATCTCATTTACATAAGTATTCAAACCCCTGAGTCAATACTCTGTAGAAGCACTTTGGCGGCGATTACAGCTTTGACTCGTCTTGGGTATGTCTCTATCAGCTTTGCACACCCCCCCCATTCTTCCCTGCAGATTTTCTCAAGCACTGTTAAGTTTGATGGGGAGCAGCGTTGAACAGCATTCTTCAAGTCTTTCCACAGATTTTCAATGAGATTGAAGTCTGGGCTTTGGGTGGGCCATTCAATGACTTTCACATTATTGTTCTGAAGCCATTCTAGCACTGCTTTGGCTGTATGATTGGGGTCATTGTCCTGTTGGAACGTAAATCTTCGCCCCAAGCCTAAGGTCATTTGTACTTAGAAGCAGGTTTTCATTGAGGATTTGCCTGTATATGGCTCCGTTCATTGTTCCCCCTGTCCTTACCGGTCTCCCAGTCCCTGCCGCTAAAAAGCATCCCCATAGCATGATGCAGCCAACATCATGCTGCCACCACCATCCTGACATTCCAAATATATTTTCAATACATATTCTAAAAACATGTTTTCACTTTGTCATTATAGGGTATTGTGTGTAGATGGGTAAAAAATATATATATATTTAATACATTTTCAATTCAGACTGTAACAGAACAATATGTGGAATAAGTCAAGGGGTATGAATACTTTCTGAAGGCACTGTATAAACTCACCGCAGAGTGGAGCTGTACTTTTTCTTTGTCACCATCTATGGATTGGAACGCCCGGTCTTGAGAGCGCAGTACTTGAAAACATCATACACAATACATTTTGTTAGAAACCAAACACACATATCAACACTACACATAAATGCTTTTGACAGCTTGTATGTTGTAAGACCATGGCTAATATAAAGTGGTCAACTTACCATCTCATATCGTGGTTGCGCCAGTTTCTTCTTGCGGCTCCACTCTACCGGGAACATCTTAGGGCTAAACTCGCCAGGGTACTCCCCCCTAATACACAAACATCACACTACTGTCATAATATGTACAGTCATAATAATATGTACAATCATAATGTACAATATGTGATATTTACAGTCAAACGTCACAAAGTACCAGTCGAAAGTTTGTACACACCTACTCATTCCAGGGTTTTTATTTATATGTACTATTTTCTACAATATAGAATAATAGTGAAGACATCAGAACTATGAAATAACACATATGGAATCATGTAGTAACCAAAAAGGTGTTTCACAAATCAAAATATATTTGAGATTCTTCAAAGTAGCCACCCTTTGCATTGATGACAGCTTAGCACACTCTTGGCATTCTCTCAACCATCTTCATGAGATAGTCACCTGGAATGCTCAAATCTAAAATATATTTTGATTTGTTAAACACCCTTTTGGTTACTACATGATTCCATGTGTTATTTCATAGAATGAGTAGGTGTGTACAAACGTTCGACTGGTACTTTATGACGTTTGACTGTAAATATGACATATTGTACATGATGATTGTACATATTATTAGTGGATGCTAATCTACAGGAATGTTTTGCTAGCACAGACTGGAATATGTTCCGGGATTCATCCGATAACATTGAGGAGTTTACCAAATCAGTCAACGGCTTCATTAATAAATGCATCGACGACGGCGTCCCCACAGTGATCGTATGTACATATCCCAACCAGAAGCCATGGATTACAGGCAACATCCGCACTAGAGCTACCCGACCCAAACCCGACGAACCCCGACATTTTAAATCAGGTTAGGGCTGGGTAGGGTCCTGTTTTCTTCATCAATAACTAGGGTACGGGCAGGGCTCAGGTATCACTAAACTGATAATTAAACATTTTGAAGCTGAGCCATATGCTCATGCTCTGCTGTGCAGTGCAGTGCAGTCATATCTAACACCATTACATGGTGTCAGAAGTGCTTCAACCTTGTCAAATATAAGACAGGAGAGATTATTTCACAGAAAATTGAGTTGTCGTAGTTTAGAGTGATAAATCAGCTAAGTGCTCTCTCATATCTCTTCATTGAGCAGCGAAACCAAACTCAGAACCGCCAAGAGCAGAGTGCATGCAGGGTGCAAGTGACAGATATTGACATTTTTTATTTATTTTTTTACCTTTATTTAACCAGGCAAGTCAGTTAAGAACACATTCTTATTTTCAATGACGGCCTGGGAACAGTGGGTTAACTGCCTGTTCAGGGGCAGAACAACAGATTTGTACCATGTCAGCTCGGGGGTTTGAACTCGCAACCTTCCGGTTACTAGTCCAACGCTCTAACCACTAGGCTACGCTGCCGCCCCATTGAGGAGCAACTAATGGATTTACTAAAAGAGGAAGTTCTCTGAGTTCGTGTTTGGCAGAAGCAATTGGGTAGGGTATGGCCTGAACATCGCAGGCATGGGTAAGGCTTGGGCTTAAAAATCATGCCCGTGCAGGGCTCTAATCTGCAATGAGCTAAAGGCTAGAGCTGCTGCTTTCAAGGAGCGGGACACTAATCCAGACACTTATAAGAAATCCCTCTACGACCTCCGATCAGCCAGTGTCAATACAGGACTAAGAACGAATCCTACTACGCCGGCTGCAAGTCTCTTGGTGTATGTCTCTATAAGCTTGGCACATTTAGCCACTGGAATCTCTGCCCATTATTCAAGGCAAAACTGCTTCAGCTCCTTCAAGTTGGATGGGTTCTGCTGGTGTACAGCAATCTTTAAGTCATACCACAGATTCTCAATTGGATTGAGGTCTGGGCTTTGACTAGGCCATTCCAAGACATTTAAATGTTTACGCTTAAACCACTCGAGTGTTGCTTTGGCACAATTAGGGACATTGTCCTGCTGGAAGGTGAACCTCCGTCCCGGTCTCAAATCTCTGGAAGACTGAAATAGGTTTCCCTCAAGAATTTCCCTGTATTTAGTGCCATCGACCATTCCTTCAATTCTGAGCAGTTTCCCAGTCCCTGCTGATGAAAAACATCCCCACAGCATGGGTTTGCGCCAGACATAGCGTTTTCCTTGTTGGCCAAAAAACTACATTTTAGTTTCATCTGACCAGAGTGTCTTCTTCCATATGTTTGGGGAGTCTCCCACATGCCTTTTGGCGAACACCAAACGTGTTTGCTTGTTTTTTTCTTTAAGCAATGTCTTTTTTCTGTCCACTCGTCCGTAAAGCCCAGCTCTGTGGAGTGTACGGCTTAAAGTGGTCCTATGGACAGATACTCCAATCTCCGCTGTGGAGATTTGCAGCTCCTTCAGGGTTATATTTGGTCTCTTTGTTGCCTCTGTAATTAATGCCCTCCCTGCCTGGTCCTTGAGTTTTGTTGGGCGGCCCTCTCTTGGCAGGTTTGTTGTGGTGCCATATTATTTCCATTTTGTAATAATGGATTTAATGCTGCTCCGTGGGATGTTCAAAGTATCGGATATTTTTTTATAACCCAACCCTGATCTATACTTCTCCACAACTTTGTCCCTGACCTGTGGAGAGCTCCTTGGTCTTCATGGTGCCGCTTGCTTGGTGGTGCACCTTGCTTAGTGGTGTTGCAGACTCTGTGGCCTTTCAGAACAGGTGTATATATACTGAGATCATGTGACAGATCATGTGATACTTAGATTGCACACAGGTGGACTTTATTTAACAAATGATGTGACTTCTGAATGTAATTGGTTGCACCAGATCTTAATTAGGGGCTTCATAGCAAAAGGGGTGAATACATATGCATGCACCACTTTTCCATTTATTTATTTTTTCACTTCAGTAAAAGTAATTTTTCTCATTTCACTTCACCAATTTGGACTATTTTGTGTATGTCCATTACATGAAATCCAAATAGAAATCCATCTAAATTACAGGTTCTAATGCAACAAAATAGGAAAAACTCTAAGGCGGATGAATATTTTTGCAAGGCACTAAGTGACCTGGCAGTTTGGTGCCAGGACAACCTCTCTCTCAATGTCAGCAAGAGAAACGAGCTGATCCTGGACTACGGGAAATGGCTGGCCGAGCATACCCCCATTCACATCAACGGGGCTGTAGTGGAGCGGGTCAAGAGCTTCAAGTTCTTCGGTGTCCACATCACTAAGGAATTAACATGGTCCGCCCACACCAACATAGTTTGTGACAAAGGCACGACAATACCTCTTCCCCCTCAGGAGGCTAAAAAGATTTTGCATGGGCCTCCTCAACTTCAAAAACTGTACCATTGAGAGCATCTTGACTGGCTGCATCACCACTTGGTATGGCAACTGCTTGGCATCTGACCGCGAGGCACAACGAAGGGTCGTGTGCATGGCCCAGTACTTCACTGGAGCCAAGCTCCCTGCCATCCAGGAGCTCTATACCAGGAGGTGTCAGAGGAAGGCCCTAAAAATTGACAAAGACTCCAGCCATCCAAGTCATAGACCGTTCTCTCTGCTACCGCATGGCAAGCAGAACTGATGTACCATGTCTGGAACCAACAGGACCCTGAACAGCTTCTACCCCTAAGCCATAAGACAGTTAAATAGTTAACCAAATAGCTACCCGGACTACCTGGATTGACACTTTTTGCACTAACTCATTTGACTCATCACATATGCCGCTGGTAATCTATCTTGTTGCCTAGTTACTTTACCCCTACCTATATGTACATAGCTACATCGTACCCCTGCACATGGATTCGGTACTGGTACCCAGTGTATATAGCCAAGTTTTCGTTACTCATTGTGTATTTATTACTTGTTTTATAATTTCTCTCTGCATTGTTGGTAAGTAAGCATTTCTCTGTTAGTCTACACCTGTTTTTTATGAAGCAAATGACAAAAGAAATTTGATTTGAGTGTTTTTCCCCACCAAAAACATCAAACCTCAAGTGGGCCGTATGTTGCCCACTCCTATACAGTAGGATCGTACCATATGATTTCAATCACTTTCTGACTGTACCTCTTTTGATTTGAATGAACTTTTCCGTACGTTTACGTTTTTACTACTTTAATACACGTAAGTGAATTTGTCCCAATACTTTTGGCTATGTACAAAAAAAAGTGCTGAAATTTCTAAACGGTTTACCCGATATGGATTAAAAATACCCTCAAATTAAAGCTAACAGAATGCACTTTAACCTCATAGCCATTGTATCATTTCAAATCAAAATTTCTGTATTACAGAGCCAAAATAACAAAATTGTCACTTTGCAAATACTTTGAGCTCACTGTAATTGAAGTTAAAGCTTTATTTTTATTTTTTAAATGTTTAAATCAAAGAATAGTTTGACAACCCTGTTTGTAAGCTTTCAAATGACATCAAACTCAACCGTTTATATTCTTATGGTAGGGTATGCAAAATGGGTCAACTTTGAGCACCTCCATCTCCTGAATATTTTCCAAAAAGTCCCTTTCTGACCACTTCCACTATGGGAAAAGATGTATGAAATGTTTTGTTAAAATCAGGAGACGCGTCCAACCATGATGTATACTGGTAAGATAGTCTAGCTAGCTACATTTTCAGATATTACATGTTTCTATTTTTGACAGAAAGTGGTTTAATTTCAAGTGTACTGTTAGCTAGCTAACGTTAGCTGGCTGGGTAGCTAGCTAATGTTAGCTGGCTGGGCTGCTACCTATCGTAGTGTATATTATTCTTCGTATCTCAGACACATTTGCTTGATTAGTTATAGTCAAAGAACCTGGTTAGTTAGCTACCTGCAGATTCATGCAGGCTAGTAACGTCATGAGTTGTAATTATGGTCCATTGTTTAGCTAGCTAGCTACATGTCTTAACAAAATACTCCATGCAAGAATCCATTTCAATAGAATGTCACTGCAACTGTTGATAGACGTACTAGCTGGCAAATTTGCTCTGGCTATCTAAGTAAACTCACCCCATTCCGTACAAATGTGCATAACCGTGACATTCAAACGAGGCTGCAATGAAAACGAACGGGACTGTGTTGGCATCAAAATCCGGGGTGTGAACTACGTTTCGATTCCGCGTTGATTGACATGGTAATGGACTAACAGTATTGGAGAAAAGATGAAAAAACTGACCCCTCTGACGCTGTACGTTACATTGTGACTTGTCATTACGTAACGTACAACGCGCATTTGCAACTCATTTTGTGCCGTACAGCCTCTTTCCACCCTTCACTCACAGATTAAAATCATGTTTAACCATATACACTTGTAAGAAAACGTAATTATTCATGATTTGTCTAAATTAATATAATTATTGCTAATATTAAACTAATATTTCATGACTAGGGTGCCAATTGCATTCTTTTACATGTCATTACTGCGAGCCATCGTGCCACTCAAAAGCCGGAACAGCTGCAGTTCACTTGTGAGGCTAACGTTAGTGCAGCCCTAAATCCCTCTTCAAATTTGACACAAACCTTCAAACAGGTATGTGATGAGACATTACATAAACTCTCGTTTTATTTACATTTTAAAGTTGATTAGTTGGACAAATCGGGTGAAAAAAAACTTTCTGGGCCTCCCGGGTGGCGCAGTGGTTAAGGGCGCTGTACTGCAGCGCCAACTGTGCCACCAGAGATTCTGGGTTTGCGCCCAGGCTCTGTCGTAACCGGCCGCGACCGGGAGGTCCGTGGGGCGACGCACAATTGGCCTAGCGTCGTCCGAGTTAGGGAGGGGTTGGCCGGTAGGGATATCCTTGTCTCATCGCACACCAGCGACTCGTGTGGCGGGCCGGGCGCAGTGCGCGCTAACCAAGGTTGCCAGGTGCACGGTATTTCCTCCGACACATTGGTGCGGCTGGCTTCCGGGTTGGATGCGCGCTGTGTTAAGAAGCAGTGCGGCTTGGTTGGGTTGTGTATCGGAGGACGCATGACTTTCAACCTTTGTCTCTCCTGAGCCCGTACGGGAGTTGTAGCGATTTTTACATTTTACATTTAAGTCATTTAGCAGACGCTCTTATCCAGAGCGACTTACAAATTGGTGCTTTCACCTTATGACATCCAGTGGAACAGCCACTTTACAATAGTGCATCTAGGTCTTTTAAGGGGGGGGGGGGGTGAGAAGGATTACTTTATCCTAAAGTAATCCTAGCGATGAGACAAGATAGTAGCTCCAACAATTGGATACCACGAAATTGGGTGGAAACGGAGTAAAAATATTTAAAAAATAACCTGTTTCTTCACACAAGATATTTCCCCCTTTCAAGATCACTTCGTAGCCTTAGCTCCCCACCTGACATTTAAAAAAATGTCGGGTGGGAATTATGCAGAGATGGGCATCATGAAGGTCTCGTCATTAATTTTGTTGGAAAGGAGAGAAATGGTGCTTTACATTGGTATTGCTATTACAGTTGATCTCGAAGTATTACGTTTTTTGGGCGCAAAAATAAGGTAATTTGTACAGACCAAGGCGATGTACAAAGGTGAGTGAGTTTACGTTACTCCAATTTCAGACCATGGGTAATATAGTCTAGCTAGCTACATTTTCAAATATTACACATTTCTAATTTTGACAAAGTGGTTTCATTTCAAGTGCACTGTTCGCTAGCTAACATTAGCTGGCTGGGTCGCTAGTTAACGTTATGTGTATGGTCTTATTCTTCGTATCTCAGACACATTTGCTTGACTAGTTATGGCCATAGAACCTGGTTGGTTAGATACCTGCAGATTCATGTAGGGTAGTAATGTCATGTTGTGATTATGGTCCATTGTTTAGCTAGCTAGCTACATGTCTTAACAAAAGACTCCACTCTAATTTTGACAAAGCATTTAAATTTTTAAGTTAGTGTACTGTTAGCTAGCTGGCTCACTAACGTTACGTCATGCGTTGGTATTCATTGTTTACCTAGCTAGCAATCTAGCTACATTTGTTAACAAAAGACTATTGTCTTAGTGTGACAGAGCGCAGATTAATTGATTGTTGCCATCAGCACAGTTAGTCACCAATGCTCTGGATAACATAAACTGCCTAACCAGCTCTGCTAGGGGGAGTAAAATGGTCAGAGTGGGGTGTTCTCACATTATGTGTCTGGTAATAAACTCAGCAAAAAAAGAAACGCCCCTTTTTCAGGACACTGTCTTTCAAAAATAATTCGTAAAAATCTAAATAACTTCACAGATCTTCATTGTAAAGGGTTTAAACACGTTCCCATGCTTGTTCAATGAACCATAAACAATTAATGAATATGCACCTGTGGAACGGTCGTTAACAGCTTACAGACGGTAGGAAATTAAGGTCACAGACACTAAAGAGGCCTTTCTACTGACTCTGAAAAACACTAAAAAGAAAGATGCCGAGGGTCCCTGCTCATCTGCGTGAACATGCCTTAGGCATGCTGCAAGGAGGCATGAGGACTGCAGATGTGGCCAGAGCAACACATTGTAATGTCCGTACTGTGAGACGCCTAAGACAGGACGGACAGCTGATTGTCCTCGCAGTGGCATACCACGTGTAACAACACCTGCACAGGATCGGTACATCCGGACATCACACCTGTGGGACAGGTACAGGATGGCAACAACAACTGTCCGAGATATGCGAGGAATGCACAATCCCTCCATCAGTGCTCAGGCTGTCCGCAATAGGCTGAGAGAAGCTGGACTGAGGGCTTGTAGGCCTGCTGTAAGGCAGGTCCTCACCAGACATCACCGGCAACAACGTCGCCTATGGGCACAAACCCACTATCTCTGGACCAAACAGGACTGGCAAAAAGTGCTCTTCACTGACGAATCGTGGTTTTGTCTCACCAGGGGTGATGGTCGGATTCGAGTTTATCGTCGAAGGAATGAGCATTACACCGAGGCCTGTACTCTGGAGCAGGATCGATTTGGAGGTGGACGGTCCGTCATGGTCTGGGGTGGTGTGTCACAGCATCATCGGACTGAGCTTGCTGTCATTGCAGGCAATCTCAATGCTGTGCGTTACAGGGAAGACATCCTGTAACATCCCTCATGTGGTACCCTTCCTGCAGGCTCATCCTGACATGACCCTCCAGCATAACAATGCCACCAGCCATACTGCTTGTTCTGTGTGTGATTTCCTGCAAGACAGGAATGTCAGTGTTCTGCCATGGCCAGCAAAGAGCCCGGATCTCAATCCCATTGAGCATGTATGGGACCTGTTGGATCCAGACGTTCTGGATCCATTCCCCCCAGAAATGTCCGGGGACTTGCAGGTGCCTTGGTGAAAGAGTGGGGTAACATCTCACAGCAAGAACTGGCAAATCTGGTGCAGTCCATGAGGAGGAGATGCACTGCAGTACATAATGCAGCTGGTGGCCACACCAGATACTAACTGTTACTTTTGATTTTGACCCCCCCTTTGTTCAGGGATACATTATTCCATTTATGTTAGTGACCTGTCTGTGGAACTTGTTCAGTTTATGTCTCAGTTGTTGAATCTTGTTATGTTCATACAAATATTTACACATGTTAAGTTTGCTGAAAATAAACACTGTTGACAGTAAGAGGACGTTTCTTTTTTTGCTTAGTTTAGCTAGCCAATGTTAGCCAGTTAGCTTGGGTGCTTGACTGTCGTTGTGAGGTCAGAGCTTTCGGAACAACCCTACTTATTGGCCAGAGTGTCCAGTGTGCGCTTAGAACCTGAAATGCTATGAATTTACAAACAGACAATCTGACAGCACAGTTGCAGTCACCAACGCTCTGGATAACATAACAGCCCAACCAGCTCTGCTATAGGGCAAGTAATGTTCAGTGAGCTGTTCTCTCTCTTAGAAATCTGGAAGTAGCTGACAGGTTAGTACAGAACACATGGATCAACCCTTAGCACCACCCATCTCTTTAAGTCTTAAGAGGGTGTGAACAATGCTGAATGGGTGAGGACAAAGAAGGGCTCTCCAATAGTAGTACCAAAACACTGAATGGCGGTTTTCTCAAAAGAGAGTTTACAAGTTGATCAACTTTCAAAGCAGAATTACTTTCCCATTGTTTCCTCAAATGCAGTGTATGATATACAATTTTGTAGCTCTGAGTCTCTACTTTTATCCAATGTCAAAAAAACAGAAATTAAAATGTTACTACATAAGCCCGAATCCAGGTTGTGAGTCACAAATGCACAACGAACAGGTGTAATGAACGCATGTAAAATGCCCATAACAAGCGTTCTAATCACCTGTAATTGAACATTGAACAGATGTAATGAACGCGTGTAAAAATGCCCAAAACAAGTGTTCAAATCGCCTGTAAACACACACTGGACATGTGAAAAAAATCACGTGTTAAATGATTACATTTGACACTAGAAAAAAGCAAGTGAAAAACTATCGTTGCAAGTGTAAGACGAATTAAAACTCTTGACCTTCCATAGTAGTGTAGCAGTTTGCTTGTGTTTCAACTAGAGAAACGTGTAAGTCAAATCAAACATTATTTGTCACATGCGGTGTGGACCTTAAAGTTAAATGCTTACTTACAAGCCCTTAACCAACATTGCAGTTCAAGAAGAGTTAAGCAAATATTTACCAAAGTAAAAAAAAAAGTAACACAATAACATATAGGGGGTACCGGTACCGAGTTAGTGTGCGTGGGTAAAGGTTAGTTGGGGTAATTTGTGCATGTAGGTAGGGGTGTAGTAACTACGCATCGATAATAAACAGCGAGTGGCATTTATTGCTCGTAAAATAATTGGAGGACGCACATCTGGCACTTACGATATGAAGTTTTTAATCCACAATTAAAATAACTCACCGTCATTTACAGAAAGTACATCGCAGTGGTCTTCATTAGAAACTTCCAAAGACGCGTGTTGACTCGCTATTTCCTTGGGTCATCAAACCTAGCCGACTCAGTATCGAAATATACCGCATAGAACAGGTATACCCAATATGAGAGTAATGTGTTCTAAATATAATAATTCCATTGAATAAGTCCCTGGTGTGTTGTGTGCAGCATACCTCACTGTATATTGTTTATAAACCAGGCAAACCTAAAAAAAAAACATAAGTTATGTAAGGGATAATCAACGATGGGCTATGCATTCTATGGAAAATAATGAATGACACGGAAGGTGTGTTCCAAGAACAGCTAGCGGGGATAAAACTGTCCTTCCAAGGAATTATATTATTTTCCAGAGACCCCTGAGTTGATTACCTTTTTATACCATGGCTATACTTTAACACATTTGTCGCTAGAAATGTGTTTAACATCCACTGAAGTAGCTAGCAAGTTTACGAGAGAGCTACAGTAGTTGCCACGGTAATCAAACAATCAGTCCTAGTTTGACATAATGTAAATCGAATTAAACAATGCCAATACTGTTTTCAAATTGTATTTTGCTTTCAAAAGCAGCCAAAAACATAGAACATGTAAGCAGTGGCGATTTTAGCATGTAAAGCTTACTACACAACATACACTTAACGTTAGTATCACTTTCTTAGCTACAGTATACATATCTCCCTGGCATATTACATCATTTATGCAGCAGTTTACAATACATTTTTGGGACTCATCTTGTTGTGCTGTGCTCATTTGAACAGGAAGGTGGCGCGGCGGTCCTTCGTGGGCAAATCTTGTCATCAAACTTTGTCGTCAGTCTGGCATTCTCTGGATTTATGGTGCTTTCAAGACAACAGGGAACTCGGGGAAAAAAACAGGGTAGGATCATGATGACGTCGGTGATCAAATAAAATTGTATTTGTCACATGCGCCGAACACAACAGGTGTAGTAGACCTTAAAATGCTTACTTTACAAGCCCTTAACCAACAATGCAATTTTAAGAAAATAAAGTTAATAAAATATTTACTAAATAAACTAAAGTTTTTTAAAAAAGGGGAAAAAAGAACACAATATAATAACAATAATGAGGCTATATACATGGGGTGCCGGTATCAAGTTAATGTGGGGGGGTACAGGTTAGTCGAGGTAATTTTTCATGTAGGTAGGGTTAAAGTGAATTTGCATACATAATAAACATTGAGCAGCAGCACTGTAAAGTGTGTGGGTGGGTGGGGGGTCAATGTAAATAGTCCGGGTGGCCATTTGATAAATTGTTCAGAAGTCTTATGGCTTGGGGGTAGAAGCTGTTAAGGAGCCTTTTGGACCTAGACTTGGTGACTGAGAGAACAGTCAAAACTTGGGTGACTGGACTTGTTGACAATTTTTTGGGCCTTCCTCTGACTCTGCCTAGTGTATAGTTCATGGATGGCAGGAAGCTTGGACCCAGTGATGTACTGGTCTGTAAGCACCACCGCCTGTAGCGCCTTACGGTCAGATACCAAGCAGTTACCATACCAGACGGTGATGCAACCGGTCAGGATGCTCTTGATGGTGCAGCTGTAGAACTTTTTGAGGATCTGGGTACCCATGCCAAATATTTTCTCCTGAGGGGGAATAGGTGTTGTCGTGCCCTCTTCACTACTTTCTTGGTGTGTTTGGACCATGATAGTTTGTTGGTGTTGTGGACACCAAGGAACATGAATCTCTCGACCCACTCCACTACAGCCCTGTCGATTTGAATGGGCGCGTGTTCGGCCCTCCTTTTCCTGTAGTCTACGATAATCTCCTTTGTCCTGCTCACGTTGAGGGAGAGGTTGTTGTCCTGGCAGTCTCTGACCTCTTCCCTATTATCATTGTCGGTGATCAGGCCTAGGGATGTGTGAGCCGGTGATTGTCAAGCAAATGCCTGTCAGTTTCACAATAAATAAATATATAAAATATAAATATTTTCTCCAAGCGATTTGGGGGAGTGCGCACATGCGGCTATTCTGTGTTGAGCGGTTAACAAAGAAATAGCTATTCCTATATGCTTCAATTACAGTTATTAATGTAACTTCAGTTCTACAAACAGTGGGCTATATGTTTAGATTTTTAATACATTGTAAGGCTGCATGATGAGACTAATGATGATTTGAAAAAAGTTGCTTGAAAGGCATGAGCTCTGCTTTGTTTTTTTTGAGCAGGCTGTACACACTTCATTAGTCTTTCATTCACAGTTTGACAAGCACTTGATAATTCCTCAAATTTCACGGTGGCATCCCCTTTGTGGCCGTAATGAACCCTAACAAATCCATGCCTTTTGCAGCCTGTGGTCATTGTGCCTTTCTTCTCACTCACATGGCTCTCCATCACGTGATTATGCATGTAATGCTTTTATTATAAAGGTGCATTTTTATGGTGAAAAGTATCTTCCCCAAACTCAAAACTCATGCGCTGCTTATATATGCCACGTAGGCTCTAAACCCCCTGTAAAGCAGATTAATGTGCTTTATTTTAAGAAGTTATTGGGCTACTTTAGTTGTGATACAAACATATGGGCTAGGCTACAAGAGGTGTGCGACTAAGGTTCTAAAAAAATCAGAGGGAAAGGCAGTTTCTTATGCTGGGCATCATTCACAAGTGATAATATATAATTCACAAGTGATAGGCTAATATTGTCACCCATCAGACTATTCTTGATTTAATCTTGTCTTTACATATACTAAATAATATATGTGTGATATTTGTTTTGATTTAGAATGGACCATCATCATGGACCTGTGTTTAGTCCCAGGCTCCTTAGTTTATTGATGAGCTTTGCGGGCACTATGGTGTTGAACGCTGAGCTGTAGTCAATGGATAACATTCTCACATAGGTGTTCCTTTTGTCCAGGTGGGAAAGGGCAGTGTGGAGTGCAATTGAGATTGCGTAATATGTGGATATGTTGGGGCGGTATGCAAATTGGAGTGGGTCTAGGGTTTCTGGGACGATGGTGTTGATGTGAGCCATGACCAGCCTTTCAAAGCACTTCATGGCTACCGATGTGATTGCTCTGGGGTGGTAGTCATTTAGGCAGGTTACCTTCGCTTTCTTGGGCACAGGGACTATAGTGGTCTGCTTAAAACAGGTTGGTATTACAGACTCGGACAGGGAGAGGTTGAAAATGTCAGTGAAGACCCTTGCCAGTTGGTCCGTGTATGTCCTGGTAATCCTTCTGGCCCTGCGGCCTTGTGAATGTTGACCTGTTTAAAGGTCTTACTCACATCGGCTGAGGAGAGCGTGATCACACAGTTTTCCGGAACAGCTGGTGCTCTTCATGCATGTTTTAGTGTTATTTACCTCAAAGCGAGCATAGAAGTAGTTTAGCTCATCTGGTACGCTCGTGTCACTGGGCAGCTCTCGGCTGTACTTCCCTTTGTAGTCTGTAATAGTTTGCAAGCCCTCCCACATCCGACGAGTGTTAGAGCTGGTGTAGTACGAGTCGATCTTAGTCCTGTATTGACGCTTTGCATGTTTGATGGTTCGTCGGAGGGCATAGCAAGATTTCTTATAAGCTTCCGGGTTAGAGTCCAGCTCCTTGAAAGCAGCAGCTCTAGCCTTTAGCTCAGTGCAGATGTTGCCTGTAATCCATGGCTTCTGGTTGGGGTACATACGTACGGTCACTGTGTGGACGATGTCATCGATGCACTTATTGATGAAGCCAATGACTGATGTGGTGTACTCCTCAATGCCATCGGAGGAATCCCAGAACACATTCCAGTCTGTGCTAGCAAAACAGTCCTGTAGCTTAGCATCTGCTTCATTTGACCACTTTTTTACTGATCTAGTCACTGGTGCTTCCTGCTTTAATTTTCGCTTGTAAGCAGGAATCAGGAGAATAGAATAATGGTCAGATTTCCCAGGGAGAGCTTTGTACGTGTCTCTGTGTGTGGAATAAAGGTGGTCTCGAGTTTTTTTTATCCTCTGGTTGCACATGCTGGTAGAAATGAGGTAAAACGGATTTAAATTTGCCTGCATTAAAGTCCCGGCCACTTGGAGCGACGCTTCTGGATGAGCATTTTCTTGTTTGCTTATGGCCTTATACAGCACGTTGAGTGGGGTCTTGGTTGATAGTGTTGTCTAAAAACGGCAGCCATCCCCTTCGGCGCCATTATTTTATCTCCGATACATTTGATCTATAATTTCTCTTCATTATTTCTCTTCATGACAAGGATTGAAAAGGATTTGCCAGTAATTTGTCGACTTAATTCATGATGATGACTGCTGGCTTGCTAGCTAAGATTTTGAAAGTATGATGTGACATGATCAGTCCAATCAAAGCTACTGTAGATATAACATGATTTGACGTGATTTTATCTGTGGCTAGTGACCTTGAGCCTTCTTGGATGGGCACTTCTAATGTAACTCTATGGCAGCACCAAGGAGCTTGAATTTTCGAGCTCAACCCTTAGATTTTGCAGTGACGTAGTGTTCCCATTAGTGACCCAATTACAGCGCAACTAGAGAACATTACCAACCCCTACACTCCGCATTTTCCGCTGCCTACCCCACCACCACAGAAAGCACTAGGCTGAAACACCTGCATTTTGGAGCTGCCTTATTCAAGAAAGCAAAAAAGAGACCGTGTTGGTATGCAGCTTTTACACTGTTTGCAAACTGATATGTGACACATATTAATGCCAAAAATAACATACAAAATAGGTTAAAATATTTCAAAGTGATGTAAATACTTTTTTTTCTTGTCTCTGGCTGGCAGTTACCAGTACACTATTGGCACATTTAAACAGTTGAATACTATATAGTGTATGGTAAATGAGAATGGCAATGAGAAAAGGCATTTCCGATAAGTATTTGATTTATTGTGCTATTATTGTTATTTTCTCATTTACAAAAAGTGCACTAAAATACATTCCAGTTAACATTCCAAGTACTGAACCCATTGTAAACACCTGATGCTTTACAAATAACTTAGTGTAAAATATCTTCATACCAAGACTGCTCTAGAAATCTGAACTAAACTGCATATAAAATAGTAATAAAACCTTGCATAAGCAGTGTGTTTTACCTGACTGGGGCTTAATGGTTATGGCAGCTGTTGGAGAGAGAGAGAGAACTTAATGTTGTACTTACAAACTAAATAATGATACTTTTGTATATATATATATATATATATATAGTGTATGTGGACACCCCTTCAAATTAGTAGATCCGGCTACGTAGGCCACACCTGTTGCTGACAGGTGTATAAAATCGAGCACACAGCCATACAATCTCCATAGACAAACACTGGCAGTAGAATGGCCTTATTGAAGAGCTCAGTGACTTTCAACATGGCACCGTCATAGGATGCCACCTTTCCAACTAGTCAATTTATCATATTTCTGCCCTGCTAGAGCTGCCCCGGTCAACTATAAGTAATGTTATTGTGAAGTGGAAACGTCTAGGCAACCGCTAGCGTATAGCGTATAGCGTTAAAAAATGATATGTTCTCGGTTGCAACACTCACTACCGAGTTCCAAACTACCTCTGGAAGCAATGTCAGCACAAAAACTGTTTGTCGGGAGCTTCATGAAATGGCAGAGTAGCTGCACACAAGCCTAAGATCACCATACGCAATGCCAAGCATCGGCTGGAGTGGTGGAAAGCTCACAGCCATTGGACTCTCAGTGGAAACGCGTTATCTGGAGTGATGGATCACACTTCACCATCCGGCAGTCCAACAAATGACTCTGGGTTTTGCGTATGCCAGGAGAACGCTACCTGACCCAATGCATAGTGCCAACTGTAATGTTTGGTGGAGGAGGAATAACGATCTGGGGCAGTTTCATGGTTCGGGTGAGTCCCCCCTAAATTCCAGTGAAGGCAAATCTTAATGCTACAGCATACAATGACATTCTAGACAATTCTGTCCTTACCACTTCTTGCCAACAGTTTGGGGAATGCCCTTTCCTGTTTCAGCATGACAATGCCCCGTGCACAAAGCGAGGCCCATACAGAAAGGGTTTGTTGATATCGGTGTGGAAGAAATTCACTTGCTTGCACAGAGCCCTGACCTCAACCCCATTGAACACCTTTTGGATGAATTGGAACGCTGACTGCGAGCCAGGCTTAATCGCCCAACATCAGTGCCCGACTTCACTAACGCTTTTGTGGATGAATGGAAACAAGTCCCTGCAGCAAAGTTCCAACATCTAGTCTCAAGCCCTCCCAGAAGAGTGGAGGCTGTTGTAGTAACAAAGGGGGGACCAACTCCATATTAATGCCCATGATTTTGGAATGAGATGTTTGACGAGCAGGTGTCCACATACTTTTGGTCATGTAGTGTATCTTAATTCTAAATCATTGTATCTGGTTATTGGCATAACATATTTATTTTAGTAATTGGTGGTATCTATCTAAGGTTGAAGTCTGAAGTTTACATACACTTAGGTTGGAGTTATTAAAACTCATTAAAAAATGTCTTGCAAGTCGGTTAGGACATTACTTTGTGCATGACAAAAGTAATGTTTCCAACAATTGTTTACAGACCGAGTACTTCACTTATAATTCACTGTATCACAATTCCAGTGGGTCAGAAGTTAACATACACTAAGTTGACTGTGCCTTTAAACAGCTTTGAAAATTCCAGAAAATTATGTCATGGCTTTAGAAGCTTCTGATAGGCTACTTCACATAATTTGAGTCAATCGTAGGTGTACCTGTGGATGGATTTCAAGGCCTACCTTCAAACTCAGTGCCTCTTTGCTTGACATCATGGGAAAATCTAAAGAAATCAGCCAAGACCTCAGAAAAAGTATTGTAGAGCTCGACAAGTCTGGTTCATCCTTGGGAGCAATTTCCAAAATCCTGAAGGTGCTACGTTCATCTGTACAAACAATAGTACCTAAGTATAAACACCATGGGACCAAGCAGCTGCTCAGGAAGGAAACTCGTTCTGTCTCCTAGAGATGAACGTACTTTGGTGCGAAAAGTGCAAATCAATCCCAGAACAACAGCAAAGGACCTTGTGAAGATGCTGGAGGAAACAGCATCATGTTGTGGGGGTGCTTTGCTGCAGGAGTGACTGGTGCACTTCACAAAATAGATGGCATCATGAGGAAAGAAAATTATGTGGATATATTGAAGTAACATCACAAGACTTCAGTCAGAAAGTTAATGCTTGGTCGCAAATGGGTCTTCCAAATGGACAATGAGCCCAAGCATACATCCAAAGTTGTGGCAAAATGGCTTAAGGACAACAAAGTTAAGGTATAGGAGTGGCCATCACAAAGCCCTGACCTCAATCCTATAGACAATTTGTGGGCAGAACTGGAAAAGCGCGTGTGAGCAAGGAGGCCTACAAACCTGACTCAGTTCCACCAGCTCTGTCAGGAGGAATGGGCCAAAATTCACCCAACATATTGTGGGAAGCTTGTGGAAAGCTACCCAAACTCAAGTTAAACAATTTAAAGGCAATGCTACCACATACTAATTGAGTATGTAAACTTCTGACGCACCGGGAATGTGATGAAAGATATAAAAGCTTAAATAAAATCACTCTACTATTATTCTGACATTTCGCATTCTTAAAATAAAGTGGTGATCCTAACTGACCGAAAACAGGGAATTTTTACGATAATTAAATGTCAGGAATTGTGAAAAACTGAGTTTAAATGTATTTGGCTAAGGTGTATGTAAACTTCGGACTTCAACTCTATCTATCTATCTATCTATCTACAGTATATAATTATCTACAGTGGCAAGAAAAAGTATGTGAACCCTTTGGAATTACCTGGATTTCTGCATAAATTGGTCATAAAATGTGATCTGATCTTCATCTAAGTCACAACAATAGACAATAACTAATAACACACCAATTATTGTATTTTTATTTTCTATATTGAATACATTATTTAAACATTCACAGTGTAAGTTGGAAAAAGTATGAGAACCCCTAGGCTAATGCCTTCTCCAAAAGCTATTTGGAGTCAGGAGTCAGTTAACCTGGAGTCCAATCAATGAGACGAGATTGGAGATATTGTTTAGAGCTGCCCTGACCTATAAAAAACACTCACAAAATTTGAGTTTGCTATTCACAAGAAGCATTGCCTGATGTGAACCATGTCTTGAACAAATGAGATCTCAGAAGACCTAAGATTATGAATTGTTGACTTACAGCTGGAAAGGTTTACACAAGTATCTCTAAAAGCCTTGATGTCCATGGTAAGACAAATTGTATATAAATGGAGAAAGTTCAGCACTGTTGCTACTCTCCCTAGGAGTGGCAGTCCTGCAAAGATGACTGCAAGAGCACAGCGCAGAATACTCAATGAGGTTAATAAGAATCGTAGAGTGACTCTTCATCTTTGCTGACAAGTCTACGAAACGTAAAACACTAAACAAGAATGGTGCTCATGGGAGGACACCACGGAAGAAGCCATTGCTGTCAAAAAAAAAACATTGCTGCACGTCTGAAGTTCGCAAAAGAGCACCTGGTTGTTTCACAGCGCTACTGGAAAAAATATTCTGTAGACAGATGAAACTAAAATTGAGTTGTTTGGAAGGAACACACAACACTATGTGAGGAGACAAATAAGGCACAGCACACCAATGTGAAAACCTCATCCCAGCTATAAAGTATGGTGGATGGAGCATCATGGTTTGGACAGTTTGCTATCATCGACGGAAAAATGAATTCCCAAGTTTATCAAGACATTTAGCCTTACATTTTCCTGCTAAATGTCCGCCAATTGAAGCTCGGTGATGCAACAGGACATTCACCCAAAACACAGATGTAAATCAACAACAGAATGGATTCAACAGAAGAAAATACGCCTTCTGGAGAGTCCTGACCTCAACCCGATTGAGATGCTGTGGCATGACCTCAAGAGTACGGTTCACACCAGACATCCCAAGAATATTGCTGAACTGAAACAGTTTTGTAAAGAGGAATGGTCCAATATTCCTCCTGACCGTTGTTCAGGTCTGATCCGCAACTACAGAAAATGTTTGGTTGAGGTTATTGCTGCCAAAGGAGGGTCAACCAGTTATTAAATCCAAGGGTTCACAAACTTTTTCCACCCTGGACTGTGAATGTTTACACAGTGTGTTCAATTAAGACATGATATAATTGTTTGTGTTTTATTAGTTTAAGCAGACTGTGTGTGTCTATTATTGTGACTTTGATGAAGTTAAGATCAAATATAATGCCCAATTGTGCAGAACTACAGGTAATTCCAAAGGGCTCATATACTTTTTCTTGCCACTGTACCTATCCATTTAGTACAATCAAGGTATGCCAATTCACATCTGTTTATAAAGAAATACAACAAATCACAAGTTTGTTGTATTGAATGAAGAACACACAGTTGTTAAATAACTCTGTTTGGGGCCGAGAAATTCAATGGCAGTACAGTACTCCCCTGGAAAAGCAAATGCCTTTTGTATGTTTGTCAGTTTCCCAGCACATGTAAGGATGTTTAGTTTTAAGTGTGGTAGAAATAAAACATAAAATAAGTTAACTTGATATTACAATCTTAGTTTAGAAACAAACATTAGAAAAGTGCAGCAAGCATTTTGTGAGGAGTTTTACTTCCACGTATAAACTGGAGTTTGGGTCATTTAGTCAGCTGTGAACATTACAGTTGTGTGTATTTATACTATGACATAGAATCAGTAGTGTAAAAGGCAATGGCAAGCATTATACTAAGTAAAAACACAGTGACCCTCAACTACAGCCTATCTATCATTCAGTAGTATACAATCAGAACAAATCTATCTTGTTTGCTGCTGCTGGCTAAAAATATTAATTTCCAAAGGAATCAAGTCAAAGGCTCTGAAGTCTATGTTCACAGATAGTTCTGAATATGTTCACAAATACGAGGAACCCATTTCATGTAGCAAATTAACAACTGGCAAGAAGCAGAATATGGAAGACCAGTGCTTTTTCTAATTCTCATAAGGAACACACAAAGCGTTAAGCGTTCCAAAATACATTAAGAGATAATATTAATTAATAACACGGAACCCAAACCGGCTGCGCCATCGTGCATACATTTATTTTGCCCCCCCACACCAAACGCGATCACGACACGCAGGTTAAAATATCAAAACAAACTCTGAACCAATTACATTAATTTGGGGACAGGTCGAAAAGCATTAAACATGTATGGCACTTTAAGCTCGTAATATTAGCTTGCACCTGCTAGCTAAAGTTAATTTGTCCTATTTAGCTAGCTAGCTGTTGCTAGCTAATTTGTCCTGGGATATAAACATTGAGTTGTTATTTTACCTGAAATGCACAAGGACCTCTACTCCGACAATTAATCTACACATAAAACGGCCAACCGAATCATTTCTAGTCATCTCTCCTCCTTCCAGGCTTTCTCATCTTTGAACTTATATGGTGATCGCATCTAAACTTTCATTGTATTACCACGACAACCGGCAACAAAGTTCGTCCTTCAATCACCCACGCGGGTATAACCAATGAGGAGATGGCACGTGGGTACCTGCTTCTATAAACCAATGAGGAGATGGGAGAGGCAGGACTTTCAGCGCGATCTGCGTCAGAAATAGGAATGACTTCTATTTTAGACAGCCCTTGGCAATGCAGACACTCATTGGTGCGCGCGAGCAGTGTGGGTGCAATAATTGAATAAAATGGATTTCTACATTTATTTTGCGACGCTCGCGCACGCGACGTGTCCGTTCTGGTCAGCATGTAAGGAACACATTTCTCCCTATAAGGCACAGTGATACACAGTAAATCTCAGGTCAAAACCAAAATACTGCCAATGTTGAAAAGTTACAGAAAAGGCACAAATAGCTCCTTCGGGAATATGAAGTCCGTTTCAAAACGTGATACTGTTGGCATTAGCTTGTACTTGACGACTTAGTAGAAAAAGAGAAGAAAAACATTTGCAAGTGGCCCATGCATCAAAATGCAGGCAATTCCACTTAGCAGTAAAGAAATGGATATGAGTCTCAGGTGACCAAAGACCAGACAAGGGGCTCCACTAAAAGGAACGGACCATGTCATCATACAGTGACAGAATATACAAAAAGAAAAATACTTCAGAAGGCAAAAAGAGTTTAAGACTTCCCAGAGAGAATGTTGGAAGATTTGTCAGGCCATTCTTCGATTGGACTGATCTCGATGGGGTCAAACTGGGGGAAGACCACGAAACACAGCCTCTGTGCCACGTAGGTTGCTGACTCTGTGAGAAAACAGAGCCCACTTTTAGCATCACATCAAGGTGTCTGACCAGACAACTAAAATATGATTCCTTTTAAATGCCATATATCTGGGTCTACTGAAATAAAGAATGGTTTGATACTTGTCATATACAGCATACAGGTTTTAGGGACGTTGGATACTATTAAACACTCGGTTGAATTTGAATTCAGAAATTCAGACACGTTTGGGGAAAAGTAAGAGCCCGTGATTATTAAGACAAACATGTATTTGCAGGATTGAAGAGGACACCCACCGATGAAGTCATAGATACATTTTGGCTTGGATTTCCAGTGCACCCCCAGGAAATAGACTGGTACACCAGTGAGCATGATGACCAGCCCAACACCACACACCACTGGCTCAGAGTACAGACTGAAGCCCAGCAACATGGCCCAGAACATCAGGTAGGTGACAGGGACAAGGAGGTTTACCTGATGAGCAGGGATGAGAACCGATTCATTTTTATAATGGAGAGAGTGTCACGTGCCGCTCCACCTTTCAATGAATAAGTAGGTGAGAACAGGTTCAATCTATTGCTGTAGTTTGCTCTTATTTGTCAATTACTGTGTCAATCATTTATCTCTAATGCAAACTAGCACAAACTGACATCCTGCTATATAAAAACAGTTGTAAACTTTACAGAAATGTCAGAGGGGCCATGATTGAACCATGAGCGGAGTAATAATACCTTAATTGGTCTGTAAAGTTTGGGCTTCTTCCATCGGTAGTAGAGCAGGCCTGCGATGGTGACTCCATAGGAGAGGTAGTTGATGAAGGACACATAGTTGATCAGGTTGTGTGTCTCTCCTATACACAGGATTACAATGGTGGCAGTACACTGCAAGACAAAGAGAGAGAGAAAGGGAGTGAGAGAGATAAATAGACAAGAGACAGACAGGGGGAAGGAGGAGAGAGAAGAGAGGTGACAACTGATAAATACCTGAGTGAGGTATGGAATACAGAGGAAGCCTACCGTAGACAGTGGTTAAGGGCTGTAACAGCGGCATTGAGTTGGCCACTGAGTGTGCACTAGAAATAGTAGAATAGAATAGTAGAAATTAAGTATTTGTTTCTTACACAGCAGAGGAGAGCTGGGATGGGGGTGCAGTTCTTAAAGTGGATCATGGCCAGCAAGCTGGGTAGATGTCCCTCTCTGGCCCCAGAGAAACACAATCTAGAAAGACCCATAAAAATATAGAGGACGTAAAGACCCATGTACAATCATTTAACGAACTCTAAAAACATGCATGCACCTCCGTTTCCAGGACGTATCTCAATCCAAAGGCAGCATCCTTGTGGATTGTGACACGGCCTAGAGGACATTCCCAGGGTTGAGCTCCTCAACTCTATTCCACATCAGGTAACACATCAGGTATCCAAGATGACGTAGCAGTCAGACGTCTTTGTCTTGTCTCGTCCCATCTACATATATATTTTTCCTAAACCTCAACTTCAAAATAATCTCCTGCAACCCGCCTCACCCAATGTGGTGTGGATCTGTTTTTGTTTTTTCCTAAAGTATTTCTATTTACCTCTGAACTAGAATACCTCAACTGAAGCTAGCTAGCTAACTAGCTACCAGCTATCAGTCAGCTAACCACTGCTAGCGGTCATCAGCTAACCTTTAGCTCGGAAAGCTCTCGCCAGTTCGTACAACGCGTTTCAAACCAGAGCATACCGGACCTATTTTTCTCTCCATACCCCTGATTTCCTTCCACAAACTCTGAACCTTTTAATCTGGATCATCACAGCTAGCTAACCGCAACCCTGGGTTGACTACTCCTGGCTAAAGTTTTGTCCCGGAGCTAGCACCAACTAGCCTGGGGCTAGCCCATGCTAGACCCATCTCCCGGCTCACTCCTGGGCTACAATATCCGGACCCCTTCTACTGCCGGTACGGGGCACGGAACCCCACCGTTCCTCTACGACTGGAATTACCGACATAATCTGCCCGAGGATTCCAACAAGCCCCTCAGGCGCAACGTCCGCTGAAGGCCCATTCTGCTAACCTGCTAGGCCTGCTAGCTACCTAGAGCTACTTGGAACCCTATTAACCACTCACTGGACCCATTTGTTCACTTGGCTGGTCTCTCTAATATCAATATGCCTCGTCATTACTGTCTGGTTAGTGATTACTGTCTTATTTCACTGTAGAGGCAAAAACAGACTTTGTCCCACCCCCATCGCGATGGCATCCCTGGTTTAAAGGCTAACTTCCTAGCCCAATGCCTAGGTTTACCTCCAATGTACTCACATCCTACCATACCTTTGTCTGTACACTATGCCTTGAATCTATGCTATCGTGCCCAGAACCCTGCTCCTTTTACTCTCTGTTCCGAATGTGCTAGACGGCCAGTTCTTATAGCATTTAGCCGTACCCTTATCCTACTTCTCCTCTGTTCCTCTGGTGATGTAGAGGTTAATCCAGGTCCTGCAGTGCCTAGCTCCACTCCCACTCCCCAGGTGCTCTCATTTGTTGACTTCTGTAACCGTAAAAGCCTTGGTTTCATGCATGTTAACATTAGAAGCCAACTCCCTAAGTTTATTTTACTCACTGCTTTAGCACACTCTGCTAAACCGGATGTCTTAGCCGTGTCTGAATCCTGGCTTAGGAAAACCACCAAAAAATCTCCATCGCTAACTAACATTTTCCGCCAAGATAGAACTGCCAAAGGGGGCGGTGTCGGATTCTACTGCAAAGATAGCCTGCAGAGTTCTGTATTACTATCCAAGTCTGTACCCGAACAATTCGAGTTTCTACTTCTAAAAATTCACCTTTCCAGAAACAAGTCTCTCACTGTTGCCGCTTGCTATAGACCTCCCTCTGCCCCCAGCTGTGCCCTCGATACCATATGTGAATTGATTGCCCCCCATCGATCTTCTGAGCTCGTGCTACTAGGTGACCTAAACATGCTTAACACCCCAGCCATCCTACAATCCAAGCTTGATGCCCTCAATCTCACACAAATTATCAATGAACCTACCAAGTACAACTCCAAATCCGTAAACACGGGCACCCTCATAGATGTCATCCTAACTAACTCGCCCTCCAAATACACCTCTGCTGTTTTCAATCAAAATCTCAGCGATCACTGCCTGCATCCGTAATGGGTCTGCGACCAAACGACCACCCCTCATCACTGTCAAACGCTCCCTAAAACACTTCTGCGAGCAGGCCTTTCTAATCGACCTGGCTGGGGTATCCTGGAATGACATTGACCTCATCCCGTCAGTAGATGATGCCTGGCTATTCTTTAAAAGTGCCTTCCTCACCATCTTAAATAAGTATGCCCCATTCATGCCCCATGCCCCAAAAACATACGGGGGCGTGATATGCAACTTTTCAGGGAAGTTAGGAACAAATATACACAGGCAGTTAGGAAAGCTAATGCTTTTTCAAACAGAAATTTGCATCCTGTAGTACTAACTCAAAGTTTTGGGACACTGTAAAGTCCATGGAGAATAAGAACACCTCCTCCCAGCTGCCCACTGCTCTGAGGCTAGGAAACACTGTCACCACTGATAAATCCACTATAATTGATGATTTCAATAAGCATTTCTCTCCATGCTTTCCACCTGGCTAACCCGCCAAAGCCCCCACCATTTCTCCTTTACCCAAATCCAGATAGCTGCAAAGTCTGGACCCCTACAAATCAGCCGGGCTAGGCAATCTGGACCCTCTCTTTCTAAAATTACCTGCCAAATTGTTGCAACCCCTATTACTGGCCTGTTCAACCTCTTTCGTATTGTCTGAGATTCCCACAGATTGGAAAGCTGCCGCGGTGATCCCCCTCTTCAAAGAGGGAGACACTAGACCCAAACAGACCTATATCTATCCTACCCTGTCTTTCTAAGGTCTTCGAAATCTAAGTAAACAAACAGATTACTGACCATTTCGAATCCCACCGTACCTTCTCCGCTATGCAATCTCGTTTCAGAGCTGGTCATGGGTGCACCTCAGCCCCGCTCAAGGTCCTAAACGACATCATAACCGCCATCGATAAGAGACATTACTGTGCAGCCATATTCATCGACCTGGCCAAGGCTTTCGACTCTGTCAATCACCACATTCTTATTGACAGACTCGACAGCCTTGGTTTCTCAAATTATTGCCTCACCTGGTTTACCAACTACTTCTCTGATAGAGTTCAGTGTGTCAAATCGGAGGGCCTGTTGTCCGGACCTCTGGCAGTCTCTATGGGGTTGCCAGAGGGTTCAGTCCTCAGGCCGACTCTCTTCTCTGTATACTCTGTATGCATCAATGTTCTCATTCCAGACTCACATTCAGCATCTCCAATCCAAAATAATTAAATCTAGAATTGGCTTCCTATATCGCAACAAAGCATCCTTCACTCATGCTGCCAAACATACCCTTGTAAAACTGACCATCCCACCGATCCTCGACTTCGGTGATGTCATCTATAAAATAGCCTCCAACACTCTACTCAACAAACTGGATGCAGTCTATCACTGCCATCCGTTTTGTCACCAAAGCCCCATACACTACCCACCATTGCGACCTGTACGCTCTCGTTGGTTGGCCCTCGCTTCATACTCATCGCCAAACCCACTGGCTACAGGTTATCTACAAGTCTCTGCTTGATAAAGCCCCACCTTATCTCAGCTCACTGGTCACCTTAGCAGCACCCACTTGTAGCACTTGCTCCAGCAGGTATATCTCACTGGTCATCCCCAAAGATAATTCCTCCTTTGGTCGTCTTTCCTTCCAGTTCTCTGCTGCCAATGACTGGAACGAACGGCAAAAATCTCTGAAGCTGGAGACTCATATCTCCCTCACTAGCTTTATGCGCCAGCTGTCGGAGCAGCTCACAGATCACTGCACCTGTACATAGCCCATCTGTAAACAGCCCATCTATCTACCTACCTCATCCCCACACTGTATTTATTTATCTTGCTCCTTTGCACCCCAGTATCTCTACCTGCACATTCATCTTCTGCACATCTACCATTCCAGTGTGTAATTGCTATATTGTAATTACTTCGCCACCATGGCCTATTTATTGCCTTAACTCCCTTATCTTACCTCATTTACACTCACTGTATATAGACTTTTTGTTTTCTTTTGTTCTACTGTATTATTGACTGTTTTGTTTATTCCATGTGTAACTCTGTGTTGTTGTATGTGTCGAAGTGCTATGCTTTATCTTGGCCAGGTCGCAGTTGCAAATGAGAACTTGTTCTCAACTAGCCTACCTGGTTAAATAAAGGTGGAACATGAAAACAAAAATGCTAGCAGTAGAATCAGATTATAATTTTTTTAAAGATAAAAATACACCTTATTGAACAGCGGGGACTGTGAAGCAACACAAACATAGGCACAGACACATGCATACACATGGATTTTGTGTTGTGGTAGTGGAGTAGGAGCCTGAGGGCACACAGTGTGTTGTGAAATCTGTTATAAATGTATTGTAATTAGCTCCCTTGGCAGCAGCTAATGGGGATCCAAAATAAATACAAATACCTTGAGGAGGTGAAGAGGTAGCCGTTGATGCCTCCGAACGTGGACAAGGCTACCGAGATGGGCATAAGGACAGAGAACATCCCCAGGAGCTTCTCTCCAAACGTCTGCAGCAGCACAAGGTTTATACATTTAGGACAAAAAACAAGCCTTGGATAGCTCGATGCAGAGAAAGTATTTGTAATAAATTAATGGCATCTGTATGTGAACATGCATTGTGTTGAACGTTCATTAAAAGGTCAATACATCAAATAATGACACCATTAAAGTACAGTACTCCAGACAATATTTGTCGTGTTGCAAAGCAAAGCGAACAGCGTTACTCACGACGGCCACAGCGTTGGATGAGAGCAGCTCCTCGGGTGACATGGCGGAGAAGTAGGCGATGTTGGTGAGCGTGTACACAAAGGTCACCAATGGGATTGAGATGTAAATGGCACGAGGTAGGTTCCTGATGAGGTAATCCACATGGTACAAAGCCTACTGATGTGTTCATCCACAAACTACTGATGAGGTCATCCACAAGGTACAAAAACTACTGATGAGGTAATCCACAAGGTACAAAAACTACTGATAGACATCCACAAGGTACACAAACTACTGATGAGGTAATCCACATGGTACAAAAATGACTGATGAGGTCATCCACATAGAATACAAACCATGCAATCAACACAGTCTCATAAATCATGCATTGTTGGGGAAGTAAGAAGGCAGCTGACATGCAATATACATTATATATACACAAAAGTATGTAGACACCCCTTCAAATTATTGGATTTGGCTATTTCAGCCACACCCGTTTCTGCCCTGCCCTAGCTTCATGAAATGGGTTTCCATGTCCTAGCAGCCTAAGATCACCATGCGCAATGCCAAGTGTCGGCTGGAGTGGTGTAAAGCTCGCTGCCATTGGACTCTGGAGCAGTGGGAACACGTTCTCTGGAGTGATGAATCACGCTCCACCATCTGGCAGTCCGACGGCTGAATCTGGGTTTGACGGATGACAGGAGAACGCTACCTACCCCGAAGCATGACAACTGTAAAGTTTGGTGGATGAGGAATAATGGTCTGGGGATGTTTTTCATTGTTTGATTAGGCCCCTTCCAGTGAAGGAAAATCTAAACACTACAGCATACAATAACATTCTAGATTCTGTGCTTCCAAGTTTGTGACAACAGTTTGGGGTAGGCCCTTTCCTGTTTCAGCATAAAAATTCCCCTGTGCACAAAGCGAGGTTCATACAGAAATGGTTTGATCGGTGTGGAAGAACCTGAATGGTCTGCAATTGACTGGGCTGAATGGAAGCAAGTCCCCACAACAATGTTCCAACATCTAGTGGAAAGCCTTCCCAGAAGAGTGGAGGATGTTATAGCAGCAAAGAGGGTACCAACTCCATAATAATGGCCATGATTTTGTAATGAGTGGTTCGACGAGCAGGTGCCCACATACTTTTGGTCATGTAGTGTACTTTATCTTGTGTATATAAAAAAATATAACTCTTTATATATATTTATTTTGCATTATATCACTTACATTTCTTATCAATATTTTAATTGATATACCACCGCAAGATCACAACATACAACTGTGCATCGCCCCACAATGCTTGCTTTCATGCCGGACTGGTTATACAGTACACACCATTGGATAGATAATTGTGAATAGAATAGAATAGAATGCAAAGTAAAATCATGTTTGGTGAACCAGAAGCTCACCGTCGCGGTTCAACCACTTCCTCTGTGACATAGTTCAGGAAGTTCCATCCACTGAAGGCGAAAGAGGCCTGGAGGAAAGCCAGAGCGACCTGCCCAACTGAGGGAGTCCTGCTGAACTCAAAAGCCACATGAGGCGTCAGTCCCTCGTAGTTGCCTGAAGGGATACAAATTCACCATCAATGTCGAGGTGATGTTTTAGGGAAATAGCATGATAGCCTCTTTGATCAATAAAAACTGGGAAATATTACAGACGTGCAAGTTCCTATTGGTTTGTTGAAGGTGCTATTAACCTTTGGCACCTGGATCATGTTCAGTAGGCATATAATGGAAGAAAGCAGTCCGAAACTGGGAGGTATTATCTGAACTTGCTAAATAAGAAACCCTCATTTTCGCTTTCAGTCGCAAAACGTCTTGCTACAGTGTGCGCTAATGAAAATCATTCTATAGAGAAGGTGAGTGTGTGTCTCACCCTTGCAGATCTGCACCAGGCCGACCACTATGATGAGACCCAGGGCCGCCAGCTTCCCCACCGTGAACACATCCTGGATCCTGGTGGCCAGACGCACACTAGAGCAGTTCACCCAGGTCAGGAACACTGCAAACACACATGCACACACAATACTTGTAAGCGTTTCATTGAGAAAACAAAATACTATTTAAACCCTAAACCCAAGTTATGTACAATCCTAGGGGTGGGTACATTGTTTCACCTCATCCATCACTGTCATTGGCTCGCCTCTCTCTCTCATGGTGGCCTGGCTCTCGCAGACAAAGGGGAGTGGTCAAGGCCACCAAAACAAACCGCTTCCAACGCAACAGAACAAAACCCAGAAAGGAAAGGTGGGCAGGTCCCTGAAGGGATGGGCAGAAAGCTCACATTTTCTCCAGGTCATTGGCATCCAGTTCCCCAAAAACAAGTGTGAATAATGTCCTCTAAAAGCAGGGATTACGCGCGAAAAAAACCCCCTGTTGTTTCACCTCATGGGTCATAACGCTGTTGGCTTGTTGGCTTTTCTGCGGCTCACTCATAGTACATTTTGCTCACTCATGGTACAATGGGGTTTTTGTGTGTTTTTCTTCTCTACTTAAGAGGGTTCATTAGAGGCCTAGGTTCAATCAGATCAAGTGCTACCCAGCAAAAGCAGACACCTGCTCGCGTTAGAAGTTCAGAACGAGAAAGTGTAGGCTATATAGAAATAATTATTGAACTAAATAATGAGGGTTTCCATCGTCTTAATGAAGGTGTAGATTTCATCTCACATTCCAGTGTTCCAGCTTGTACATATGGCTGCATGGGATTTCTGTTAACGCGACTCCATTTTAGGTATAATGCTAGGAGCCGCTTGTGGATTTGACAGCTCTAACGCAGTTCCACCTCCGACACTGCCAAAGCAACTGCTATGCCGATGTCTGCTAAAGTGGATCTGATTGAATAGAGCCCTAAGTACAAGTTTCCTCAGGTTTACAGAACTGGCTGCAGTGATGTCATTTTGACGACTTTATGGCATGACGGTCAGGTTGGTTGTAAAATTATGTTTTTTGATATCTTTTAAGCGAACCAATAAATAAGTCTACAACCAGATAAAAATCAAATATTCTGGAAAAAGAACTGAAAAGGAATTAGGAACCAGAAAGTTAGGTCACCCTGACATCCCATGGCCTAATTTGACCACAGGAATCGTTTGTCCATTGGGATGATTCCCTACATCCTTCAGAAACTCTACACTTCATCGGTCTTTGTTTCCCTAACTTCACTGCCCACTCCTTCCTCCTGTCCCTCCCTTATAAATTTCTATTTGACACACCTATGCATTGTTTTTATATTCCTGTCTCCAACTCTGAACGTTTTAAAAGGCTTCCAGGCAATGGTTATGCAAGAGATATTTCACTCTGTTGTACCAGGTAAACTTGAGGTCGAAAGAAATGCACATCTGTTTAAACGAGGTGCTGGCTAGCGGAGTAGAACACTTGAAAAAGGGAAGGAGAGGCACGTGCTCTAGGAGCTCAGGTGCAGTCATTTAATAACCTAATAATCAACGTTTCGACAGACAAACTGTCTTCATCAGGGTATATTAACAAACACTGCGTGTCACTAGTTTAAATAGTGTCAAAGGACACACACAGGTGTCTGTAATCATGGCTGGGTGTGGCTTGATATCATTGGTTCATTTACAGATATAAATAGAACATATAAAAAACAGAAATGGATAGCATACGATCATAGATACAATTTGGCTACATAAGCCTGCAAACATTTACATTGAATAGTAAAATCACATGAATAGCTTCAGATCAAAGTCTACCTTGAGACCGAAGGGAGCAAGGGTCTTTAAATTAAAGATCCAGTCAGCCTCTCGTTTTCACAATAAATTGTTGAGGTCACCCCCTCTCCTAGGGAGGGTAACGTGTTCGAAGCCGATATAACGTAGGGACGAAATCGAGTGGTTCCCTTCCAAAAAGTGGGCTGTAACGGGGTACATCAAGTTTTTAGATTCGTACTTCTAATTCGTGCTTCATTTTACCCACATAATATTTACCACAAGGACAAGGTAAAAGACAAAGAACTGCTTTAGTAGAGCATGTGATAACACCTTTGATTGGGATCTGTTTCCCTGTTTGGGGGTGTATGAAGGATTTACATTTGTAAGTGCCATTGCATTGAGCACAGCCATTACACTTGTAATTTCCATCTAGTAGAGGCGCAAATAGACGTTGTGCAGGGGTATTTTGGGGTGGTAAATCAGAGTTTACCAATTGTTCTCTGAGGTTTCTGCCCCGCGAGAATACGAACAAAGGATGGTTCGAAAACACATGACTGACACAGTCATCGGATCTTAGAATGTGCCAATGTTTGTCAACGATTCCCTTAATGAATTTCTTCCGAACACACTTAATAGCGGGTTGTAAAAACGCAAGAATGCTTCTTTTTGTGAGATCCCAATCAAAGGAAAAATAATGTATTCCATTGAGCTTATTTCAGCCATTACCAGGGTGTGTTTGACAGATCATTTGACAGGTGGTAACTTTAACGGGGGAAAATGACAGGTACAAGAAAGACTGATCTAGTCGCAGGAGTAAAATGAAAGCAATCAATCCAGCGAGATTAATGTGACAAGTGGATTTTGGAACCCCTCATACACCGGAAATATATGTCTGAAAAAGACAAATTCTCAGGTGGGGTGCACAGTATATCTTTTTGGGGTTACCTTAATGTTAATTTAACACATTTCCTTTACATAAGGGAGTTCAGGCACAGGAACATGGTACTAACAGAGACAGACTGTTGACAGCAGGCGTGTGGCCATGTAGGGAGGGACACAGTCGGGGAATACAGGCTGAAGGACATAGTTAGAGAAGGTGAGGGCGATGACAGCCAGGGTTGTGGGGTACATGATGAGCACCGCACTCCACAGGAGGAGAAACCTGGGAAGGGAGAAAAACAGTCAAATATGTCACTGCTTTGGTCCAACTTTGTGTTTTTTAATGAACAATTTGTTTATCGCATAAACTGAACAGTCAATTGAACATTCAACCAACTCTTCTGACCCCCAATACTATACACATTGGATGAGAGGTACCTACCCAACAAGGCCTCCGAAAATTTCTGTGACATAGGAGTAGTCCCCCCCTGACTTGGGGATGGTGACTCCCAGCTCAGCATAGCAGAGGGAACCCAGGGCAGCTATGCAGCCCCCTAGTACCCACACAATCAGTGCTAGACCCACTGAACCCGAGTGCTCTAGAACCCCCTTAGGAGAGATGAAGATTCCAGAACCAATTATGTTCCCTGTGGAGAGGGAGAAGGTATTACTAGAATACACACACACACACAAAACAAGCAAAATGGAAATATTGCTAAAAACAATGACTCATTTTAAAATCTTCCTATATGCAGGTAAATCTTTACAGAAACTGTATCATGTGTTAATCAGTTATGTTGAAAAGGTTTGGGAAACAATAAAGCAGAAGAACTGGACTGTTTAGATATATTGGTGTGTGGAACGGGAGGGATGTGATATCATCTGCTCTGTACACTTCCCCCTGAGTGAGCTGGGGGTTGCTCGCCACAGCCCGTTTTGAGCTAAGAGAAAACCCCGAAACGACATAGCTTTCTCTCTTCAAATATACGTGACAAAAATAAACCTTCTCTGATGATCATCGCAAGTTAACAACATCGTCCATAGAGGACTTCAGAAATGGAACAATCATACTGTTGATGTGAGCGAACAGATCAAGCAGTCACACGGTAGGAAGTGATTACCATCAAACCCAAGAGGCTTGAACATCAACCACACGCATTGTTGAAGTAATACAATGATCTGGATTCCAATATGGCTGTACCATGTCCAAGGGTGTATCAGAAATGGCACCCTGTTGAAAAGTAGTGGCATTATGGAATAGGGTGCCATTTCAGATGCAGATCAAGAGTATCCCAACCAACACATTCAGGGTAGTAGCACAGCAGAAGGCAGCCAAGTAGCACAGACCTTAATTACATAACTGGACATACGTAAATTATTTACTTATAACTGTCGAGCTCAGTCAAGTCGCCCTCTGGAATTCAATTCAACTCATCTATTACATTATTTCTAGACTGTACCGGCTTTCCCTTTGGTTTGTGACCCTGTCAGAAATGCTGAGACTGGGAGTAAGCCTGGTCTCATAGAATAGACGTAACATAGTGAAAGTAAATAAATTTGGTGTGGTTACATAACACAGAAGGCTACTTAAGGGAAAAACTAAAGTAGGGTGGTTGGCCAGGTGTTACTGCGAGCATCTAGCAACCCAAAGGTTGCATGTTCGAATCTCATCATGTACAACTTTAGTATTTTAGCTAATTAACAAATTTGCAACTGCTTACTACTCTTAGCTACTATGAAACTATTTAGCATGTTAGCTAACCCTTCCCCTAACCTTAAGCCTAACCTTAACCACTAGCTTAGTTAACACTAATCACCTGGCTAATGTTAGCATTATCCACCTAGCCAATGTTAGCCACAATAAATTGGAATTGGTAACATATAATACTTTTTGCAAATTCGTAACATATTATACAAATTCTAATTTGTAACATATCATACAAAATGGATAAGGGATGGATTAACATTTACAGAATGGGTACCTGGAGGAGAATGGGGGATGGTCATGCTTTTTTAATTTCAGTCAAGGGGAGGGTTTAGTATTTTTTTCATCTAGTCCAGAGGAGGGTCATGTCATTTGTAATCGATGAAATTTCAATATTTCTCCGTCTTTTAGAATTCATGGCTTATTAGGCTACATATGGATGTGTGCCCGATGCCGCCCCTCATCTCTGATTCTCAGCTGGGCACGCATAAATAGCCTTCAAGTGCGCCTAAAGGCTATTTAGTGTGGTCTCAATCAAATGATCCATAGACTGTAGACTATAGGCTGCGAAGTGCATGCTCGGAGAAGCACAGAGCAAAGTCATATTTCTAAGATAGCATTACACACTGCAATGGATATGGCAACCCTGAGCCCCGGCCTGCTCTGCTCTTGCTTATCAAAAACTGTTTTGTGTGCTGTGCTGTGTAGGTCTATAGTGTAGGTCTATAGTTCTTTTTTTGAAAATTAGGCCTAGTCCAAATAATGCACAATATTGCGTGTGGACTAGCCTATAGCCTATGGTCAAGTTTGATAGCTTGCTACTACTATAATAGATTGAATTAAAAACAGTACGTTTATTGCCCATTATGTTTTTATCAGAGTTATTACCGCAAGGCGCTACTGATGGTAGTGCGTACGGCCAAGTACATCACTGGGGCTAAGCTTCCTGCCATCCAGGACCTCTACTAGGCAGTGTCAGAGGAAGGCCCTAAAAATAGTCAAAGACTCCAGCCACCCAAATCATAGACTGTTCCTCTATGCTACCGCACGGTAAGTGATACCGGAGCGCCAAGTCTAGGTCCAAAAGGCTCCTGAACAGCTTCTACCTCCAATCCATTAGACTGCTAAACAGTTATGGCTACCCGGACTGTTTGCATTGACCCCCTTTTTCACACCTCTACTACTAGCTAATTATTATCTATGCATAGTGAGTTTACCCCTACCTACATGTACATATTACCTCAATTACCTTGACTAACCTGTACACCTGCACATTGACTTGGTACCGTTACCCCCTGTATATAGCCTTACTATTGTTATTTTATTGTGTTACTTGTTTAGTATTGATTATTTTTGTATATATTTTTTTACTATAGTTTATTATAAAAACTTTTTTTTTAGCAAATATCTTCGGACTTACTTTAAAAAAAAATCTGCATCGTTGGTTAATAAGAACTTGTAAGTAAGCATTTTACGGTAAGGTACACCTGCTGTATTCTTCACATGTGACAAATCAGATTTGATTTGATTTGATATTGACCTCACAATAAGTCAGATTCAAGTAACTTACATTGTGGTGCTGAAACTTGAAGCAGCGGCCGCAGCACAATCAGTTGGAAATGGACAGCTCATGGTGCTGAAAGTAGGCAAATTCGAGTAGGCATAATTCATTTAAATCATCTTCATTTGAATTAGACTTTACTAACAACAAGAGGGCTTTGTGTTGGAACCTTTTTCTTCCTATTGAAGAAATAAGAGGTAGGCCTACCTGTTTGACAGACAAAATTAGGCTATAGCCTGCTATATCCATAGATTTGTCGGTCAATTCCTCCACCCACCATGCACTCTTTAAATAGCCTACTTCTATGTCAGTGAAGGGCTGCTAGGTTAAAACCAAGGCTGCGTTTCAAACTCATAAAAGATATACCCTCGTCCACTTGCCTTATGACCTTGGGGGAATGCCTGCGGCCATATTTGTCGTCGGTCCAAGTGATTAGCCAAGCAAGGGAAGTTTGCAACGTAAGCCCCTCATCCCTCGTTTTTCATGGAGTTTGCGAGTGTACAATTATGTTCACTTCGGGGCCTGAAACGCCCCATAATTCAATCCGCGACAATTGCACATCCGCTAAGAAACATCCGCCAACACTTAAAACCCCAACGTCAATATGGAGTAAACATATAAGTAAAAACAAATGTAAATAAGTTAGAAATTGTGCTACTAATGCACAAACACCTCTCGTAAAAGTAATGATGTTTTTGTTTGGTTAGCTTTTGGAAATGGTAGAAATAAAACATTTTCCTTTTTCAGAAGTTCCAACTAGGCAGGCTAACGTTAGTCAGCTAATTCATTTGCTAGCTATCACAGAGTAGGCATATATTAATAAATATATAGTTAATATAAGTAGACATGCAATCATAATTGACTGTAGCGCATATAAAGCACGCACAAGCTACCAGTGGCTGAAAACACGAATTTCCCTGCAAGTGTAAACTCGTCAGACGTCATCAGAAGCATCCATCTCATTTGAGGGCTGAGGGGAGAGGGTGTGTCAGTTAAGTGTTCGGAATGCAGCCCAAGACTCAAATTAAGGGTGTATGAGAGGGTATGCCATACGCTGCATTTAGACGAGGGATGCAAAAAACGTCATACCAGTCGGCATAGCGGGACAAGAAAGCAAGAAAGATGTTTAATGCAAAAGCAAGACAGCACGACGGTATGCGTTACCATTGGGATTTCAGTAAACAAACATTGCAAATTAACATCTGGCAGAAAACAACGCTACGGAAGATGGCAAAGGTTGAAATATTTGGGCTCTGGCGGGAAGTCCTATGTACCGTGGCGGCTGAAAGCATTCACGGCCAGCCTCAACGCATTTACTATCGTTCCCTGATCAAAAACAATGACATGCGGTTTGCCGTCAACTGCCTACCTCGTGCCATCTAAACGCAGCAATAAGGTTACATTTTATTAAAGAAGATTTTGAAGAAAATAAAACAGATCCGATTATATAAAGTGATCTACAGTATAACAGTGCTTTGGTCCATGATGCTTTATGCTGGATACAAGCTGTAAAATACCCGGGAAAGACGTGACTTGGATGCATATGGGAATATCATTGTTTAGTTTGTTTGACATTCAGAGGCTGAGCTACAACCTTCTATAGCAAGGAGACAAAAAATTGACTTAACTTGGGATTTAAACTTTTTTTAACCTTTTATTTAACTAGGCAAGTCAGTTAATGATACTAGCCATCCCGGAGCCGGGATCGTGAACACAGCCTCAAGCTCATTACCATAACGCAACGTTAACTATTCATGAAAATCGCAAATGAAATGAAATAAATATGCTAGCTCTCAAGCTTAGCCTTTTGTTAACAACACTGTCATCTCAGATTTTCAAAATATGCTTTTCAACCATAGCAAAACAAGCATTTGTGTAAGAGTATTGATGGCTAGCATAGCATTAAGCCTAGCATTAAGCAGGCAACATTTTCACAAAAACAAGAAAAGCATTCAAATAAAATAATTTACCTTTGAAGAACTTCGGATGTTTTCAATGAGGAGATAGCAAATGTTCAGTGTTTCCAAAAAGATTCTTTGTGTAGGAGAAATCGTTCCGTTTTGTTAATCACTTTTGGCTACCAAAAAACCCGGAAAATTCAGTCATCAAAACGCCGAACTTTTTCCCAAATTAACTCCATAATATCGACTGAAACATGGCAAACGTTGTTTAGAATCAATCCTCAAGGTGTTTTTCACATATCTCTTCGATGATATATCGTTCGTGGAAGTATCCTTCTCCTCTGAATCACATTGAAGAATGCTTGCAGCTGAAGATTACGCACCAATTTCGACAAAGGACACCGGGCGGACACCTGGTAAATGTAGTCTCTTATGGCCAATCTTCCAATGATATGCCTACATAAACCTCTTGAGACTCTAGGGGCAGTATTTCATTTTTGGATAAAAAAACGTTCCCGTTTTAAACAAGATATTTTGTCACGAAAATATGCTCGACTATGCATATAATTGACAGCTTTGGAAAGAAAACACTCTGACGTTTCCAAAACTGCTGTCACGGTTTTCTAGGTGTGGTGAAGGAGAGTCGGACCAAAATGCAGCGTGTATATTGCGATCCATGTTTTAATAAACAAACGTAACACGAATCTAAATACAATTACTACAAAAAACAATAAACGTAAAGAAAACCGAAACAGCCTATACTGGTGTAACCTAACATAGACAGGAACAAGGACACTAAGGACAATCACCCACCATACAACCAAAGAATATGGCTGCCTAAATATGGTTCCCAATCAGAGACAACGATAAACACCTGCCTCTGATTGAGAACCACTTCAGACAGCCATAGACTTTCCTAGAACACCCCACTAAGCTACAATCCCACTAACATACACACCAAAACCCCAAAACAAAACACACCACAATACAAAAACTCCATGCCACACCCTGGCCTGACCCAATACATGAAGAAAAACACAAAATACTTAGACCAGGGCGTGACAACTGCAAAGATATTATCTGTGAGTGCCACAGAACTGATGCTACAGGCGAAACCAAGATGAACAAATTCTTATTTTCAATGACGCCTAGGAACAGTGGGTTACCTGCCTTGTTCAGGGGCAGAACGACAGATTTTTACCTTGTCAGCTCGGGGATTCGATCTTGCAATCTTCCGGTTACTAGTCAGACCCATTGAGTTTTTACAAATTTTGTTTTTACGTTACAGCCTTTTTCTAAAATGGTAAAAACTGGTTTTGAGGATTTTTTTCAACTGGATTAAAAATAAATACAGAAATACCTTATAAGTATTCAGACCCTTTGATCATCCTTGAGATGTTTCTACAACTAGATTGGAGTCCATCTGGGGTAAATTCAATTGATTGGACATGATTTGGAAAGGTACACACTTGTCTACATAAGGTCCCACAGTTGACAGTGCATGTCAGAGCAAAAACTAAGCCATGAGGTTGAAGGAATTGTCCGTAGAGCTCCGAGACAGGATTGTGTCGAGGCGCAGATCTGGGGAAGGGTACCAAAGAACACAGTGTCGTCCACCATTCTTCAATGGAAGAAGTTTGGAAAAACCAAGACCTCACATCTTCCTAGAGCTTGCTGCCCGGCCAAACTGAGCAATCGGGGGAGAAGGGCGGTGACTAAGGCCCGCTTGGAGTTTGTCAAAAGGCACATAAAGGTCTCAGACCATGAGAAACAAGATTCTCTGGTCTGATGAAACCAAGATTGAACTCTTTGGCCTGAATGCAAAGTGTCACGTCTGGAAGAAACCAGGCACCATCCCTACGGTGAAGCATGGTGGTGGCAGTATCATGCTGTGGGGATGTTTTTCAGCAGCAGGGACTGGGAAATTAGTCAGGATCGAGGGAAAGATGAACAGAGCAAAGTACAAAGAGATCCTTGATGAAAACCTGCCTCAGAACACTCAGGACCTCAGACTGGGGCAAAGGTTCACCTTCCAACAGGACAATGACCCTAAGCACACAGCCAAGACCATGCAGGATTGGCTCAGCAGCCAGAGCCCGGACTTGAACTCAATCTAACATCTCTGGAGAGATCTGAAAATAGCTGTGCAGCAATGCTTCCCATCCAACCTGACAGAGCTTGAGAGGATCTGCAGAGAAGAATGGGAGAAACTCCCCAAATCAGGTGTTCCAAGCTTGTAGCGTCATAGCCAAGACTTGAGGCTGTAATCAATGCCAAAGGTGCTTCCACAAAGTACTGAGTAAAGCGTCTAAATACTTATGTGATATATCCGTTTTTAATTTTTTATGAATTTGCAAAAGAATTTTAAAAATAAAAGGATTTGGCTTTGTCATTATGGGGTATTGTGTGTAGATTGATTAAGGGGGGAAAACTATTTAATCAATTTTAGAATTGGGCTGTAACGTAACAAAATGTGTAAAAAGTCAAGGGGTCTGAATAGTTTCAGAATGCACTGTAATCTAATTACGTCAATATCACTTGCTTAAACTAGTCACTTTCTGTGCAATAGAAAATGTTTAAACCCAGACAGCTTTTAGGGAAATACTTGTGACATTCTCTCGTTGGGTTAAGCCACGGAAGAAGAGTAGCCAGCAGTTAAAACTGACATTTTTCTGCATTGGTAGGGCTACTCTGTCTGGGGTGGAAAGGTCGGCCCAACTTTTGAAAGTACCATGCTCAGATTCCAAATGACGTCTCAGATGTAATTATTTGCAAACAGGGACAGTTTAGTTGCAAACAAGACGCACTGATTTGGCATTGGAGAATTATGATAAGATGAACAAATATCTCTCTGACAATGTTTTGCCTGTAATTTCGGTCATTTGTGTGGTATTAAAAAATATTGTGCTAATATGTCAAATTACGTAGAATTGCATGACATTTTTATAAACGCCAATATTTTTTCTGATCTGCAAATACGTTGATAGATTCATGCAATAATTTTACTATAAAGGAGATCTCTCTACCCCTAATCTTGTCCACGATGGTCTGTGAATCAAAACTCTTGCGTTGCCATGTAATGCTTACAGGACAAAGAACCGTTTCTGTCCAAGAAACGGTAAACATTCTCTGCTGTCACCTTTTGTTTTAATTATTATTTTTGGTATGGGGAGGGTCACTTGTTTTTTTTCCAAAGGTTCAGGATTTAAGTAAAATATATTTGTTAAAGGGAGGGCCATCCATTTTCATTTCAGAGAGGTCCGATTTTCTCCATGTAGCACTTGTTACATAATGTTCACTCCCTAATGGACATCCACAAATGAATACATACGAAACTTAACATATCATACTAACTGAAGTGGGTCGGTTTTACATTTACTATGTTACGTCTACCCCTGAGTCCAGGTTGGGGAGTAAGATGTATAACTTTTAAACAACAAGGTTGATGCTAGCATGGGCTTCCTGGTCTAGATTGCTCAACAGTTGGCAGTCTGTACTCGGTCTCTCTTCCACACACACAAGGAGGCAGGAGCCTGATTCAAAGGAATTTCTGACTCTTTGCTCGTGTTTGAGGTCTTAATTCAGGACTGATCTTTGATCAAAAACTGCGCTAGTGTAACTAACTAAAAGCCACAAGAGTAGGTTGGGGAGTAAATGTAAATTAAAAGCATCACTGTCTGTATAAATTACATAAAGAGCATAGGCCTATTCTTATTCAACTTTTAGTTTAATAATCATTTTACAGTAACCCTGAAACTAAAGTCAGAACATATGTAATAAACAGCCCAGGACTTTCATCAGCAGTCTGGGGGCCCTGAATATCAAAACCAACTAAAGTTACATTTATCAGTCATGATAAATATGCCCCTTCCAAACTGTATAGTGGCATTTACCCTACCGTAGGTGTAACTTGGGCCTATATCTTCATTTGCACCCTTCAGCAAGTGGATTAGATGTATTATAGCAGCCCCCTGCCATTTCCTCTGCTTCAGCAGACAATTTCCTTCTGCTTGACAACCAATGTGCTACTAATTAATATATTTTGGCCACGTAAGCATTGAGGTAGACATTTAATGCACGTCGATTTCTCACGTAGTCGCACTCGCATGGCATCTGAAATAGGACCATCATCTTATCATGACAGGTGAGAATATGGGCCTATTTCTAACCACTACAAATATAGGATACTGACTTTAATGACACATAATCCATCAATGGAAAACGCATGTTTTCAGCAAATTGGCTGTAAATGGCAAACTTACATCAAAGTTATTTCATCAAATAAAGCCATGACCAAACACCCCCAAGTAATAGATTCTAAAATGCAATACACTTTTACCAACCTTACCTATGATTATTGTACAGGCGCTTAAAAGTCCTATTTCTTTTTTCAGAGTCACTCTATCAGGGATTTCGTCACGCTTGTTGTTCCCATCTTTCAAGATCTTCAGTGCAGCTGCTGGCTCTTGCCGTGAGCAGATACTTCTTTTCCGCTTTTCTCCATCCATGTCTGCGACCATATCAAATGATTTCTCGAATTCCTCTCTTGAACTCACACACGGTATTGATGCACACTCAATAGGGTGCGCATGCGCAACAATCTGTCGCTGTCCAGGGTAGAATGCTAACGACCCTACTCTCGTGCCATCAACTACTTGAGCGTCGCTGGACGTTTTCCACTAAATCTCACGCGGAGATCCTTTCGAACTGTTTCAATACCGACGATAATAGCTGAGGCTTGCGTGCATCAGAGTTTGGGGCACTCTCCTAGTTGAGTAAGCCCCCCATCTTGAACACAACTGTGTCTGCGTAATCTCGATTGCTCAGTGTTCAGGCCCCCATTTCAGAGTACACAAATTCACTAAATCTTCTCAAATATTATTGATAGGGAATTTGAAGGTATTTAATCTTGTGAATTGCCACCAGACCGTCCAATAAAATGTTCAAGAAAATGATTCAACAGTGACCACAGTAAACACAAGTGCACGCCATTATGGAATATACTAAATGATTGACCAGCTAATCAATATTTCAAAGAGAGTGAAAGAGCAAATGCAAGGTTTGATTGAACTATCTTCAGTCCATCAAAGCAAAATTTAACGAGCATGCACACCGTGCATTGCAGGCCTATATCTACTACAGTATAGGAGAAAATTGATCTCAAACTGACTCCAAAGAAAAGTAGCTTAATCAATTTCAACAAAATTACTATTTTGAATTGTGTGAAAAGAGAAAGTGTAAATAGATTACAAAACATGTGGATGACAGGGATTCCCCCCCCCCCCAAAAAAATGAATCATGTACCTGCTTTTAAATAATTTACTTGTGAACATAACATATTTTGGCAAATACGTTTCATGTCAGATACACTCCCATTCACACAACTCCACCCCTATGTTTCCTTTTGTATCTAAAATTAGTCATGTTATTGATGCAACTCTGAACAGCCTCCTGATGAACTGTTCGGAAGAAGAAACTCAAAGAGAGGCAGACTTGCTCCTCTGCCCCACCAGTGCATGCTTCCCAAAGAGGGTCTTCTTCATGTTTCCTTCGTCTCTGAAAGGACCCTGGTGGAATTTAGGAAGTCAAATTGAGCGCTCGTACCAGGCCTTTTCTCTGCCTCTCTCGCTAACACCACAGACTGCCCAATAAAGGGCCTGGATTCAGCTGATCCTGCTAGAAGGCCAATAAAACGGCCAGCTGCTTTGTGTGCAGGGAGTGAGGAAGGACGAACACTGCCAACAGTGTGCTGCGACGCTTAAAGGAGGAGGCCGAGCAGAAAACCAATACGTCACAGGAGCCACTCTGGGTAACTGAGGAAATGTGGACGGAGGGAAGGAGTGTTTAACTGCAGGCAGGGTGTTATCTCATTGTGAAGGTTCACAGCATTACACTGTGTCAAAAGTTTAGATGACGCTCTGAAATGAAATAATACATAAACAAATAAATCAAACAAAGACTGTCCAGACCAAATGTAATAACATTAATAAAATCCCCAAATTAGTAAAGTTACATTATTTTTTAGGTCCAGTATATACAAAAAAATGTAAGTTCCAGTTTTTAAGAATGGATATGAGCTGAGGTAGCAGTTAATTAATTCAGTCAATTCATGCTTTGGCCAGCATGCCAATGTTACTTGTTGGATTGGAATGGAATGGAGTGTCACAGGGGGAAGTCACTGGCCAGGGAAAGCTCCATGCAGCCAGCCCAGGTCACATGGTGAGACTGGAATAAAAGGCAGTCCTGACTGTGGATTTGGAAAGAAGGCCTTCCACAGCCTTGCCAAGAAAGTACTCCTCCATTGAGACAAAATGCTTCAGTGCAAATGGATTGGATTGAACTAAGCCAGGGGATCTGTGGTTTCTGTTTGAGCTCCAAGAAGCCTTGACATGGGTTGGAAAAAGGTTGTCATATAGTATTTCCGTTGGCACCCGCTATCAGTTCAAGTAAAACAGGCCTTGTATTGTTCCAATGGAAGTTTATGAATTGTTCTGGATAAGGAAAAGGCATCTTACTCCATCTAGTGGTCAGACACACACACACACACACACACACACACACACACACACACACACACACACACACACACACACACACTTCCAGTGTAGCGCCCCTTGGGGCCCAAGAACTGCAACATATTTTGCATACACCGAGAAACACCAAAACATTTCGTTTGTATAAACAAAGGCATGTTACATTCCATCGAGATGTGAAAAAAAGATACATTCCAAACTAGGGAGTCTTTAGCTTTACAACATTGTGTCAGGTTCATGTGTGCCCCCTCCTTACACACTTGAACATAAACAAGTAATGATTTGTCAATGAGCTGTGCCGTGCTGTCAGAGTCAGACTAATGGGTTGTGGAAGAAGTTGCGTATGTGCTGAGCCATGGCCTGGCCCACGATGGGCTCCAGTTCATGGGTCCCTGCGTTGTACAGCTGGTGGATACTGGAGTAGTGCTGGAGCAGGGCCATTGCTTTGATCATCCCTACTCCAGGGATCTGCTGAACCAGGGACATGACCAGGGGGTCCAGCAGCCGAGACACACTCCTCCTGAGGAACGGGTTGTCTTTACTCTCTCCGTGTACCTGCAGAGGAGAGGACACAATTCATCAGTCAATCATCACGCACAGTTAGACTATGGTTGATCTGACTGTATGTTAGTTCGAGTTTAAAACATATTTGTGGAATCAGGATAATCTTTGCAAAGTGACAATGCTAGACCAAACTCTTCGCTAGTTTTCTCGCATGTGTGAAAGTTTGACTTACTATCTGTATGAGAAGCTGGGAGGCTTCCAGCTGGCTGGCAACAGGTAGCAGTTTGAGACCGAGCTCATACACCACAAACTACTGCATGACAGGAAAGTACTGTTCACTGAGCCGGGTCTTCTCCACCACCACGATGCCCTGAAGGCTGGCCTTGCACAGAGAGGGAGACAAGATTGGAACATCACCATGGAAAAACAGATGTCATATAGAGATACACTACAATATTATATATCAGTAGTTCAGCCATATACAACACTGGCAATCTGAACTAGATTATGCTGTAGGATGTGAAGGTAAGTGCAAAAATAAAGAAAACACCAACATAAAGTCGTGGCAAAAAGTTTTTAGAATGTCACAAATATTAATTTCCACAAAGTTTGCTGCTTCAGTGTCTTTAGATATTTTTGTCAGATGCTACTATGGAATACTGAAGTATAATTACAAGCATTTCATAAGTGTCAAAGGCTTTTATTGACAATTACATTCAGATTAATGACTTCCGGCGCCGACAGAGATGGCCGCCTCGCTTCGCGTTCCTAGGAAACTATGCAGTTTTTGTTTTTTTTTTACGTGTTATTTCTTACATTAGTACCCCAGGTCATCTTAGGTTTCATTACATACAGTCGAGAAGAACTACTGAATATAAGATCAGCGTCAACTCACCATCAGTACGACCAAGAATATGTTTTCCGCGACGCGGATCCTGTGTTCTGCCTTACAAACAGGCCAACGGAATTGATTCCAGGCAGCGACCCCAAAAAACAACTTCGTAAAAGAGGGAAACGTAGCGGTCTTCTGGTCAGACTCCGGACACGGGCACATCGTGCACCACTCCCTAGCATTCTTCTTGCCAATGTCCAGTCTCTTGACAACAAGGTTGATGAAATCCGAGCAAGGGTAGCATTCCAGAGGGACATCAGAGACTGTAACATTCTCTGCTTCACGGAAACATGGCTCACTGGAGAGACGCTATCCGGGGCGGTGCAGCCAACGGGTTTCTCCACGCATCGCGCCGACAGAAACAAACATCTTTCTGGTAAGAAGAGTGGCGGGGGCATATGCCTCATGACTAACGAGACATGGTGTGATGAAAGAAACATACAGGAACTCAAATCCTTCTGTTCACCTGATTTAGAATTCCTCACAATCAAATGTAGACCGCATTATCTACCAAGAGAATTCTCTTCGATTATAATCACAGCCGTATATATCCCCCCCAAGCAGACACATCGATGGCTCTGAACGAACTTTATTTAACTCTTTGCAAACTGGAAACCATTTATCCGGAGGCTGCATTCATTGTAGCTGGGGATTTTAACAAAGCTAATCTGAAAACAAGACTCCCTAAATTTGATCAGCATATCGATTGCGCAACCAGGGGTGGTAAAACCCTGGATCATTGTTACTCTAACTTCCGTGACGCATATAAGGCCCTGCCCCGCCCCCCTTTCGGAAAAGCTGACCACGACTCCATTTTGTTGATCCCTGCCTACAGACAGAAACTTAAACAAGAGGCTCCCACGCTGAGGTCTGTCCAACGCTGGTCCGATCAAGCTGACTCCACACTCCAAGACTGCTTCCATCACGTGGACTGGGACATGTTTCGTATTGCGTCAGATAACAATATTGACGAATACGCTGATTCGGTGTGCGAGTTCATTAGAACGTGCGTTGAAGATGTCGTTCCCATAGCAACAATAAAAACATTCCCTAACCAGAAACCGTGGATTGATGGCAGCATTCGCGTGAAACTGAAAGCGCGAACCACTGCTTTTAATCAGGGCAAGGTGTCTGGTAACATGACCGAATACAAACAGTGCAGCTATTCCCTCCGCAAGGCTATCAAACAAGCTAAGCGTCAGTACAGAGACAAAGTAGAATCTCAATTCAACGGCTCAGACACAAGAGGCATGTGGCAGGGTCTACAGTCAATCACGGACTACAAGAAGAAACCCAGCCCAGTCACGGACCAGGATGTCTTGCTCCCAGGCAGACTAAATAACTTTTTTGCCCGCTTTGAGGACAATACAATGCCACTGACACGGCCTGCAACGAAAACATGCGGTCTCTCCTTCACTGCAGCCGAGGTGAGTAAGACATTTAAACGTGTTAACCCTCGCAAGGCTGCAGGCCCAGACGGCATCCCCAGCCGCCCCCTCAGAGCATGCGCAGACCAACTGGCCGGTGTGTTTACGGACATATTCAATCAATCCCTATACCAGTCTGCTGTTCCCACATGCTTCAAGAGGGCCACCATTGTTCCTGTTCCCAAGAAAGCTAAGGTAACTGAGCTAAACGACTACCGCCCCGTAGCACTCACTTCCGTCATCATGAAGTGCTTTGAGAGACTAGTCAAGGACCATATCACCTCCACCCTACCTGACACCCTAGACCCACTCCAATTTGCTTACCGCCCAAATAGGTCCACAGACGATGCAATCTCAACCACACTGCACACTGCCCTAACCCATCTGGACAAGAGGAATACCTATGTGAGAATGCTGTTCATCGACTACAGCTCGGCATTCAACACCATAGTACCCTCCAAGCTCGTCATCAAGCTCGAGACCCTGGGTCTCGACCCCGCCCTGTGCAACTGGGTACTGGACTTCCTGACGGGCCGCCCCAGGTGGTGAGGGTAGGCAACAACATCTCCTCCCCGCTGATCCTCAACACGGGGCCCCACAAGGGTGCGTTCTGAGCCCTCTCCTGTACTCCCTGTTCACCCACGACTGCGTGGCCACGCACGCCTCCAACTCAATCATCAAGTTTGCGGACGACACAACAGTGGTAGGCTTGATTACCAACAACGACGAGACGGCCTACAGGGAGGAGGTGAGGGCCCTCGGAGTGTGGTGTCAGGAAAATAACCTCACACTCAACGTCAACAAAACTAAGGAGATGATTGTGGACTTCAGGAAACAGCAGAGGGAACACCCCCTATCCACATCGATGGAACAGTAGTGGAGAGGGTAGCAAGTTTAAGTTCCTCTGCATACACATCACAGACAAACTGAATTGGTCCACTCACACAGACAGCGTCGTGAAGAAGGCGCAGCAGCGCCTCTTCAACCTCAGGAGGCTGAAGAAATTCGGCTTGTCACCAAAAGCACTCACAAACTTCTACAGATGCACAATCGAGAGCATCCTGGCGGGCTGTATCACCGCCTGGTACGGCAACTGCTCCGCCCTCAACCGTAAGGCTCTCCAGAGGGTAGTGAGGTCTGCACAACGCATCACCGGGGGCAAACTACCTGCCCTCCAGGACACCTACACCACCCGATGTTACAGGAAGGCCATAATGATCATCAAGGACATCAACCACCCGAGCCACTGCCTGTTCACCCCGCTATCATCCAGAAGGCAAGGTCAGTACAGGTGCATCAAAGCTGGGACCGAGAGACTGAAAAACAGCTTCTATCTCAAGGCCATCAGACTGTTAAACAGCCACCACTAACATTGAGCGGCTGCTGCCAACACACTGACATTGACGCTGACCCAACTCCAGCCACTTTAATAATGGGAATTGATGGGAAATTATGTAAATATATCACTAGCCACTTTAAACAATGCTACCTTATATAATGTTACTTACCCTACACTATTCATCTCATATGCATACGTATATACTGTACTCTATATCATCGACTGCATCCTTATGTAATACATGTATCACTAGCCACTTTAACTATGCCACTTTGTTTACTTTGTCTACATACTCATCTCATATGTATATACTGTACTCGATACCATCTACTGTATGCTGCCCTGTACCATCACTCATTCATATATCCTTATGTACATATTCTTTATCCCCTTACACTGTGTATAAGACAGTAGTTTTGGAATTGTTAGTTAGATTACTTGTTGGTTATTACTGCATTGTCGGAACTAGAAGCACAAGCATTTCGCTACACTCGCACTAACATCTGCTAACCATGTGTATGTGACAAATAAAATTTGATTTGATTTGATTTGATGCAAAGAGTCAACATTTGTAGTGTTGACCCTTATTTTTCAAGACATCTGCAATCCGCCCTAGCATGCTGTCAATTAACTTCTGGGCCACTTCTGGGCCACATCCTGACTGACGGCCACCCACCTCTTGAGGATTGACCACAGTTCTCAATGGGATTACGGTCTGTGTCACGCCCTGACCTTAGAGATCCTTTTTATTCTCTATTTTGGTTAGGTCAGGGTATGACTAGAGTGGGTACTCTAGTTTTTGCATTTCTATGTTGGCCTGGTATGGTTCCCAATCAGCGGCAGCTGTCTATCGTTGTCTCTGATTGGGGATCATATTTAGGCAGCCTTTTTCCACCTGTTTTGTGTGGGATCTTGTTTTTGGTTAGCTGCCTGTGAGCAGCCCAGAACGTTTAGTTTTCTTCTGTATTGTTTTTGGTGAGTTTCATATTTATTAAACAAATACGCTGCGCCTTGGTCCACTCATACCAACGAACGTGACAGAAGATCCCACCACCCACGGACCAAGCAACATGCCCAGGAGGAGCAGGGATCCTGGGCCTGGGAGGAAAGCCAGGAGTGGAGGACATCCTGGACGTGGGACGAAATCATGGCAGGAGACAGAAGCCTGCAATGGAAGCAGGCGGAGGCAGCGAAGGAGCAACAACGACGACAACGGGGTTCGCGGCCACGACGGAAGCCCGAGAGGCACCCTCAAAAACAAATTTTGGAGGTGGCACACGGATTGGTCAGCGGAGCCGAGGCGTGAACCAGAGCCAGTCCACATGGGGTGGTCGGCGGAGCCGAAGGTTGAACCAGAGCCAGTCTGGGAGAGGAAGGTGAACTTGGAGGGAAGGGAGTGAATCGGAGACAGTTAAGGAGTTGATGGGGAAATTGGAGAAGAGAGTTATGAGAGAGCTGTTGTGTTGGTGCATGAGGCACGACATTCGCCCTAAGGAGCGTGTCCTCAGTTTAACGCCACCTGAGTCAGCTCTCCGTACTCGTCCTGAGGAGCGTGCTAGCCATCTGGTGAAGACTGTGCCGGCCCCACGCACCAGGTCTCCAGTACGCCTCCCCAGCCCTGCATGTCCTGTGCCAGCTCTCCGCACTTGCCGTGCAACGGTTGTCATCTGTCCAGGACACGTTGTGCCAGCTCTACGCTCCAGACCTCCAGTGCGCCTCCACAGCCCGGTACGTCCTGTGAGGGCTCCACGCACTAGACCTCCTGTGCGACTCCCCAGCCCGGTACGTCCTGTGCCAGCTCCACGCACCAGACCTCCTGTGCGCCTCCACAGCCCGGTATGTCCTGTGCCGGCTCCACGCTCCAGGCCTCCTGTGCGTCTCCCCAGCCCGGTACGTCCTGTGCCAGCTCCACGCACCAGGTCTCCTGCGACGGTCGGCAGTCCAGAGCCTCCTGCGACGGTCGGCAGTCCAGAGCCTCCAGCGACGGTCTGCAGTCCAGAGCCTCCAGCGACGGTCTGCAGTCCAGAGCCTCAAGCGACGGTCTGCAGTCCAGAGCCTCCAGCGACGGTCTGCAGCCCGGTGCCTCCTGCGTTGGTTCCCAGTCCGGAGCCTCCAGCGACGGTTCCCAGGCCGGAGGCTCAAGCGACGGTTCCCAGGCCGGAACCTCCAGCGAGGGTTCCTAGGCCGGAGCCTCCAGCGAGGGTTCCCAGTCGGCGACAATCCACGGTCCGGTTCCTCCAGCGATGATCCACGGTCCGGAGCCTCCGGGGACTATCCACAGTCTGGTTCCACGGAGGCGGAGGGGTCCGAGAGCGGAGCGGGGTCTACGTCCCGAAGCAGAGCCGCCACCGAGGCTAGATGTCCACCCGGACCCTCCCCCATAGAGTCAGGTTTTGCGGCCGGAGTCCGCACCTTTGGGGGGGGGGTACTGTCACGCCCTGACCTTAGAGATCCTTTTTATTCTCTATTTTGGTCCACCCACACAGACAGCGTGGTGAAGAAGGCGCAGCAGCTTGTCACCAAAAGCACTCACAAACTTCTACAGATGCACAATCGAGAGCATCCTGTCGGGCTGTATCACCGCCTGGTACGGCAACTGCTACGCCCACAACCGTAAGGCTCTCCAGAGGGTAGTGAGGTCTGCACAACGCATCACCGGGGGCAAACTACCTGCCCTCCAGGACATCTACACCACCCGATGTCACAGGAAGGACATAAAGATCATCAAGGACAACAACCACCCGAGCCACTGCCTGTTCACCCAGGCTATCATCCAGAAGGCGAGGTCAGTACAGGTGCATTAAAGCAAGGACCGAGAGACTGAAAAACAGCTTCTATCTCAAGGCCATCAGACTGTTAAACAGCCACCACTAACATTGAGTGGCTGCTGCCAACACACTGACTCAACTCCAGCCACTTTAATAATAATGGGAATGGATGGAAATTGATGTAAAATATATCACTAGCCACTTTAAACAATGCTACTTAATATAATGTTTACATACCCTACATTACTCATCTTATATGTATATACTGTACTCTATATCATCTACTGCATCTTTATGTAATACATGTATCACTAGCCACTTTAAACTATGCCACTTTTGTTTACATACCCTACAATACTCATCTCATATGTATATACTGTACTCGATACCATCTACTGCATCTTGCCTATGCCGTTCTGTACCATCACTCATTCATATATCTTTATGTACATATTCTTTATCCCTTTACACTTGTGTGTATAAGGTAGTAGTTTTGGAATTGTTAGGTTAGATTACTCGTTGGTGTTTACTGCATTGTCGGAACTAGAAGCACAAGCATTTCGCTACACTTGCATTAACATCTGCTAACCATGTGTATGTGACAAATAAATTTGATTTGATTTGACTAGGGTGTCTATCATTGTCTCTGATTGGGGATCATATTTAGGCAGCCTTTTTTCCACCTGTTTTGTGTGGGATCTTACAGGACTGATGGTAGCGCTCACCTTGTCTTCTCCGGACAAGCTTTTTTCCGGATGCCCCAAACAATCGGAAAGGGGACTCATCAGAGAAAATGACTTTACCCCAGCCCTCAGCAGTCCAATCCCTGTACCTTTTGAAGAATATCAGTCTGTCTCTGATGTTTTTCCTGGAGAGAAGTGGCTTCTTTGCTGCCATTGTTGGCACCAGGCCATCCTCCAAAAGTCTTCGCCTCACTGTGCGTGCAGATGCACTCACACCTGCCTGCTGCCATTCCTGAGCAAGCTCTGTACTGGTGGTGCCCCGATCCCGCAGCTGAATCAACTTTAGGAGACTGTCCTGGCGCTTGCCGGACTTTCTTGGGCGCCCTGAAGCTTTCTTCACAACAATTGAACCGCTCTCCTTGAAGTTCTTGATGATTCGATAAATGGATGATTTGGGTGCAATCTTACTGGCAGCAATATCCTTGCCTGTGAAGCCCTTTTTGTGCAAAGCAATGATGACGGCACTTGTTTCCTTGCAGGTAACCGTGTTTGACAGAGGCAGAACAATGATTCCAAGCACCACCCTCCTTTTTGAAGCTTCCAGTCTGATATTCGAACTCAATCAGCACGACAGAGTGATCACCAGCCTTATCCTCATCAACACCCACACCTGTGTTAACGAGGGAATCACTGACATGATGTCAGCTGGTCCTTTTGTGGCAGGGCTGAAATGCAGTGGAAATGTTGTTTGGGGATTCAGTTCATTTGCATGGCAAAGAGGGACAGAGAGAATACAGTAGACGGCACGTATCAAAAGTTTGACTTATGACCCTATGTCCGGGTGATGTGTGCATGCCCATCCTGTCAGGACATCCTGGCGGGAAGTTATCACGTGGTTATGCCCATATAAGGGCATCCTGCCAGGACATCCTGTTCCTGTTCTCACGCCTTAAGAGTGAGTGTTAATTTATGCATATAGTGCATCTATTCCTTTGAAGCTGTCACGCTTTAGTTGGTGTTTATTTAACAAGATAGTGCATGTGTATATGTTAAAGCATGTGTGCGCAGTTGATCTATCCTAGGGTGTGTGTGTGTGTGTATATATATGTCTCTGCAGGGGTGTTTGAAACAATGTTTTTTATCTAAACAATTGAACAACAGGAGGGCATATATACATAAAGATACCCAAAGAACAGGTGATTTTTCCTATGTTGGGGATCAAAGGAGAGCTGCTCTCCAGGGGGTGGCGGTCACAGTCAATCATGCCAGCCTCTTTTTGAAAGGGTAATTGTACTCTTTAAGTTGGGCCCTTTACTTATAACTTAAACAGATTCATTTTCTACCTCACTTACTAATTAATGCAGTGGGATAAATCAGGTGTTTTTTGGTGGTCTTAAACAAATCTATTTTGAAACGAAAGTGTACACTTTACACACATGTTTATTGACTTTTTAAAAAAAGACCACAGTAACATGTCAGATATAGTAGGAATGCTACAAAATCTGCTAGTTCGTATGTATTTTCCAAAGCCTGTCTGGATGTGAACTACTTACGGAGCGGGGCTTGTGTGGGATATCCTGCGAGCAAGAGAGCCTGTCTTGACGGCGGTGATTTGGAAATGGCAGGATGTCAGGGGTAAACCTATAACCGGGCCCTTTATCTGTAAGAAAGGAATAGTAAAATTGTTTCATTAATTATAACATGTTTTAAAAGGTCTGTACTAAAGATTTAGAATTAAATAAAGGGTATTAAAGCTGTATCTCACCCTTTAACGAACGGGAATCTGTCGTTTTCTCTCTCGCCCCGGTCTGTCGCGGAGAAAGGCTTTTCTGGGAAAATGGGTATGTGCGTTTCAAAATAATGTCTTATTTTATACGAATACAGTCTTTCCTACAACAGACAGTTATAAACATAAACATTACATCAGCAGATGTCACAAAGTGCTTATACAGAAACCCAGCCTAAAATCCCAAACAGCAAACAATGCAGATGTAGAAGCACAGTGGCTAGGAAAAACTCCAAAGAAAGGCAGGAACCTAGGAAGAAACCTAGAGAGGAACCAGCCTCTGAGGGGTGGCCAGTCCTCTTCTGGCTGTGCCAGGTGGAGATTATAAGAGTACATGGCCATTAAGGCCAGATTGTTCTTCAAGATTTTCAAACGTTTAAAGATAACCAGCAGGGTCAAATAATAATTACAGTGGTTGTAGAGGGTGCAACATGTCAGCACTTCAGGTGTAAATGTCAGTTGGCTTTTCATAGCTGAGCATTCAGAGGTCAAGACAGCAGGTGCTGTAGACAGAGAGAGAGGGAGGGAGTGAGAGAGAGTTGAAAACAGCAGGTCCAGGACAAGGTAGCATGAAACTGGAGCTTTGCACGACCAGGTGGACTGGAGACAGCCAGGAGTAATCAGGCCAGGTAATCCTGAGAGTCCATGGTCCAAGGGCTCAGGTCCTCCTGGAGGGAAAGGAGAGAGGGAGAGAGAATTAGAGGGAGCATACATAAGTTCACACAGGACACCAGATAAGACAGGAGAATTACACCAGACAGGACAGACTGACCCTAGCCCCGCAGCACATAGACTATTGCAGCATAGATAATGGAGGCTGAGACAGGGGGGGCTGGCCTCATCCAACAATACCCCCGGACAGGGCCAACCAGGCCAGGCAGGATATAACCCTGCACACTGTCAAAGCACAGCCCCCCCACTACTAGAGGGATATCAACAAGTTCTCATTTACAACTGCGACCTGGCCAAGATAAAGCAAAGCAGTGCAACAAAAACAACAACACAGAGTTACACACAAACAAATGTACAGTCAATAACACAGAATAATAATAACAGGACTATGTAAGAAATTTAGAGTTTTATTTTGCTTTCCAAGCACACCTAATATTTTTTTTCGACCAGGAAGAATCCACTTGAACACCCCGCCAACTGGTAATTACTAGTGGAAAACTTGTCCATCATCCCTGAGCCACAACTTCCTTCACATGCTGGCCTCTGACATCACCTACAATGGGAATTACCTTGATAACAGCATTGTCAGCAGTTAAATGCAATAAGAAAAAGGAAAGGAGGCTGCTAAGGGAAGAACGGCTCATAACAATGGCCAGAGCAGAGCAAATGGAATGGCATCAAACACCTGGAAACCATGTGTTTGATGTATTTGAATCCATTCCACCTAATCCGCTAATCATTACCACGAGCCCGTCCTCCCCAATTAAGGTGCCACCAACCTCCTGTGAATGTATTAATATGGTTTTTGAACACTTTAATTTGTTGCCAAGCATGATTGCTGTACTTTTAGTTTATGGTTGACACAGCTTGTTGGCCATTAGCCAATCTGTGTTTCACAATGAGATCAACTGCCCCCAAAGATAACTGCCCCCCCAAAACAGTTTTTTTTTGTAACCATCAATGAGGTTGCTGCACCTTCCACTATTCAGCTGCAAACTGCTCTAATTTGTTGGTAAAGATAGGAAGACCCCACTACTGAGGAGACACGAAATTCCCCCATTGAATTGTCACACCCCACCTAAACAAAATGGGGAAATGTTATGTGGACCAGTTAATTAAGCAAAATCAGAGCTATTTTTGCAATACAGATCAGCGCTATGTTTACTGATGACCAAATTAAACATTATCCCTTTAAAGGAGATGGTAGGAAAAAACATTTTGGAAGGATGAAGTCCTGAGGAGAACTAGACCCCAGTGCATTTTTTTTGTGGCCTACGTGTTTGTTGTTGTATCACACTTAAATATAGATCACGTTGTTCTGTAACAATAACTTCTGTATCTACCAAACAAATGCAACATTTCAAGCCATTACAATAGTCAGTGGTAGGGTGGGGGAGACAAACCACCTTTGACAATCTTATTCAATCATTTTATGGTGATACAAATAGATTTCTCAGGGCAGTCATATATTATTTTAGGACCACATGTTGACTTGCCATATACTGTAATTTGATTGCACGGTGGTGTCATCCTTTCCTTTGACGTTTTCACGAACCCTCAACACCGACAGACATGTTAGGACTCGAGGGTTTGGTTTGCTGCGCCTGATTGGTTGACTAAACCAAATTAGCGAATGTTTTCCTCGTCATCGAGTTAGAGAGACCGGTAGTGCTGACAGCCAGGCAGGCATCAAATGGTAGACTTTCTTCTGTTTACACGGTCAGGCTTTTGAAGAAGTGCAATTTGCAATGCGATTCCGGAGTGTTTAGCAGATAAAGAGGTACGTTATGGACATAGCTATATTGTGTTTGTATGAATGTCCATCCAAGCCGACGTTGCTGTTGTTGTGATAGAAAACGTTTGCTAGCTAAAAGATGAGCAGCTAATATAACGTTAGCTAGCTAAAAGCTAGCCAATGTAAGAACACAAATATTTGGCATTGAAACCTCGACCCATGTAGATGCTGCAATCCATTTGCTATATATTGCTACGACTTTGAGTGAAGTGTTCCTCTCGATCCGGGCAGCTGTTATGAATTTAAATTCTGTTATGCTTGATTCCACCTTTCAAAACAAGCATATGTTTGACATTGGTTGTCACTTACAGCTTATCACAGGAAATTGCTACCACATTTCACAATTTTCGGGCAACCTTGTTTAGCCATTACCTGGAAGACCTCAACATGTGGCACTGTAGTATCCCTGGGGCACCTGGCCTATCCATTGAGACTAGACGGAATACAGCTTTTGTCATTTTTGACTTTTTGTAGCAGGTTAGAATTTAACATAGCAGGTTAGGAGAATTCGGCTATGGTTAGCTAAAAACAAACGACTTTTGACGTCAATTTAACAAAAGTTGTATTCTTTCTAGCCATGTCCAGCCTATCCACAGTGAGGTCTTGGGAAGACTAATAAGAACATAGGCCGAATGATCAATTGCACATGAGTGGGTGCAGAGCAGCATGTGATTTGGGCTACTTACTTGTATATCCAAAAATGGTTGAGACCGACTTGGAAGTTCCCCCAAGAATGCAGAAAAAATTATATGTAGGGCCTGTCATGCTCTGTAGAATTAACTTGGCAATGGAAACTGACATACCGTTTACTCTATACTTGAATATCAAACCAAAGAATAGTAAAATAATACAGAGCTTGCAGATACAATTCAAACAGTGACCTTAATAAACCGTGAGAGTCTGATACTATTGGGAAGTTGTGGACAATTGTGTTAAATATGTATACCTCCATATACTACAGTGCCTATATAATAGACCAGTTTTTAATTTAGTAGTATTGGCCAAGGAGTCTGTAGCTGTAGCCTATGTGTCAAAGGTCACCAGTCTGTCTTGAGAATTCCTAGACCATGAGGTCAGTAGTGTAACCTCTGTTACCCAGAAGTAAAATTCTCTTCTCTCATGAAAGTTTGTCACTTCCTGTTTTATTGCTGGGCGGAATGCAGTAGAGCTCGTCAGCTTGTAGTCCTAATAACCAGAAATGAGTTACCTCTGGTTCGTTCAGCCATTTCTATGGGGAAAGCAAGGCAGTTAACCCTCAACAACAACTGGCACAGATGGCGTCAATTTAAAGCAACCCCCTGCACCTCTCTGATTCAGAGGGGTTAGGTTTAAATGCGGAAGACACATTTAGGTTTAATGCATTCAGTTGTGCAACTGACTAGGTATCTCCCTTTCCCCCCAAAAAACATATTTTTCTTTGAATACATTTTTACAATACAGACAATTTTGACTTTGGCTGTGGAATCTAGTGGAAATTGGTTTATCATCTGCACCCGGGCTTGAAAATCACCAGTTCAACCACTGCCTTCGTCCAATCCTGATTTGTCCAAAAATCTGGAAATGTTGAATTGTAGTGTCCAATGGAAATGCGAGAGCGCATGGTGAGTGGATGTGTCGTTGTGAAAACGGCCTGGTTCAACTTCACTAAATTGTGTACGGTAAGTGTATCTTTTGTATTTGGAAGATTCTTTCTCGCTTATGTGATAGGGTTTCCAAAACTGTATCGCTAGCGAGGATTAACCCCATCAGTCCCAGCAAAAATGGGCTCTTCATTTATCTGACTTTAATTTATCTACATGACCAGCCCATATATTTAGCCTCACAATTAAGTGTTTTGCCATTTTCTTTTCAGGGCAACCAGGGCTACAAGTAGAACACAAAACAGTGGTATTTAAAAGCCTTTGATGAGCACAATTGAAGATGGTCATCCACAAAATTTGATTTGTGGGCACATAAAACGATATCCAGTTTTGGAATGTTATCCGTGGGATATCGAGCTAGTGATCAAAACTCTAAATTACATTATATCAATTGCAGTTATTTTATTATTCTGTTGGACAAGCACATGACATAGCCCTACTCTGCAATGTTGTTGGGAAAATGACTTTCCATGGAAACAACAGGATGGATGTTACAGATGGTGATATTGGCTGTATTGAGGAATCAAAACGAGAGTCTGACTGACTCTGTAAACATTGCCATGGCTTTGGCAGAGGAAATTATGTTTTCTCCTATTTTTTTAAAGTGCAATTGAAGCGGTAAGTTTGAAACCTTGTGTTTGAATTACAATGATTGTTTCTGCTCATCCTGGAGTCTATCAGTATGTTCAGAGAGGAAGTGAGAGGCACAACTCGCCGATAATACCGTTTGTTTTTCATTGTTTCGCCCACCAAGCAAGGAGTTTTTGTATGGAGGTCAATGTGTCGAATTTGTTCAACCAAAAAATTAATGGCTTATTTTCTAGTTAAGATTTATTTGATCTAATAGAAGTTTCATAATGCTTAAGTTGTTACGAGTGTACAGATATAAGTAGAACACTTGACAGTCTCAAGATAACCTTTTGTCATCAATATTAGATTGATGTACAGCTGGGGTGTCAAATCATTCCATGGAGGGCCGACTGTGCTGGTTTTTGTCATTTCCTATCGATGTGTGTCCAATTTAAAACCTAGACAACCTGATCAATAATTGATCAATCAAGTACACGAGAGGAGCGAAAACCTGAAGACACTCATCCCACCATGGATTCAGTTTGACAGGTGATGGTCTATACAGTGTGACCAAACAGGATGAAAGGCCAGACTGAGAATACGTTATTTCCCATTATCTTGAAGAGAACGGACATTTGTATTTATGCTCACAAAGGCCAGATCCCATCACCAACTCACCCATCGTGAAATGCCTGCCTTGGCTTTCCTGAAGTGGAAAATGTGCTGTAAGCCGTAGCGTTCACTCCCCACACGTGTGAAGGAAGGTTACCCCCAAACAGGGCTGTTCAGACCCAGCTGACCGGTCACATGGTTAGATGGCACATTCTTCAGGGTTTCAGGCCAGCAGGCAGCATCCATCTGACACCAAGGAGGCAGCAGCACTGTGAGATGAGGGTGGAGGTGGAGCTGCTGCCTTCATGCTAAGACAGTTACTGCTTCACTATGCAGCCCAGTCATGAAGCCCATGGCATTATCATTCCTAGGATTCGTAAAGATGATGTTGATCTCAGCGTTTCAAGGCCTGTTTACGAGGCGCAATCACGTGAGTAGCCTGATGAACTGATCTTAGATGAGACTGAAATGGATTTCATACTCTTTTGTTCCCCATTTTGGGGATGATGCTCACATGTTTTTATGGTGTTTTCAATGGATTGATTGGAATCTTACATCAGAAGAACATGTGACGACACAGTGCCTGCCATATGACCTGGCTAAATCTCATATTTACAGGCATTGCGCTACACCTGCAAAAACATCTGCTAAATATTTGTATGTGACCAATAACATTTTATATGAGATTATAGTTTTGATTCAGAAGGAGATGAGGCTAACATCGGAACATTTATAACTTGACTCAACAAGCAGAGATGTAGAGCCCCCAAACTGGCAGACCGGCTCCGAACCCAGAACGGGTTCAATACGGGCTGCAGGTCCCGAATTTTGTCATTTTATTTTTCTAATTTACTCGGTCGGGCTTCGACCCCTGATATCATATAAACACACATAAGCCATGGAAGAATGCATAGAATTACAGGTATTTAGCTTCAAACAGCTAAAAAGAATCTCTGCCTCATGCAAAAAATGTAAAATTGTCGGAAATTGTCTTTAAAACTGCAACATTTTCTCTCCACCAATTTGTTACTACGCCGATAAATTACATTATCCATTTTGTCACCTAGGACATCTGTGACCAGACGTTCTCAAATAATACTTGAGTACCCCTTGATGCAGACAAGACAATGCACACAAAATAGACCTATCTTATTATATACAATATGTTGTTTATGCACAACCATGTCGTCTACAAAGCTACCATCTGCACTAATAGCTGGGACAAAGCAGAGACCAACCAAACAAGACAATCTCCTCTCTCCTATTAGGCCGATTCAACCAGTAATGAGACTGACCTCGAAAGAAAAGTCACACCTCACCGTTATTTTTAAACATTTCATTTAACCAGGCAAGTCAGTTTAGAACAAATTATTATTTATGTTGACGGCCTACCGGGCAGAACAACAGATTTTATTTTACCTTGTCAGTTTGGGGATTCGATCCAGCAACCTTTCTGTTACTGGCCCAACGCTCTAACCACTAGGCTATCTGCCGCCCCCCAACATCCTGTTAGTTAGATCATTCCCGTGTGTCTTTGTGGGTGACTGACTGCTTCATTGAAATTTGATGTCTGTTGCAAGGTCTCCCAAGCATGTCATACAGAGACAAAATCTAACGCCCCACGTTGGGGGATCATGCAATTATGTGGTGAACCAACTTTAAGTAATTTAATTTCCCGAAAACGTTAACAAGCTCAGCCGAGAGGCAGCTGGCTGGCGAGGTGAGGGAGGTGAAAAGTGACCCTGGAGAGAGAGAGAGAGACAATCTTCCTGTTGTTCCTGCTGTGGTTTAAGATGCCTCAGGAAAGAGGAGCGCGAGCTTCTGGACCTAGCTGCTCCCGTCTTTGCTTCTTTGTCCTCTTCAAGTAGAGTAGGCCTAAGCCTTTGACCAAGCCAGAGCAGCCCATAGGGCAGGAGCAGGATCTCCTGTTTCTGTAGCTTGAGGAAGCTTGATGGACACACACCACATTTGAATTGTTGCTTGGGTGCCAGTGAAAAAATGTTAGCTAGTCAGATTAGTTTCTGGTTCACAATGATTTATTTTTTCAAACAGCAATGGGTATGCAAACCAGGTTTTCAAAAAGTTTGACGTCTTGGTTGAATCTTCGGGTTGCGCAGTTCAGTCATCGTGCACTGTTTGAATCAACATTTCTAAAGGCTTTCCCAAAATACCTTCCCAATTAACTGTTGACTGCAAAGTAGGTCTACCTGGCAGAATGAAATCATGATTTGTATCAATTGCGGGGCATTTGTTTAGCAAACTATGCCATCACATGTAGCCTACACTGTACATTGTGCAGTACAAACAACGGTCTCTTGCTAGGTGCGTAATTGAATTAAAGGTCAACTAAAGACCTCAAAAGTGGTCTCCTAATGTGGTTTAAGAGTTGTTGTGGACTGAGAGCAACAAGTGAACTCGGAAATCTGGAAAAACAAAACACGGGCCCTACTGTGCTACTGACTGTTCAAAATCGCTAAATATTGTGCAAAAGTTTTTTTGTACTCCAAATAATCACTTTAAATATCATATTGTCAAGTTAAAATGTAATTGTTTGTGCATGGAGGGTAGATCATTATAGGACAATTTAAAGGTAACATCCGCTTTCCCTGGCCTTTATTCTTTTGAATGAGTGCCAGTAGCTTTCAGTTGGCACTGGACCGGTGTGCCACTTGCAAATTTACCTGGAATGTCAAGCCTTGCAGGGGCATGCTAATTTAAAAGTTGGCTAGTCATTATTAGTCTGGTTCTGTATGGATTGCAGGTACATTGTGGGAGACAAGTCGGGTCACTAAACATTTGTGCAACCAAATCACATGCCGGTGCCATCAACACTAGTCTGTCCTCTTGGCAGACACTATTGATATTGAAACCCCTCTTAGCCAACCAGCAGTTTAGTCCTAACCTACTTCATGTCAACAACTTTAATATGTGACAGACCGGCTTGGTTCAGTCTTATGTAGCGCAATTTGAAATTGTTTTTTTTACATTGGATGAAAGTAGAGACTCAGAGCTAGAAAATGGTATATCATACACTACAGTTGAGGAACAATGGGAAAGTAATTCTGCTTTGAAAGTTGACAAACTTGTAACCTCACTTTTGAGAAAATGGCCCTTGAATGTTTTGGTAAACCTACTGGAGAGCTCTTCTTTGTCTACACCCATTCAGCATAGTTCACGCCAAGTTAATGGCGAACTAATTACAGAAAATAGCTTACAATTGTGAGTGTGACGAAATAAAAGCAGGGCGTTCTACCTGAGGATTTTAGAACTTGGACACTCTCTCGTTGGCCTAACGTGATATCCTAATTTGACTTTGGTCCAGGCCATGTTCATCACATTACCGTCTCGGGTAGATTTGATTTGATATAGTTTGCGTCTAAGTTTATTTGTCACATGCACATAATACAGAAGATGTAGTGAACATATTTTCCCTTTCCTTTCCCTTAGTTTGACGATGTAATCCGGAGACAGGTGTTTTCTACAACAGCCTATGTGTTCTCTTTTTGACAATTTGCAATCAAACAGCAGAATTTTCTCCATCTCCTCAGCTATCATACTTTAATTCCACTGATTTCAAAAGTTGGTCCTCCAGAAAGTGGAGAGCAACACTCAGCCAGTTCTACTATGTGATATTTTTCAAAAAAGCTGTGTTAGAAAGGATTACCTACACATACTGACCAGCTCACGTTATAGACAAAAGCTCACTACTTGGCAGACCAATCATCTCTCGGCATATCTCAGCCAATCATGGCATGGCTAGCGGGAAGGTTCCAGCCTTTTTCCGGGGCTAAACCAACTAGGCTTGTATTTTAACAATTGTATTTGTATTTATAGATGACATGTTTGATATTAAGGCGCATGAAAGTTCACATGTTCCAGAAGACTTTTCTGCCGAAAAATCCATTTTGATAAAAATAAAAACTTTACGTTCAAATGGCTCTCCTGTGAAGTAGTGACACGTGACATACGCCTAGTTTCCTGAAACGAGTCCCTTTTGGAGCAACATGAATGCATGTTTTGTCAGCTGAATTTCCTGGTATCGAACCCTTCCCTCCCACCACATATTTACTGTAAACTGTCCTCTCTTCCTCCCAGGAGCCAGAGATCCAGTTCCTTATGGCTCTGTATGATGAGAACCTCCAGAACAACCCTTTTTATCTGGCGCTGGAGAAGCAGCGTCCTGACCTGTGCAGCAGAGTGGCAGAGCTCCATGGCATCGTGAGTGACTGACAACTATGGCTGTGGGGCTACATATAGTGCTCAGCTCAGCCTTTTACATCATGTACAGTGGGCTCCAAAATTACTGGCATCCCTGACTGGCAATGCACAAACAATACTTAAAAAAATATAAACAATATAATTATAGCGAGAAACTCAAAATACCAACATGTGAGAAATACTGTGCTTTATTAATATTTCAATGGAACCCACCAAAATCATACAATTATTTAATACAAAATCAATTGAACCAAAATCAAGGTTTCATAATTATTGGCACTCTTCATTTAGTACTTAGTGCAACCACCTCTGGCAAGGATAACAGCATGGTCTTTTCCTGTAATGTTTGACAAGGTTAAGGAACACATTTGGAGGGATTTTGGACCATTCCTCTATGCAGATCCTTTCAAGAGCCTTCACATTCTTGGGTTTGCGCTTATCAACTGCCCTCTTCAACTTGATTGGATTGAGGTCCAGCGACTGAGATGGCCATGGCAGAACATTGATGTTGTTGTCACAGAACCATTTCTGTGTGGATCTTGAGGTATGTTTCGGGTCATTGTCTTGTTGGAAAGTCCACCTACGGCGAAGTTCCAGTCTTCTGGCAGAGGTAACCAGATTGTCAGCCAAAATTGCCTGATACTTGGTAGAGTTCATTATGCCATCAATCTTAACTAGTGCCCCTGGACCTCTGGAATTAAAACAGCCCCAAAACATCACTGACCCCCCCTCCATATTTCACCATGAGTATGAGGTGCCTCTCCTTGTATGCATCTCTGTTTCGACGCCAAACATGCCGATGCTGTATCTGACCAAAATGTTCAATTCTGGTCTCATCTGACCAGAGCACCTTCTTCCAGTCATAATTTAAATGACTTTTGGCAAACTCCAAGCTCTTGTGTCTTTGTCTTGGGGTCAGAATGGGCTTTCTTCTGGCAACCCTTCCAAAGATCCTGTGCTTTTTGAAACCTGGTGACCCCAAGATGCCACCAAGGCCTGCAATTCTTTCACAGTGATTCTTTGCTATTTTGTTGCTTCTCTCACCATCCTCCTCCCTATCCTAGGGGGCAAAATGCATTTGCGCCCTCTACCCGTGAGGTTTTCAACTGTTCCATATCTTTAGATTTTTTTTATAATTGCCCTGACAGTGCTCAGTGGTATATTCAATCGTTTGTGGATCTTGTAGCCATTTCCAGATTTATGAAGGTCTATGACCATCTGTCTCTTTTGAACTGCCAGTTCTTTTCTTTTCTTTTTGTTCATGGTGTTGGATGACAGAGGGATATTGCATGTGTGTTACCTCATTTTTATACCCTAGTGAAACAGGAAGTGATGTAATGGCTCAATATAGTTCCTTAAGTCTTAGATAAACTTAAATAAGTGGAATTTAATTTGGTGTAATTTTGCTAAATGTTATTATGTTAAACCTTGATTTGGAGGACATTGATTTTTTAATTAAATCAATAAATTATTTTGGTTGGTTCCATTGAAACATTAATAAAGTACAGTATTTCTCACATGTTGGTATTGAGTTTATCTCCATAACTAGATTGTTTATAATTTTTAAGTATTGTTTGTGCATTGCCAGTCAGGGTGCCAGTAATTTTGGAGCCCACTATATGTATTAGGGACTAGGCTCAGTAGAATAGTAGCTTGTTCAGACAAGCAGTGGCAGGTGGAGTGGAGCCCCACCAATATCTAGGAAATGTGCATGCAATTCTGTTATTTCACGTCACAACAATATATCATATCAGTAAATAATATTTTATTTAAAACATTTGATTGACCTAATAAAGCATATGTGGTCGCTTTCCCATTGTATTGTTTGGTACATTTTCGTTGAATAAGGCAGCTCCAAAATGCAGCCGTTTCAGCCTCACTCTGTGCTTTCTGTGGTGGAGGGGCAGACAGAAAATGAATTACAGAGCGTAGATGTCATTGATTTTTCTGTGGTTGCGCGTGATTGTCTCAGCACCTGCTGGGTGAGCTAGCCAGCAAAAGTCCATCTTCGGTGCGTCATTGATTAATCGGCATGACCGATTTAATTAGCGCCGATTTCAAGTTTTCATAACAATCGGTAATCGGACGCCGATTACATTGCAATCCACGAGGAGACTGCGTGGCAGGCTGACCACCTGTTACCCGAGTGCAGCATCAAAAGGACCTTGTGGCTGCAAGGAGCCACGGTATGATGCTAGCTAACATTAAACTGATCTTATAAAAAAAACGATCAATCTTCACATAATCACTCGTTAACTACACATGGTTGATGATATTACTAGGTTAACTAGCTTCTCCTGCGTTGCATATAATCAAAGCATTGCCTGTTAATTTTTTTATTAAAAAGTAATTGGCCACATAAATCAAGGTCTTATGTCTTTGATTAAGGTCTTTGATTGGGCTGTCAACATCAAAGCTGGCTAGTTGTTTACTGTTAGGTTCCAATTCTCAGAGTGAAAAACTCAATGGACACTGAAAGTTGAACCAAGTTGAATTATTCATCCCCCCCCCCCTTCCTCATCACTAATCCATGGCTCTCTCCCCTTATCAATGGGTTTGCTTCCCTGCACTCAATATTTCAATAGGATACCTGATATAATGTAAACGTTATACATTACCCCCTCACCCTCAGTGACATGAATAAACATGAACCCAACATCATGCACTGTTAGCACATCTTCAAGCTAGGTAGCTTAGCTCGCTGAAACATGTCGACTAGCTTAGCTATCTCCTAGCAAATAATTGTCAAACTTAGCGTTATGAAGGAAATGTAGAGAGAAACTCTTGGTTGGGCGGTATACTGTATTTTGAAATATCATCAGTATGAGTTTCCAATACAATTTTAGTGTTGGTTATACATTTTAATATTAGTACTTAAAAATGTTTTAAAAAAGCTTTTATAGATACCTGCAGTCAACTTGTGCACTAGGTAATAGATAAAGCAGATTATGTTCATAATTTTGCCTGTTAATAAGAAATAATCTACGCTTACTAGTTTCCCAAAACAGCTGTTTGAGCCAGTCACGTGTGTTTGTTTACAAAGAAGCACCACACTTAAGTGAGGTGATCAAGTTACAGTTGTATGAAATTCACTACTAATGTTTGCCAGCTATACAGCACCAGTCAACAGTTTGGACATGCCTACTCATTCTGGTGTTTCCTTTATTTTTCACTATTTTCTACATTGTAGAATAATAGTGAAGACATCAAAACTATGAAATACCACACATGGAATCATGTGTTAAACAAATCAAAATATTTTATATTTGAGATTCTTCAAGTAGCTACCCTTTGCCTTGATGACATCTTTGCACACTCTTGGCATTCTCTCAACCAGTTTCATGAGGAATGCTTTTCCAACAGTCTTGAAGTTCCCACATATACTCTGGGATGCTGGCCTTCTAGGCAGAGTTCCCCTGTCCAGTGTCTGTGTTTTGACCATCTTAATCTTCTTTTTATTGGCCATTCTGAGATTAGGCTTTTTCTTTGCAACTCTGTCTAGATGGCCAGTGTCCTGGAGTCGCCTCTTCACTGTTGACATTGAGACTGGTGTTGTACGGGGACTATTTAATGAAGCTGCCAGTTGAGGACTTATGAGGTGTCTGTTTCTCAAACTAGACACTCTAATGTACTTGTCCTCTCTAGTGGACTGACAATATATGATGGCTTGTTGCACATATTGAAAAGGAGGTGTGGAAAGTAGAGAGGGGGGAAAAGGGACATTTATCGTACATTTGGAAACAACGCTCACAGTAACCATATACCTTACACACAAGTTGCCACCCGTTTGGGTAAGAAATGCAATGTATTTATGTGTAGATGGCTTTGTTCGTCGTCTCTGAAACCAATCAATCTTTGTATGGGGAATGGCTCGATTAGTGGACAACCAGAGCCTTACACCCGAGGTCACAATGTCCTTCTTCATAGTGGTCTTGTGTTCAAATAGAACAGATCTTCAGATGCACCAATGGTTGTCTGAGATGGGATTCTTTTCCCTTCCCACCTTGTGTCTTTAGTCAAAGTTCTAGGACCACTTTTACATGCCCAGCTGCAGACTGGCAATGCTAAGGTCTAGTCTTTATCTTCACCTTGTGTGGAGTTTCCAGTTTCTAACCATTTCAACGTGTGGACCGCGCTCTCACATCTTTTAGCTCACCCTTCACATTTGCTGGTCTGCATGTTAATTCTTAGCGAGTCCTTTTAAGCACTCTAGCCGAAAAGTGCGGTTCCATCACACTGACACGCTCTTCTGACATCATTCGGTGTGTGGCTTAGTTTTCATGTCCTTTGCACATTAACTATGTTCTCGTTAGGAATGTGATTTCAGTTTTCTATCTTAACAAAAAAATGTAAGTCTTCATATTTCCTACACAATGTAAAGGATGTAAATTTGAAGAGCTTTCACACTATGTCAAGTTACAGTATGTGTGTTATACTGTTTTTAATGACATCACAAAATGAAAAACAATTTGACATGATTATTCTTTAGATCCCCACTGACCATTCCGATCTTAGAAATATTGTTCCAATATTCACTTTTTGACATTCAGGGTTTTTGGCTTCTCAGCTGCATAAGATTTACGTGGGAGAGCGGGGGGTCTGGCTATTTGCCAAGCTGATCGGAGGCCTTTGAGTCATGACAGTAAGGAAGCTGAAGCCTAACCGTTGTTGTTGATTAGTTTACTCCAATTATGGGAGGGGTGGTAGGGTTAGGGGAAAATATTTATATATTTTTTTTGTGAAAAAATAACAGTGCCTTCCTGGCACTATGGCTGCTGAATCAAGTGCATCTACCCCCAATAGAACAAAGCTAATAAAGATAATTGGAGTGCAAGGCTTTATAATTGTTCTTTTTACAGAGATGTTTGGTGATTGACTAGGAATGCCTTGGAGATCAACCAATTGATTGCAATCGACGGGTTGGTGACTACTGGCCTAGGTCTATACGTTCTTTCCCAGACTCATGAATGGAACGTTTTGAGCGTAGCATAAGGTAACCAGTCCATCCAGTATGCATAATAAGATGGTACACACTCAAAGGTGATTACTAGAATTAATTTAATTTGGGAGTATAGGCCAGACTAATTATGTACCAAAAGACAATGTTTTTCTGCCATGCGTAATATAAGGTAGGCTATGTATTGTATATAATGCCTCAATCATTATTTTAATTCTGTGTTTTTGGGGGGGCTTGGGCTAATATAGACCTATGCATAAGCTCTAATATGCAAAGTAAAAACAGGCACAAACTTCCCAAATTCTCCCAATAGCCAGGTGCAAGGGGAGAGAAAATGACCAAGCTGCATCTTTCAGTCAAACATAAGTTAAAACTAATGCAATTTTCACTAGTCTGTAATAACCTAATCATATTTTACCAGTTCGCCAACAAGCATAGGCCTGTTAAAACTAGGCTACATCGACAAAATACTGTGGTGACTTTGAGAGAACTTTGAGTTGATTTAAATTGCAACAAATACAACATGAAACCGTTAGATGAATGTGTATATTTCTCCATTTACAGTGTTCGAATCATGTCAGATTTTTTTCCCTCTGGTATTAAATGCTTTAAAAGAGAAGCAAAGAGTTCGTGCTGACACTACGGTCATGGGTATTGGATTGCATGTGGGCACTGGGCAGTAGGCCATATCATAAAGAAATCAAGGCTACTTCCTGGGGCGAAGTAGCAATGTCACAGTAAGATCAGATGCTTTTTATTGTAGAAACTTTACCAATGAAACCATTGATAAATCCATTCTTAGAGTCACGAGAAACATGTTTTTTTTTTTTTTTAATTTAAAACCTTGATGATGGTCATATTACTGTGCCCCCAGGTTTTGGTGCCGTGCCGTGGAAGTCTAACCCTTGGGGCGTACACAGCAGCCCAGTTTGAAACCTACGTTTTACAGCCCTCTGGAGAGGGATATCAGACTGTAGATGGGAAGGTAAGTTCCATCAGACCAGTACCACGGCATATGGAAACGACACAGTATCGATCCAGGCTGTATCACACCCGGCCGTGATTGGGAGTACCATAGGGCGGCACACAATTGGCCCAGTGTCGGCCGTCATTGTAAATAAGAATTTGTTCTTAACTGACTTGCCTAGTTAAATAAAGGTAACATTTTTAAAAGTATTAGCCATCTCTTGATTCTACAGTTGTTACACTGAGAAATTGTATACTAGTGTACTATTGTCCTCTATTCCTCTATTTTAACATGGTCAAATATGTGTTGAATCATTGGTTTACTACACCAAAACATCAGACTATTTCATATTCTCTGGCCTAACTGTATGTCTTTGGTTGATTCTACTCTGCTATAACGGAGGATATTGGGGTCTGCTCCTCCTTTTCCTCTCTGATAGGATCTGACCATCCAGGACAGCCAGGTCAGACTGGGCGCAGGGTTCCAGGCCCCTGCCAATGTGCCCATCCTGTTTGAGGAGACTTTTTACAATGAGAAGGAGCAGAGCTACAGCATCCTCTGTATCGCCAGGCCCATCGACACAGACCAAAGCCCAGGTACCGCTCTCCTCCAGAAGCCATGAAAGTCTATTTAAGTGGGTGTGCGATTTTAGTTGATGTTGAACCAGATACAAACAGCCTACAGCCACCATCTCACTCTCGCCTTTCTTGTCTCCCTCTCTCAGTGGAGGTGACCCCCAGCCCAGGCCTGTACTGTCTGAAGAATGTGGAGGATGTCCGGGAGTTTCTGGGCCGCCATGCGGAGAAACTGGACAAGTTCATAAGCAGCTTCTGCCATTCCTTTAAAGAGCAGGAAAGGAAGGGACTGCGACACCACATCGTAAGCACCGTGCCTAATCCTGATGGACACTACTAGCTCACTGCTAGCTAGCTAGCAATTTCACAAGGGTCGAGTAAAACCATTTCCACGCATGATAACCTACACTGAGTGTACAAAACATAAGGAACGCCTGCTTTTTCCATGACGTAGACTGACCAGGTGATAGCTATGATCTCTTGCTGATGTGACCTGTTAAATCCACTCCAAGCATTGTATATGAAGGGGAGGAGAATGATTCTAGAATGATTTTTAAGCCTTGAGACATTTTTATTTTATTTATTTCACCTTTATTTAACCAGGTAAGCAAGTTGAGAACAAGTTCTCATTTACAATTGCGACCTGGCCAAGATAAAGCAAAGCAGTTCGACACATACAACGACACAGAGTTACACATGGAGTAAAACAAACATACAGTCAATAATACAGTAAAAAAAACAAGTCTATATACAATGTGAGCAAATTAGGTGAGAAGGGAGGTAAAGGCAAAAAAGGCCATGGTGGCAAAGTAAATACAATATAGCAAGTAAAACACTGGAATGGTAGTTTTGCAATGGAAGAATGTGCAAAGTAGAAATAAAAATAATGGGGTGCAAAGGAGCAAAATAAATAAATACATTAAATACAGTTGGGAAAGAGGTAGTTGTTTGGGCTAAATTATAGGTGGGCTATGTACAGGTGCAGTAATCTGTAAGATGCTCTGACAGTTGGTGCTTAAAGCTAGTGAGGGAGATAAGTGTTTCCAATTTTAAGAGATTTTTGTAGTTCGTTCCAGTCATTGGCAGCAGAGAACTGGAAGGAGAGGCGGCCAAAGAAAGAATTGGTTTTGGGGGTGACTAGAGAGATATACCTGCTGGAGCGTGTGCTTACAGGTGGGAGATGCTATGGTGACCAGCGAGCTGAGATAAGGGGGGACTTTACCTAGCAGGGTCTTGTAGATGACATGGAGCCAGTGGGTTTGGCGACGAGTATGAAGCGAGGGCCAGCCAACGAGAGCGTACAGGTCGCAATGGTGGGTAGTATATGGGGCTTTGGTGACAAAACGGATTGCACTGTGATAGACTGCATCCAATTTGTTGAGTAGGGTATTGGAGGCTATTTTGTAAATGACATCGCCAAAGTCGAGGATTGGTAGGATGGTCAATTTTACAAGGGTATGTTTGGCAGCATGAGTGAAGGATGCTTTGTTGCGAAATAGGAAGCCAATTCTAGATTTAACTTTGGATTGGAGATGTTTGATATGGGTCTGGAAGGAGAGTTTACAGTCTAACCAGACACCTAAGTATTTGTAGTTGTCCACGTATTCTAAGTCAGAGCCGTCCAGAGTAGTGATGTTGGACAGGCGGGTAGGTGCAGGTAGCGATCGGTTGAAGAGCATGCATTTAGTTTTACTTGTATTTAAGAGCAATTGGAGGCCACGGAAGGAGAGTTGTATGGCATTGAAGCTTGCCTGGAGGGTTGTTAACACAGTGTCCAAAGAAGGGCCGGAAGTATACAGAATGGTGTCGTCTGCGTAGAGGTGGATCAGAGACTCACCAGCAGCAAGAGCGACCTCATTGATGTATACAGAAGAGTCGGTCCAAGAATTGAACCCTGTGGCACCCCCATAGAGACTGCCAGAGGTCCGGACAGCAGACCCTCCGATTTGACACACTGAACTCTATCAGAGAAGTAGTTTGTGAACCAGGCAAGGCAATCATTTGAGAAACCAAGGCTGTCGAGTCTGCCGATGAGGATGTGGTGGTTGACAGAGTCGAAAGCCTTGGCCAGATCAATGAATACGGCTGCACAGTAATGTTTCTTATCGATGGCGGTTAAGATATCGTTTAGGACCTTGAGCGTGGCTGAGGTGCACCCATGACCAGCTCTGAAACCAGATTGCATAGCAGAGAAGGTATGGTGAGATTCGAAATGGTCGGTAATCTGTTTGTTGACTTGGCTTTCGAAGACCTTAGAAAGGCATGGTAGGATAGATATAGGTCTGTAGCAGTTTGGGTCAAGAGTGTCCCCCCCTTTGAAGAGGGGGATGACCGCAGCTGCTTTCCAATCTTTGGGAATCTCAGATGACACGAAAGAGAGGTTCAACAGGCTAGTAATAGGGGTGGCAACAATTTCGGCAGATAATTTTAGAAAGAAAGGGTCCAGATTGTCTAGCCCGGCTGATTTGTAGGGGTCCAGATTTTTCAGCTCTTTCAGAACTTCAGCTGAATGGATTTGGGAGAAGGAGAAATGGGGAAGGCTTGGGCGAGTTGCTGTTGGGGGATGTTGGCTGGATGTCTTGTGTGTGGTGGACCATTCTTGATACATGGATTGTAGATGTGTGCCATTCAGAGGGGGAATGGGTGAGACAAAATATTGAAGTTCCTTTGAATGGGCTATTGTAGTAGGTGTCAGGCGCGCCCGTTTGTGTCAAGAACTGCAACGCTGCTGGGGTTTACACGCTTAACAGTTTCTCGTGTGTATCAAGAATGGTCCACCACACACAAGACATCCAGCCAACTTGACACAACAACTATGGGAAGCATTTGAGTCAGTCTGGACCAGCACCCCCTGTGGAACGCTTTCGACACCTTATAGTATCCATACCCGACGAATTGAGAGGAAAAAGGGCTGTAACTCAATATTAGGGAGGTGTTCCTAAAGTTTTGTACACTATGTATACTGAAATGCATAGCTAGTGCACTCATTTCTAATGTGATAGATACTATACTATTAATACACATTGTACTGTATAAGACTGAGTAGCATAGTCTGAGCCAAAGTTATTGGAATCCTTGAGAAAGCTGAGCAAAAAGTACTGTGTAAAATAAGTGCAAAAACTGAGCTCAATTGTATGCTCCAAAAATTGGGAAATGATTTACTGGGTAAAGTTCATGATGCTGTTGACCTTAACAAGGGCCCCAGGATGCAAAACCCACCACTGTTGTGCTTGGCCAAAGAGCTCTATTTTCATGTCATCTGACCATAGCACCGGTTCCAATCCAAGTGCCAATACCATTTAAGCAAACTCCAGGCGTTTACATTTGTTGGATAATATGAGAGTAGAGCTCTTAGTCCACGCACACCAGTAGTGTTTTGCATCGGGAAAAAAAATACATATCCAGAAAAGAACCCTATAAAGGTGGTGGATCTTTGATGTTCTGGGGCTATTTCCCTTCCACTGGTCCTGTGGCCCTTTGGAACTTTATAGTAGAACTTTACCCAGTACCAGGACATTTTAGCCCAAAACATGGTTGCCTCTGCAAGGAGGCTAAAACAACCGGTGTAGACCTTACAGTGAAATGCTTACTTACGAGCCCCTAACCAACAGTGCAGTTTCAAAAATACGAACAAGAGATAGAAGTAACAAGTAATTAAAGAGCAGCAGTAAAAAATAGACTATATACAGAGGGGTGCCAGTACAGCATCAATGTGCGGGGGCACTGGTTAGTTGAGGTTGTATGTACATGTAGGTAGAGTTAATTAAAGTGACTATGCATAATGTCAACTGAGAGTGGCAGTGGTGTGGAGGGTGCAATGTGAATAGTCTGGGTAGCCATTTGACTAGATGTTCAGGAGTCTTATGGCTTGGGGGTAGAAGCTGTTTAGAAGCCTCTTTGACCTAGACTTGGCGCTCCGGTTCCCGCTTGCCGTGCGGTAGCAGAGAGAACAGTCTATGACTAGGGTGGCTGAAGTCTTTGACAATTCTTAGGGAATAGGTTTTGTCGTGCCCGCTTCACAACTGTCATGGTGTGCTTGGACCATGTTAGTTTGTTGGTGATGTGGACACCAAGGAACTTGAAGCTTTCAACCTGCTCCACTGCAGCCCCATCGATGAGAATGGGGGTGTGCTCGGGCCTCTGTTTCCTGTAGTCCACAATCACCCTCTTTGTCTTGATCACGTTGAGGGAGAGGTTGTTGTCCTGGCACCATACAGCCATGTCTCTGAGCTCCTCCCTATAGGCTGTCTCGTTGTTGTCTGTGATCAGGCCTACCACTGTTGTGTCATCGGCAAATTTAATGATGGTGTTAGAGTTGTGCCTGGCCGTGCAGTCATGAGTGAACAGGGAATACAGGAGGGGGCTGAGCACGCACCCCTGAGGGGCTCCTGTGTTGAGGATCAGCATGGCGGGTGTGTTTGTTCCTACCCTTACCACCTGGGGGCGGCCCGTCAGGAAGTCCAGGATCCAGTTGCAGAGGGAGGTATATTGTCCCAGGGTCCTTAGCTTATTGATGAGCTTTGAGGGTACTATGGTGTTGAACGCTGAGCTGTAAGTCAAAGAATAGCATTGGCCAAGGGTTTCTGGGATGATGGTGTTGATGTGAGCCATGACCAGCCTTTCAAAGCACATTATGGCTACAGACGTGAGTGCTACGGGTCGGTAGTAATTTAGGCAGGTTACCTTAGTGGTCTTGGGCACAGGCACTATGGTGGTCTGCTTAAAGCATGTTGGTATTACAAACTCGCACAGGGAGAGGTTGCAAATGTCAGTGAAGACATGAAACATTTTAGATAAAGGCTCAGTGGTGTTATCCTCGCAAGGTAAAATATTGAAAACAAGGGTGCCAATAATTTAGACCCCTATTTTTATTTTTTTATTACTTAAACAAAAAAAAATGGGAGCATACAATATAGCTCAGTATTTGTAAAGTAAAAATGTTCTGTTTGCTCAGCTTTATCAACGGTGCCAATAATTTTGGACTGGACTCTATGCGATATATAATATTTATTCTGCTGTGACCACTGCTCTAACCTGTGACTGTCCTCTCCCCTCAGGACTCAGTGAATGCCCTTTATACTAAATGTCTTCAGTGCCTGTTGAGAGACTCAAGCCTGGTAAGTACTGTAGGAACATGACTGTTAGATTGTCGGGTTGCCAACTATTCAAGCAAGGTAGCTCCATTTGTCGCTAAAAGTCATTAGATGAGGTTATGAAGTAATAGCCATGTCATAATGTTATTTTGCACATAAAAAATAACACACTTATGCTGTCCCTCAGTCTCTCATGCAATGGAAAATTCTCCAAAGCAAAAATTAATACAATGTTTGAAGGAGAACAAAAAGGAATAAATTAATTTGTATTTAAAAAAAAATATATGTTTTGTTTAAATGTATGGTAGCTAACTTATTTAGAATGCTTATTTTTTTTGCACTACAAAAAATATTATTTATGCTAGAGAGCTCTATCATTTAACAATAAGGAACAATTTAATAAATTAATTTATCTCGCTGCAGCAGCAGAGAGGGAGTCGAGAGGCTAGAGTGGAGAGAGACGCGAGAGAGGTGGGGGAAGGTGCACACGTGTAGCAGCAGAGAGGGAGTCGAGAGGCTAGAGTGGAGAGAGACGCGAGAGAGGTGGGGGAAGGTGCACACGTGTAGCAGCAGTTGGTAAAGAGGTAGCAGTGCTCAGAGCAGCACAGCTAGGCTCAGCGAAGTGGGCACACACTCACACAAATAGGGAAGTCACTAAATCAACCAAAAGTTGCTGGGTTAGCCTTGAATAGTAGCTAAACGTGTTGCTATACTCTTTAACCAATAAAAGTAGCTGGAGGGGTCTGAAAACTCGCTAAATCTAGTGACAAAGTTGCTAAGTCGGCAACACTGCCTGATTATCTACATATCTCGAGTCATGTTCAGTAAGTCATACTGTAGCAATGTTTTTTTAAATGTTTCTTATTGGACAAGTTCAGGTTTTCCATTTCTACGTGCCTACTGGACCACGACCCAGTTGTCTTTCCTGAGATATGAACCAGATTGGTTATACCTCCTGTTTTTCAGAAAGTGCTGGCCAAACAGGAGCTCCAGATGACTCTCCTTAAACAAGCGGTGGAAGTAAGAGAGATTTCCGTCTATTGTGTTGTATTGAACATTTGAAAACTGCCCTACGGAGTAGTTGTGTGACGCTATAATGCTTCATGTGTTTTTATGAAATGTTGTCAGTATACATATTTTCTGTTGTATCTTTCAGATGTATATACATCATGGTATCCATGATTTAATCTTTAACTTTGTGGGAACTCTTGAAGCCAGCCAGGTCTGTACAGTATTTGATATTTACTGTCAGTCTTTTTATAGCCTCAGAATCACCATGCGGTAAATGTCCATGTTAACTATCACTGTTTCAACAGGATTCTGCCTTCAACAAAACCACCAGAGGTCTGCAGGACCTGCAGCAGAAAGACGTGGGGGTCAAATCTGAATTTAGGTTGGTCGCCTTTATGCTGACAGTCCAAAGTAACCATATACAGACATCGCATTATACATGCTGGATGAGAAACTTTGCAAGTCTGCATACAACACAAACAAGGGGCCACACCACCATATTGCTCATATACCACTTCTAATACAAACTGATCATCATATCGAATAGGTCTGATATAAGAGAACCTGTTCCGTTGTGTCTATAGACTATAGGAGTATGTTTGCCTGTCTCATCAGTATCAATATCACCTAGCCATTCACTACTATAACCTGTAGTGTGTCCCTGAATCCTACTATAGTATCAATACCCAGTTGTATTTCCCTATTACCAAATACAGTATAAATATACCCCGGGCCAAGAGAGAGCTGAGCCAGTTGAACCACTGCACCTCTCCTCTACACAAGCTGCTCTGCCTCAGAAAGGTGGGACTCGCCATCATGCAGTCCCCCAGCAGCTCAGGTATACCATCTGTCTGTCTCTTGTCTCTCTTGTCTGCATTTCATGTCACATCGGCAGAAGTTTACACAGTGTTGTTGTGTCACAAACAGCACCGTTGAGACTGGAACGTAAATGTGCCTTAAAATGGATTCTGGACTGTTTGTTATGGTACTATAGATGCAGTAAAGAGATCAAAGAAACTCAACCATGGGGCGGCAGGTAGCCTAGTGGTTAGGGCGTTGGGCCAGTCACGTTCCCCGGTGGGCCGTCATTGTAAATAAGAATTTGTTCTTAACTGACTTGCCTAGTTAAATAAAGGTTTAAAAAACCAAAACAGTGGAAATGCCATGGAAACGTGTGGGGGAAAGATCCCGAATCTACTCATTGCCCCTCAGCAAAATTAGCCTACATTTAGGCTATTGTTTATATGTATATTTCACACTGTGTTGAGGTAAAGTATAATGCTCGTATGGATGTCAACCCCAATACAATTTAATGTTATTGTCACCAATCAACTGCATTCCAGTTAAAAACGACTGTCTACCACCGCCCATTTCTCCACGCTAGCTATGCTACCAGCTTATAATATGCTACCAGCTTACCGGCTTATAAGAGCATTTAGGAGTCACTTTTTCGAAGCCTGAAAAGCGGCTACTTCTAAATGTTATGCATCGAAACAGCCAATTATATCCAAATCAGACTGTAGTAACCGCATTGTGGGCCTGTTACAATACATAAATCATTACGGATTGCCACTTTGTTAGATCAGATTTGTTGGTTGTGTGCCAATCCACCATCCCTTTTCTACCCCCCCCCCCCCCCCCCATGGTCTGTGTTCCACTGACTTCTTTACCACATCTCTGCAAATCTGTAAGGTCATGCGTTGGCCTCTGGAGCCAAATATAATTTGAGCTTTCATCCAGAAAGTTACAGGTAGAAATGTTACATGTGCACAAGTGGCTGATTTACCAATGTTTTATGATGACATTAAGTTACTAGAAGTAGCTTACAAGGCTGGTCATTGTAACCGCCCAGGTCAGGGTGTGTAGGAAAGTTGACTGAACTCTGCACAGTCCCACATAATGTCCTCCATTCCTCAATTTCTGTTCACTCCCTGCCTGGTAATATAATTAAGTCTGTACTTACACATAACAATGTCCTGACTCTTAGGGCCTAATGTGTTTGTCCAGTTTGTTTTGGAAATAAAACCTTGTTGGCCACATAACAACCCTTACCCTGTCTCTGTGGCGTGGTGTGATCCACTCGTAATTTCTGTTGGCCAAACAGCCAATTTACCAATTTAAAGCCTAAATGACAAGGAAAGAGGCAGATTGTCTGTCTCACAGAGGTTAGACAGACTGTGGGCATTTCACAGGTAAAGCAACTCTGTAAAGCAACACTCATGTGTTTGTAGGATGAAAGCGGTTTTGATGTATTCATTTTAAAGAGCCTTATCTCTCTAGTCTACTGTGTGCCCCCTGCCATAAACCTCAGTTACAGTTACTGAAGGAACACCGTAATTTAATTCTTCCTTTCATTTCCCTTTTTTCCTTCACATGCAGTGAGCATAGAGGCCGTATGTGCAGACGATCTTCTCTCTGTCATTCTGTACTTACTTGTGAAGACGGAGATCCCCAATTGGTGAGGAAGATGTTCAGCAGAAAACCTTCAACCTACTAATACCACTGACTATGGAATGACTTGATTTACTTCAAGTAAACTAGTTGAATGAATTAATTACTAAAGTGACCTAGTAATTAAACCGAGTCATTGATTGATTCATTAACTAGTAAATAATGTATTAAAAGCCAGTGTTGTGTTTAACTAATACTCTTCCAGGATGGCCAACCTGAGCTACATCAAGAACTTCCATTTCTGTAGCTCTACCAAGGACGAGCTGAGCTACTGGCTGACGTCATTCGAGGCCGCCGTCGAGTTCATCAGCCAGGGCAACCTCAACCTGAGCCAGGAACGAAAGGTGACCGTACATTACAGTACAGTATAGTAGTACTCGCACAGTAAGAACTCACACAGTCATCAGCTAGGTCAACTTCCTGAGCCAGAGACAAATGGTGAGCACAACAAAGTACAGTAGCACTCACACAGGGTGGCTCCTTCCTTACGTTACACTACACTGAGTGTACAAAACTTTTAATATTGATTTGCACCCTCCTTTTTTTGCCCTCAGAAGAGCCTCAATTGGTCGGGGCATAGACTCTTCCCACAGTTGTGTCAAGTTGGCTGGATGTCATTTGAGTGGTGAACCGTTCTTGATACACACAGGAAACTGTTGAGTGTGAAACCCAGCAGCGTTGCAGTTCTTGACGCAAACTGGTGCGCCTGTTCAAAGGCACTTAAATATTTTGTCTTGCCAATCCACCCTCTAAATGGCACACATACACAATCCATGTCTCAATTGTCTCAAGGCTTAAAAATCCTTCTTTAACCTGTCTGCTCCCCTTCATATACACTGATTTTGAAGTGGATTTAACAAGTGACATCAATAAGGGATCATAGCTTTCACCTGGATTCACCTGGCCGGTCTGTCATGGAAAGAGCAGGTGTTCTTAATGTTTTTGTTCACTCAGTGTACCTGGACCCTGGCTAGCTTGACTTGGCTCAATGTTGTGAAAATGGCTTTATACACCACCAGCACATACAACATTGTTGTATCTGATATCCTATACAAGCGCTGTTGACTTAGACACACCACTTTATCACTGCAATACCTGTCATAACAGGCCACAGTAGTGAGCGAACTTGACCGAAATGATTGAGGAAAAAAGTCCTGTGTGCAGAGTAAGTGACTGTCGGTTGTTTGCAGGGCTCAGGGGAACTGAACGACAAGGTGCGTTTCACACAGAAAATCAACCTGCTATGTCAGAACGATACTACCCCCATCAACTGTCTGTTTGAGGTGAGAACATGACCAAGTTTTAGGGGGGAGGAAAGCTTTACTCTGTGTTGGGGAGTAGTGAACTACATGTTGTAAATTACTCATTTACAACCTTTTGCAGTAGTTTGTTGGTAGTTGAACTCAATTCTAATCTTGGTAGTGGTTTATGTCGTTAATAGCTACATCACTACATGGCAAAAAAGTTAACTACACACAGATTTCTTTGCAAAAATATAAGAAAATATGAGGGCATCAGACCTGCCTAATTCTCAAAAACAGTTTTTGTGTTTAGTAGGCTAAATTACACAGTCTGTTAACACCTGACCCCAGAGTGACCTGTTCTTGCAATTTGTAGTCTGACATTTTTCAAAGTGGCTTTCGTTCCTTAAGGGTAGCTTTAGTGTAGCGTTAACTTCTAGTGTGCAGTTATTGGTAGCTTGGTAAACTATGATTTCAGAGTAGCTTCCCCAACACTGACTGGGCATCATGGTCTATTGGCTAGATGGATACCTTACTTCATTAAACAATTTAATTTGTTCACATGAAAACATTGTTTAACCAACTTTCTTTGGGTTAAAAAAAAAAAATCTATTATCCGTATTATTTTTTAAACTTTTTTTAAACTGATGGTTTGTGTGTGTGTCCTGTAGCACATAGCCAACGGTAACGAAGCGGAGGTCAAGCGTGTGTTGAGTGAAAACGAAAGCGATGAGGACGGGGTGAAGATGTGTCACCCCCTTTGCTCCTGTGATCACTGTGAGCTCCGGGTCTCTGGGTGAGCACACGCACGCAATACCACACACAGGTTTGTTATGACGGGGCGGCAGGTAGCCTAGCAATTAGAGTGTTGGGACAGTAACCGAAAGGTTGCTTGTTCGAAATACCCAAGCAAGCAAGGTGGGAAAATCTGCCGTTCTGCCTTTGAGCAAGGCAGTTAACCCCCCCACAACAACTACTCCCCGGGCGCCGATAACGTGGACATTTACATTTACATTTAAGTCATTTAGCAGACGCTCTTATCCAGAGCGACTTACAAATTGGACTTCGATTAAGGCAGCCCCCCCCGCACCTCTGATTCAGAGGAATGCGGAAGACATTTTTCAATTGAATGCATTCAGTTGTGCAACTGACTAGATATCCCCTTTCCCCCACCCATCAGGTAAGTCTCAGACACTTCACTTGTCTGTTTTTCTGCCTCTCTCACTCCTAGTGGAATCATATTCTCTTTCTGTGTTATTGTCATTAAATGCAGTGGTTAGAAACCGAACACGTGATTTATTCTCCTACTTTTGTAATTCCCCTTGAAGTTTCATTTCCCTTTTCTCTATTACTGTGTCTGCTTCGCGCAGAAGACTGAATGACCCGTCCGTTGTAACGCCCTTCTCTCGAGACGATAGAGGATACACGCCACTTCATGTCGCTGCTATCTGTGGTAGGTGATGTTAATAAGTGCCTGAGGGTGGCCTATTGATCCACAAATCTTCCTTGGGACAACACATAGACCCTAAAGGCAGGGGGAATCGAAATCCCCGATCCTCCACTTTCTGTACTTTTCATCCCCTTCCGTCTGTCTCCCGTTCTCATTCCCCACTGTCTAAATAAAGTAAAAAGCCTGTCTTTGCCATGGCAGGTCAGTCCCTGTTGATCGACCTGCTGGTGTCTAAGGGCGCTCTGGTGAACGCCACAGACTACCACGCCCTCTCACCCTGCACCTCTCCTGTCAGAAGGGCTACCAGGGAGTCACGGTGAGACGGGATTCTAGCAAGACAGTTATAGCCTGGTTCCAGATATTTTTGTGCTGCCTTACCTACTCCTAAACAGATCTGGAACCAGGCTAAGATGAGCTACACTATATCACAGAAACTGTATACAAAAATGATACTTCTGTTACACAAACTGTTCAATCTCTCTGACATATTTTTCTCTCACTCTCTCTCCCACCCAGCTGCTGCTCTTGCACTATAAGGCGAACACAGATGCCCAGGACAACAATGGAAACACTCCTCTGCACCTGGCCTGTATGTATGGACATGAAGATGTAAGTCAGTCTGGGGAGCCACTGCAGTGTTAATCTGTCTTTTTAAAGTCACAAGCTGTCATTTCAACAGCTTTTGACTGTGCCAATGTGTTTGGTAATCTGAGGGATAGAGCTGAGGAAGTGCAACCAGTCACAGTACATGGGATAGAAATGAAAGTATCTGTATCACACGAGGGTGCTGAGGGGTGGATGGCTCATAATAATGGCTTGGATGGAGTGAATAGAGTGGTATCAAATGCATTGAAACCATGTGTTTGCGTTCAATGCCATTCCATTCCAGCCAATACTATGAGCCCGTCCTTTCTGCTGTAAATGAGTACAGGTATATGGAGGATGATGACGACAGCCTCTACTGACAGTGTCGCGCCTATGGTAGTTCATAAGAGATTGCTTTTAGTCTGACGGTGTTATCCCATCCGTGTCCCAGTGTGTTAAGGCTCTGGTGTACTACGACCTGCCCACGTGCCGTCTGAACATCCAGAACGACAAGGGGGACACCCCCCTGCACATCGCGGCCCGCTGGGGCTACGAGGGCATCATTGAGGTTCTGCTGGAGAACGGAGCCAGCACCACCATCTACAACAAGGCCAAGGACTCTCCACTACAGTGTGCTTTGAATTCTAAGGTGAGGAGTGAGACCCCCTGATCTGCTAAAACCACCTAATATATGCTATTTAGCACACGCTTTTATCCAAAGCGACTTAGTCACCTACCCAGATGGGCCCTTTACATTTAAAAAAAAAAATGAAGTATGTGTTTCGGAAAGTTGAAAGCTGAATAGTCGGGGGGGGAAGGGCCTTGGTCAGGGAGGTGACCAAGTCCTCCCTGACCAAGGCCTCGATGGTCACTCTGACAGAGCTCCAGAGTTTCTCTGTGGAGATGGGATAAATTTACAGAAGGAAAACCATCTCTGCAGCACTCCACAGTGGCCAGACGGAAGCAAATGACAGCCCGCTTGGAGTTTGCCAAAAGACACCTAAAGGACTCTGACCCTGAGAAACAAGATTCTTTGTCTGATGAAACCAAGATATAACTCATTGGTCTGAATGCCAAGTGTCACGTCTGGAGGAAACCTGGCACCATCCCCACGGTGAAGCATGTTTTTCAGCGCCAGGGACTGGGAGACTAGTCAGGATTGAGGGGAAGATGAACGGTGCAAAGTACAGAGATCCTTGATGAAAACCTGCTCAATACCTCAGACTGGGGCAAAGGTTCACCTTCCAACAGGACAACGACCCTAAGCACACAGTCAAGACAATACAGGAGTGGCTTCGGGACAAGTCTCTGAATGTCCAGCCAGAGCCAGGACTTCGACACGATCTAACATCTCAATAGCTGTGCAGCGACGCGCCCAATCCAACCTGACAGAGCTTGAGAGGATCTGCAGAGAAGAATGGGAGAAACTTCCCAAATATAGGTGTGCCAAGCTTGTAGCGTCATACCCAAGAGGCTGTAATCGCTGCCAAATGTGCTTCAACAAAGTACTGAGTAAAGGGTGTCGTGGTAATTTCCTGTATTACTAAATGAGGAGAGCTTACAAACCACACACAAGTCAGTTATATTTTAAACGTAATCCTTAATTATATGAGCTTCACCATAGCCCTTTGACTCTCAGATCAATTCAGTGTCTATAAATGAATTCTGAGAGTGCTTACAAAATAATTCTAGTATCTTTTATAGTCAGGATACACCCCTCAACTCACATGAACCACACATCTCAGAAACTTCACAAAGGGCCTTTTACTTGAGAGAGGAGTATCCCATAGCCAGATAGCATTAGCTATAAATTATCGTTCAGTTTGTTCTCTAAGACGAGGTTCTAATCTTCTTCATAGTACCAAAACATTACCTCATCCAATGGCATATATCAATTGTCAACTTTAAATACTCTCATCTCAAATACAACCCACCCCTGGACAAGCTCACTGAGGGGAGTGACTTGTGCACAGACATTGTGGAGCCAAGAGATAATTGGTTCCCCCTTAATCATCCCTTCACATGTTTTAACAGATACATTCACATATGAAGACAAGCCTGACCTCTCCCCTCTCTGGGCCCAAGTGACTTTTCCCTAGAGAAGAAAGGAAAATGCAACCGCTGACAGTATAGTCCAAAAAGAGACATTCTAATGACAAGTATCTCACATAAGCATATTATGAAAGTAAATAAAACATCTTATTTCTCTAACTAATTCTGATTCAGCAAGGGTCTGACTACTTATGTAAATGTAATATTTCTGTTTTATTTGTAAAAAAAAAAAAAAACTTTTTGCTTTGTCATTATGGGGTATTGTGTGTAGATTGATGGGGAGGAAAAACAATTGAATCAATTTTAGAATAAGGCTGTAATGTAACAAAATGTGTAAAAAGTCAAGGGGTCTGAATACTTTCCCAATGCACTGTATGTGCTCATATGTAAGTAAGTGTGTGTGTACCAATGTCTGTCTTGCAGATTTTGACGCTGCTGGAGTTGACACACAACAGTTCTCACAGAAGAGGTGGCAATGATGTAAGTCAAATGTCATCACATAGGAGAAGAGTTGACTCAGAATAGTGGAACTACAGCATTTAATTCGATAAACTAATGGCTCTAACCAGCCAGGCTGTTAAAATACCATTAACCAGAATCCTGTAGGTGTATTGTCCTAAATATTCCAAAGAAATCTCTTTACTTGCTCTGCTAGAAGCAGCCTGGGCCCAGTTTCCCAAAAGCATCTCAAGGCTTAAGTTCATTGTTAAAACCTTCGTAGGAGCATCGTTAAATCGCCGAGCTGTTCCCCAAAACCGTCGTTGGTGGAGTTTCACTTGAAAACGCTAGATGTTTACTCACTACCTCAGACCACTCGAAGAACAAGCTAAGTGGGTCGTTAGAAAATCTCTGCTAAACTTAGAATCAAGATGTTTCTGTCTCTGTAACCGCAGATAACTTCAGAACAAACTTAAAAGTGGCCAATGTCTTTGCAATTGCCACAAACAAGTGAACGATACAAAGCTGCTTCAAATACAAACCGAGATCACTGCATTAAAATAATATAGTATATGCTACATAGGCCTATGTATTTGAATGATATTGAACTCAATTTCATGTTCAATCAATTACGTTTTATTTTTCTTATTTTAGGGTACTGTCTTAAATTGCCTCAATATATTTAATGTTGTGAAACAACGAGCGCAATAATGTGCCAAATCTGTGATTTAGTGCATTATTATGGGGTAAGCATTGAAATAAGCCGCCTCAACATTTGCAGCCATGTAATATCTATTTAGGAGCTGATCTGTCGTCAGAATTGTGGAATCATTTGAATGAGATTTGAATGGAGAAAGCTGATCTGAGAGCGGCGCTATCAGTATCGACACATACTCCATCTAAGCACTTAGCTAACATGGTCTACGTGGTGTTTTGGGAAAAGCATGTGACGTCTTCGGACGTTATAGTAACGATGCATCGTTAAAACACTGGTAAGTTTAAGTTCTATCGGGAAACCGGATCATGATCTGGGTGTGGTATGGCCAGCTGATTGACGGGGCTCTCTCTCTCCCCCTGCTGTCCCTGCCAGTCCCCTAACCGCTCTCCCGAGGCCTCTGACTGCAGCAGCCGCCGTTCCTCTGTCTCCAGCACCACCTCACAGAGCTCTGAGGCCAGGCCCGACTGCGACAGGGTCCTCCACAAAGAGGTGAGCAGAGCACTCAGGACCCCTGTTTTAGGCAGAGTTGACCCTGAAAATGTCTGAGGAGTACCATCCTCTTAATTCAATTCTTGAGCGTTAGGGCAAAATGTAGACTTCTGCCAAAAAAGACATATCCAAAAGTAATTATTTTCATGAGATGGCCATAAACAATAACTGGTAATGCTGCATAGTTTTAGAAAGCTCTATAAGTGGTTATAAATTGCTGAGGTGTACTCACTTTTGATGACACAAGCTGAAGAACATAGTACAAATATGAGAGATCATACAATTTATTTATTTTTTCCCCTATTCAACAAAAGTAGGGTAATGGGCTTAAAATGACTGAAGTGCTTTCTAAATATAGTAACAATCAAATTATAAACAACTTACTATAAGATTTCAGCTTTATAACTGTAAAATAAATATCATCATACTTAGTGACAGTACAATATTGGCACCATTTTTCATAGAAACGACAACTTTTTCCGCCAAACGTCCTCTGAGCGACTCAGACACCATTCAAATGTGTGCAGACTTGTTACAACTTCTGCTTTAAGCACAGAGATTTTGTGCATCTGTGACCTAGAGGAAGTTGTCTTGTTTCAATTCTGTGAAATTAATTTCTGTTTTTTCCATCTGTTACATCTGCTAGACTCTCCCGTTTTCATATGCGCTATTCCATGTGCATCTACGAGGGTCACAGGAACTGGAAATCGTTCCTTTGTCTGAATAGGCCAGAAAATGTCATGTCGCTCCCTATGCAAATATTTCTGTGAACCTCACAGCTGCGCTTGCAAATAGCACATTTGAATCAAGACAACCAGAACTTTTAGGGAATGTAAAGCAATTGATGTTGCGCCTTTCACAGAGCACATAAATATCAGTCGGAACTAGTCCAGAACCACTCAAAGTCCCCTAAATAGGGGACTTAACATTTTAGGGAACAGAAATGGGGAGGGAATGTAGGTGAAATTAGATGCAGTATTTTTCTATTTATTGAGGGATGCTAATATTTAGAGCTTTCACACAAAGTTTTTGTAGGACTGACTATATCTGTCATTTGTAATCCATGTTGACAGTTTCTAAAGGCCCTGCGTTTACTGTCTGGTGTTCTAATAGGCTGCGCCTCTCTGTTTGACTGACAGGTGGAGAAGTTGCTGCGTGCGGCCGCCGATGGAGACATAGAGATGGTGCGGTACCTGTTGGAGTGGTTGGACGAGGAGCCAGAGGAGGAGGAAGCAGGGCTGCCCTCCTGGACTAAGTTGTGCCACCCACTGTGCCAGTGTCCACACTGTGGGCCGTCACAGAAGGTCAGACAACAACCCTCTCATATCTCCTCACCACTGCAGGCTCCATACCCTGACAAACACACTTACCAAACCTCTTTCTGATGTACAGGGCCTTACTGGTAGTAGTAAAGCTATGGTGAATGGAGATTTTGTTGAGTTTTTTTGTAATGTTCCTGCAGAGCTGTCCAGCTAACTTAATGTCTGTGCCTTTGTGTCTGTTTTATTGTTGTGTGTGCGTGCGTGTTTGCCTCCAGAAGTTTGTGTGCCTGCAGGCCAGTGGTCTGGGTGTGAACAGCAGTAGTGTGGATGGCTTCACTCCCCTCCACGTGGCGGCGCTCCATGGTCACACGGCGCTGGTGTCTCTGCTCAGCCGCAACGGGGCCAACGTCAACGCACGCAACAACCAGAGTGCCACGCCACTGCACCTGGCCAGCCAGAACAGCCACATACAGGTGGGCACACAGTACTATACTTTAGCTGCGTTTGATTGATCTTCCCTGGCTCATCAGAAACTGCGGAATAGTCCCAGCACCCTTCCATCTAGGACTCCAGGCAGACTCGCCCAGAAGTTTGAAGTGTTTGAAAGAACACGCAGGTCTGCTGCAGATTGTCTGGGGCGAAGATGGGAAAAGATTCAATCTCTCATTGGTTTTATGTTCAGGTAGTGACATCACTGCTGGAGTGCAACGCCAAGCTGAATAAGAAGGATCGCTATGGCAACACCCCTCTGATTCACACCTGCCTCAGAGGTCACCTGGACACAGCGACCATCCTGCTGCAGGTGAACAGAACACTGATACTGCTGCCCCCTAGTGGGTCAAACAGGCCAACACCATCACACTGGAGAAATAAACAGCTAAGTGGGGTCTTTATAGCTAGCTGCTAGGGACCAAAAAGTAGAAAAATGATAGCAGGGCAATCACCTGACAAAGACCATGTTGGTCCAAACCTTGTAAACCATACCACCTAAGCTTCATTAAAAAGGCCGCCTATTGTGAGCAGCAGAACGGTGTGCGATCAGACGTTTCTATATTGTCTTCCTCCAGAGCAACGCCTCAGTGAACCTGTCCAACATCCAGGGCAACACGGCCCTACACGAGGCTGTGAAAGGGGGCCACCTGGCCCTGGTGGAGCTGTTACTGCAGGCTGGAGCCTTGGTCCACATGAGGAATAAGAGACAGAGGACAGCACTGGACTGTGCTGTGGAGACCAGGGGAAAAGTGAGAATCTAACAGCCACTGAAGGGTTAGATCAGGGTCAAGGTGACCTTGTTAAACAGAGTTGCACAAAGATGTACAGTATGTGCAACTTTATTTTTCTTAGATTTGCTAACTTTCTGTTCGTCAGCACCTCACCAACTGTTTTGTGTATGGGTCTACATGTCATTCTTTTCAGTAGCAGATCTGAACCAACAACCATGGAGCTGGGGGAAATAATGAGTTTTTTATGAAATGGGCTTTTTGTTTTTCCACTTTCAGAACACTGAAATCCTGAGGACTCTTCAGAAGGCATCTGGAGACTCCCACAATGCTGAACCAATCAAACTGCTCTCTGTGCCTAAGGGGGCTCTGGGTAAGAGAGTCGGTATAGACACCAGCCACTGTTTTTCCTTGACCACCTACCTGCTAGAGCGTGAAGGTACAGCGATATGTTGCAAGTAAAACACAATGAAATGTCTTCTCACCAACTTTGTCACCTAATAATTCTCTTGGTCTTTTTGGGGACCAATCTACTACTGCCATATTTTGGATTATTGGGGTTTGTTTTCCAACACCCAATAATTCAAACTATGTTCCACTGTCCATACCGTCATACAATTTAGAATGCATGCCCATGGTATGCTGCTGTGGATATGGAACAGTCTTTCTTACTTCTTTCTCCCAATCCCAGCACACTCATTTGTCCAGCGGCTCAAGCATCAGCAGGTTAATGTCAGTGGGAGACGTCAGAAGCTGGCCCAGTCAATAAACCGGTCAGTACCATGGAAAATATTGTGTGCCACTTTGTGGAAAATATATGCTGTCCTTCATAGTGAAGTTAATCTCAAGTTGACTACAGTTTGCAAAAAGATCAGTTGAGACAATGTGCGGTTTGTTTGTTTAGTTAGATGTTAAACGTTTCCTAGATAGAAAATGTGTTCCTATGTACACAAAGCCGATGCAGAACAACTTTTGTCATAGTTTACTCATAAGTTTCAATAAACGTACATTTTAAGGAACTGCTATGCTTCGGTGCAATTCCTCTGAGCTTGTGGATGTTTGATGTTTTTTTTCAGTGTTCAGCAAATGAAGAAAGGTCTTCCCAGGGACACCAGTGTGCCTTCCATCAGCTCCCCCACTCCTGAGAGGTGTAAACTGAGGCGGGGGGAGACCCTGGAGAGCAGTGGGCCATTCAGCATCTGCTCCAGCCCAGAGGGAAGCCCCAAGCCTGGTGACCAAAGGGACAGAGAGAGGGCCCTGAGCCGCAGTCACACCGTGGACACAGTGCACCCCCAGTCTCCTCAGTGGGGCCGGGACCGGAGACGCACAAGAGAGGCCGAGGCAGATGAGGACACAAACATAGCTAAAGACCCTTCAGACACTCCAGGTGAACCCTTGCATACATACACACCTGACATACACACACCCGACGCGTCAAGTACACGCACACCTGACATCCCATCAAATACACAACAAACCCCCAGCAGCGACCCGTCACACACTCGCGAGGATCCATCACACACACCTAGCCAAGTCAATGGAGACCGAAACGGAGAGGAAAAGAATGTCCATACCTCACCAGACACCGAAGTAGAGTCTAAGAGGAACTGTCCTGAGACTGAGAGCCCACCCAAAGACATGGAGGACGTGGTAGAAGAAATAGAGGTCCTCTGAGGCGCAGTTTTCCCCAGTCAAGGGAAAACTTGCACAGTGTGGGTTAACCAGAGACGAGTGAGGCCTACTTTTAGTTAGTTGACCTGACTGTTATTTTAAGCACTTTTTCTCCTTGCCTTCACGAAAAAGGGATGCAAAACATGTTAATTCAACTTGATGCGAATGTAATTCTGTTTTAGCTTATTTTAGATTTGTTGCTCACCCTTATAAAAGATCCGGTCGATAGAACATTCTGACAGTGGATAGTGACATTGCATATCAGTATGTTTTATTGTTTTGTCTACTTGACAAAAATGCTCATCTGAATATCTATGATTATGTTACATCTGGACGTTTTTTGTATTTGAACATATAAAATCAGGGCTCTATTTTTAAAAATGTAGTTTAATTTGATTACAGTCCTGCGGTTTGGATTTTATTTTATTTACTGAGTTATTCCCTTTAGAAAACCATAAATTGACATAGGTTAGAAATGTCCATTTATGGTTTTCTATCTATAACACAATGTACCTCCCTGGTGTGTGGCATTTGAATGACTATGCATAGTGAGGCCACACTTGTATCCCAGTGAATATCGAAACACTTAGAATAGTTATCTTGGTTGCTTTGTAGGTAGAGCGAGAACCATAACAGTGTATATGCACAAATCTTTATACGGTAGCTCAATCCACTGACTCCACAAATGGATAGTACTGTCGCTAAATACTGCTTTTGAGAATATAATAACACAATTGCCATATTTAATTTGTTTATCCATCACCTTTACTCTATTCTGATATTTATCCTGTAGAAAATAATCGAATGCAAAAACAAAAGTGTTTAATTTAGCATTCAACTGATAATTCAATTTCACCTCTATGGCAGTTGATCCTAATCCTGCAAAGCGAGGCCATATAGGACCCAACCAATTCTATGGGGAGTTTGCACTTTACAGGTACCATTTTTTTTGGGGGGGGGGTGTTTTATCAGCAACACTCTGAAATCTCAGTAGTTTTGAACTGACATTTATTGAACTCATCATTATCCAGCACATACAGTACATTGAACACAGATGACTAGCATCAGCTTACAGATGTATTTTTTATTTCAAAGTTACTGTTTTGGTTTATACAGTAGCAGTTGTCTACTCCAATCTCAATGTTGATTATTTTCGTACTAAAGTATTTTATTACATTTTTTAAAATGTTAGACTCCGTGAACGTGCCTTATTTAATTTGTCAAAATAACCTGTAATAAACTCATGATCAAGAAGTCATTTTGTTTTGACTATTGTGTTCTTTGCGAGAGTTGGCTTATTGTTGGTATTTTTTTTCTAATATTGTGCTTTATGATAGGTTAGGTAAGTTGGTTAATGTTATATTTCTACTGTTAAAATATTGTTTTTAAAGACTCACTCCAGCTATTTCTGAGCTTTTCTAGTTGAAAAACAATATTCCATGCATACATACAGTGTAGGAACATACACTTAAGGGTTTTAGACTATATGGAGGCCATTCAAGGAGTTGGTCTGATGGTGCCCTCTGTCATTGGCCTCCTCCTTGCTTGAGGAGCAATACAGAACAAAAGAGGAAAGCGAAAACTCAGAATCCTGCTCATTACTCCAAATACTTAATTACGGCACTTTTGTTTTGAGTCGGCTTTGAACGTGGCACCGTGAGGCAGCGGAAATGCTCGTTTAGGTTCTACCTCGGAAGAATGACACAGGCTACATATTCACGAATTGGAGGTGGGAATGAACGTTCGTCATTTTCACGTGGAGTGGAGAAACCTCAAATGGGGCACTGGCAGCTGTTAATGTTAGCAAGATTGATAGTGTAGCTAGCTACCTATCGTTATGTTGCAGTTTTAGATTTTTTTTTGTGCGGGCGCCCAGTGCTGCCCCTAAATCCGCCACTGGTCTGCGAGCAGTTGTGACACAGTTGAGATTTCAATTTTGTGCAGTTATGGGATATACATTTGAAAATAAATTATAAATATAGTTTATTTATTTGTTATCCAATCATGATGGAACGTCCCAAATCCTATACCCTAGACACCCACCTGAGCGACCCATACACTGAGTAGTCTTTATCTCGTTTATGGGCCTACTGCAATTAGCCTTAACCCAGCCAAGACAGAAGGATAAACATGGTCAGAGACCCACTAAAGCAGCATTGCCCCCTCAAGATTCTGAGCCTGCCTGTCAGGGTTGGTCTTACAAGGCCAAAGCCCCTGGATGAGTGAGCATAATATACAAGGAATTTCTCAGAGCTGCTAAGGAGAACCTTGATGACCTTGTACCTAGCCGGTGGGAATTCCAGTGGGGTGCCCCCACCCAGGTAGTGGCAGTGCTGGCAACACTAGGTGCAGTAACACATTGCGGAGGGGTTCAAACTTGGACATTCAGAGAGGGGTAAAATTATTGTGCCCCTGGTGGCACAAAATAATCAAAGGTCCGACTGCACAGAGATGCTTGGGGAAATGATCACAAAGTGGGACCAGTGTGTGTCTTTCAGGGGAAGGGGGTGTATCGGAGCTCCATCAGCTAGGACTTGACATTGGTTAATCAAATCTCCCCATTCTTGCTCAATTTTGCATGCCTCTCAAACAGCTACAACAGACGCATTTGCACATCAAGTCCTTTGAGTTGGGCTCAGGGATGGAACAACTGTTGAATATCTCCACTTGTAGTTTTTGGGGGAACGGTGGAGAGTGTGTGTGTGTGTGTACAGTTGAAGTCGGAAGTTTGCATACACCTTAGCCAAATGCATTTAAACTCAGTTTTTCACAATTCCTGACATTTTATCCTAGTAAAAATTCCTTGTTTTAGGTCAGTTAGGATCACCACTTTATTTTAAGAATGTGAAATGTCAGAATAATAGTAGAGTGATTTATTTCAGCTTTTATTTCTTTCATCACATTCCCAGTGGATCAGAAGTTTACATACACTCAATTAGTATTTGGTAGCATTTCCTTGAAATTGTTTAACTTGGGTCAAATGTTTTGGGTAGCCTTCCACAAGCTTCCCACAATAAGTTGGTTGAATTTTGGCCCATTCCTCCTGACAGAGCTTGTGTAACTGAGTCAGGTTTGTAGGCCTTGCTCGCACACACTTTTTGAGGTCAGGGCTTTGTGGTGGCCACTCCCAATACCTTAACTTTGTTGTCCTTAAGCCATTTTGCCACAACTTTGGAAGTATGCTTGGGGTCATTGTCCATTTGGAAGACCCATTTGCGACCAAGCTTTAACTTCCTGACTGATGTCTTGAGATGTTGCTTCAATTTTTCCACACAATTTTCCTACCTCATAATGCCATCTATTTTTTGAAGTGCACCAGTCTCCTGCAGCAAAGAACCCCACAACATGATGCTGCCACCCCTGTGCTTCACGGTTGGGATGGTGTTCTTCGGCTTGCAAGCTTCCCCCTTTTTCCTCCAAACATAATGGTCATTATGGCCAAACAGTTCTATTTTTGTTTCATCAAACCAGAGGACATTTCTCCAAAAAGTATGATCTTTGTCCCCATGTGCAGTTGCAAACTGTAGTCTGGCTTTTTTATGGTGGTTTTGGAGCAGTGGCTTCTTAATGAGCGGCCTTTCAGGTTACGTCGATATACGACTTGTTTTACTGTGGATGTAGATACTTTTGTACCTGTTTCCTCCATCCTCCATAATGACAAAGACATTTAGAAATGTTTGCACATTTAATAAAAAATAAACATACCTTATTTACATAAGTATTCAGACCATTTGCTATGAGACTCGAAATTGAGCTCAGGTGCATCTTGTGTCCATTGATCATCCTTGATGTTTCTACAACTTGATTGTTTACCTGTGGTAAACACAATTTAATGGACATGATTTGGAAAGGCACACACCTGTCTATATACCTGTCAAACCAAGCCATGAGGTCGAAGGAATTGTCCGTAGAGCTGAGACATGATTGTGTCGAGGCACAAATCTGGGGAAGGTTACCAAAACATTTCTGCATCATCGAAGGTCTCCAAGAACACAGTGGCCTCCATCATTCTTAAATGGAAGAAGTTTGGAACCACCAAGACTTCCTAGAGCTGGCCGCCGGGCCAAATTGAGCAATCGGGGGACAAGGGAGGTGGACCAAGAACCCAATGGTCACTCTGACACAGCTCCAGAGTTCCTCTGTGGAAATGGGAGAACCTTCCAGAAGGACAACCATCTTTGCAGCCCTCCACCAATCAGGCCTTTATGGTAGAGTGGCCAGATGGAAGCCACTCCTTAGTAAAAGGCACATGACAGCCCACTTGGAGTCTGCCAAAAGGTACCTAAAGGACTCTGACCATGAGTAACAAGATTCTCTGGTCTGATGAAACCAAGATTGAACTCTTTGGCCTGAATGCCAAGCGTTACGTCTGGAGGAAACCTGGCACCATATCGAAGGTGAAGCATGGTGGTGGCAGCACCATGCTGTGGGGATGATTTTCAGTGGTAGGGACTAGGAGACTAGTCAGGATCGAGGGAAAGATTAATGGAGCAAAGTACAGAGAGGTCCTTGATGAAAACCTGCTCCAGAGTGCTCAAGACTTCAGACTGGGGTGAAGGGTCACCTTCCAACAGGACTCTAAGCACACAGCCAAGACAACTCAGGAGTGGATTTGGGATGCACTGCATTATTTCTGCCTCGTGCACCAATTCATATTGTTACTCCTATGACCAGAGAAAGTGAAATATTTCTAAATATTAAAAAATACTAGTCACTAATAATAACAACGCATGGGGGATTGGAAATGATGCAGATAATTACATTGATGGAAGCTACAATCGATCTACAATATTAAAGCTGATCTACCTCCTAATATAATATTTACAAAATAACAAATATATACAGTCAAAAGTCAAAAGTTCACTCCAAGTTTTTTAAAATTAATTTGTTACCATTTTCTACATTGTAGAATAATAGTGAAGACATCAAAACTATGAAATAAAACACATGGATTTGAGATGATTCAAAGTAGCCTCCCTTTGCCTTGATGACAGCTTTGCACACTTGGCATTCTCTCAACCAGCTTCATGAGGTAGTCACCTGGAATGCATTTCAATTAACAGGTGTGCCTTGTTAAGTGGAATTTGTGGAATTTCTTTCCTTCTTAATGCGTTTGAGCCAAACAGTTGTGTTGTGACAAGGTGTGGGTGGTATACAGAAGATAGCCCTATTTGGTAAAAGACCAAGTACATATTATGGCAAGAACAGCTCAAATAAGCAAAGAGAAATGACAGTCCATCATTACTTTAATACATGAAGGTCAGTCAATCCGGAAAATTTAAAGAACTGAAAGTTTTCAAGTACAATCGCAAAAACTATCAATCGCATGAACTGGTTCTCATGAGAACCGCAACAGGAAAGGAATACCCAGAGTTACCTCTGCTGCAGAAGATAAGAGTTCAAGTAACAGACACATCTCAACATCAACTGTTCAGAGGAGACTGCGTGAATCAGGCCTTCATGGTCGAATTGCTGCAAAGAAACCACTACTAAAGGACACCAATAGAAAGAAGAGACTTACTTGGGCCAAGAAACATGAGCAATGGACACTAGACCTGTGGAAATATGTCCTTTGGTCTGATGAGTCCAAATTGGAGATGTTTGGTTCCAACTGCCGGGTCTTTGTGAGACGCTGAGTAGGTGAACGGATGATCTCTGCATGTGTGTTTCCCACTGGGAAGCATGGAGGAGGAGGTGTGATGGTGCTTTGCTGGTGACACTGTCTGATTTATTTAGAATTCAAGGCACACTGAACCAGCATGGCAACCCCAGCTTTCTGCAGCAATACACCATGCCAACTGGTTTGCTCTTAGAGGGACTATCATTTGTTTTTCAACAGGACAATGGTTCCAAGCACCCTTTCTTAATGGGTAAGGTCTAGTTGACCAAGAAGGAGAGTGCTGGAGGGATTCATCAGATTTGGCCTTCACCCAACCTCAACCCAATTAAGGGTTTGGAATGAGTTGGACAGCAGAGTGAAAAGCAGCCAACAAGTGCTCAGCATATGTGGTAACTCCTTCAAGACTGTTGGAAAAGCATTCCAGATGAACTTGGTTGAGAGAATGCAGAGAGTGTACAAAGCTGTCATCAAGGCAAAGAGTGGCTACTTTGAAGAATCTCAAATATAAAATATATTTTGATTTGTTTAACACTTTTTTTGGTTACTATATGATTCCATATGTGTTATTTCATCATTTGTTTGTCTTCACTATTATTTTACAATGTAAAAATAAAGAAAAGCCCTTGAATGAGTAGGTGTGTCCAAGCTTTTGACCGGTACTGTATATGTCTGTCACATTTAGGTATCTAGCTATAAGTTAACCCGGATCACTCAAATGGATATTTGTAAGCAATTATGGTAAATCCAACTGCCCTTAACTAGGTGTCTTCACTAGACAGAGAGAGACCCATACAGATAGAGAGGAAGAAAGTGAGAAAGAAAGTGACAGAGGGAGAGAGGTGGGAAGAGGGTGAAAGACAGAGAGATGGAGAGCAAGAGAAACTGAAAGAGAGACCCCAGTGCAAAGTTACTTAGACTTTCGTATTTGAACAACTCTTGTCTTCCAACTTGTTAGGCAATCACATTAACCTACGGGGGAAGGATGGCCAGCTACACAGGAGGGTGATTTTCACTAAGTAAGGGGAAGAAGGAGGCTGTACTAACAGAGACGCGTGCTGGACATTTCGGAGTGAAGCGCATGATTGCCAAAATCAACTCTAAATTCTCTTTTGTAACCCATTAAGAAAGGGTGCTTGGAACCTAAAAGGGCGGTTTTCATGTTGCATGATACCCATCAAGGACAAGAATGGTGAGGCCACCTCCAAGGCGATGACGGACATCTTCAACACCCACAGTGCTCCTGAGGTCATCTTGAGTGACCGAGGTCGTGAACTCTGGAACAAGGTAATACTATTATAGGCTGTATTATGTCACCAACTATATAAATAGCGAAGTTTATTTACTGATGTACGATTTTCCTTAGAACAACAAAGCCTTGTTGGAGGACTGGGGGGTGAAGCACCGGTTCTCCGATGCATATCATCCACAGACAGACCAACGGTTTGTTTTAGTTTTTTTTACAATTCGTTTTTAGTGTTTTGCCATGGTACATAATCAGACTGATCTTACATTGTCTATAGGTATCCCTTTCCTATCCCCTCCTCCAGGTTTGGATGGATGGACCAACCAGACCCTCAGGACTGCCATGGTCAAGTCCCTTGACGGGTACCAGGAATGGTGGTAAGGACAACCTGAAGGTAATTCTCTTTGCCCACAACAGCAGTGTCCAGGCCTCCACCAAGTACTCACCCTATCGCCTGTTGTACGGACGGGAGCTGCAGCTGTTGACTGCGGTAAACAATGCAATTGTATATACAATTTTACAAAATTATGGCATATTCTGCAATCATTCAAATTTGTGATTGACTTAATGTGTTATTGTTTGTCTATTGCTATTTTTGAATAACATACTTTCAGATCACAGAAACTCCACCTGATGTGGTGGAAGTTGTGAAACCAGATCAGAATGCCTTCGAGGACTACATTCAGGCACGGGCTGAGAAGGTTTTTGACCAGGTAATTTTTTTTGTCTGCTGTTAATTTATTTTCTGGCCCTCCAAGAGATATGTAAGATATGTATTTGTAATAATATGAAATAAATTTGCATTTATTTCTGTTATCATTCAAGGTGAGACTTGGGAAACCTCGTTGCTCTTTCGCTCCTAGCTGGAGTCATCCGTTAAGGTGAATATAAAAAATCTCAGATAATAACTATTTGAATTTGCACCCAAAATAACCCGAAGCTAGTCTAGTTTTCCTAACACTGACATTTCTCTTTATGTCTTCATAAGGGTTACCTCGGTGGAAGCCAATAATCTTCTCCAGTCGGAAGGTCGACAACTGAAAGCCCTGACGCCCTACACTTCGGTGAAGCCCGTGAGACAAAGTATGTTAAGCGTTGGTTGACATTTGAGAAAGCAAGACATTTTTAGCTGAGCTCATAAAAATGTACCTCTTCAATTTACCTCCCCAAATGACTTTAGGACCATCAACTGTCCGAACCACCCAGGAGGTATCCCATCCACCAGAGCCAGTGAGTTCGGATCAGTCTGATTCTCTGTGCTCTGAGTCAGAAGGGGACCAGCTTGAGGTCGGCTATACTTTCAAAATCTGTTGAAAACTACATATCTCTCCTTCATAACATTGCACTAATCTGTCAAATGTTCTCACAAGAGGCTTGTGTCCAACTGGAGGAACAGGGACAGGTAGGTTCAGTCACTGGACTAGAAGACACTAGTGAGGTTCTCATCACTAGTGTCCAACAGGGGCAGGTAAGGCCAACTGCTCTCTCGGGGGGGGGTCATTCTTCCATCACACTCCTGGTTAGACAATTTTACAATCATGATCATGCTCAAGCTCTTTTGCAGGTTCAGCATGCAGAAGTGAGGCCTCCTCGCGTTGGGCGACATCGCGACGCTGTCAGCAGTACCAACACTGGCTCAGGGGTTTTGTCCAGATAGTCAATCTCAAGGCTAACCATTGAGTCATGGTAAGTAACCTTCACTGCCAGGTAGGCACTGTTAAGGTGTATGACTCCAGTGGTCATGACCCACCCCAGAGTTTCTCTCACAACTCACCTCTTATCTTTTGCCGGGACCTCTGTGACTGTGGAGTGGCCCGGCAGTCCAGCAAGCAGAAAGGGGGCACAGATTGCTTGCTATTGCAAACAGTCTTACTCTCTGCAGAGATGAGGAACTCTCCATGGCACGATACCATCATAAATCCATGAGTAAACACATGTTCTCATGTTTTCAGGCTGAACGCCTGGTACCATTTCCCAGTCCCGATTCCAGTCCCCGGTGCTTCTGTCAGAAATACGTGAGAGAAGGTAAGGAGGCGGCCCGGTGCAGGAGATGCTGCAAGCATTTTCACGTGTCTTGTTTGTCTCATGTCGTCAATGTGCGTGAATTTGTCTGTCCATCGTCTGTCATCTGTTTTGTCTGATGTTTTCCCCACCCTTGTTTTCACTGCTTGGCCGGCTCCCCGACTCAAGACGGTAGGTATTTTACTACATTGCATGTTGTTGTAAATTGTATGTTATTGTAAATAACCTTAATAACCTGTTGTAATATTGTAATTCATTTGTATAAAGATGTGTTTTCTTGCAGACATTGGCTGTGAAGTTGGTTGGTAAGTATACAGCACATGTATCTGTCTTGTATTGCAAGTAACGTTTACAAGCATGTAAATATTTGTATATTTTTCCATTTGTTTGCTGGTAAGTATTTGAAACTGGACCCTCAGGACTGCCATGGGCAAGTCCCCAGTCGGACACAACAGCAGTGTCCAGGCCTCCACCAAGTACTCACCCTATCGCCTGTTGTACGGACAAATGTATACATTTGCATTCTAAATGTATTCATTGCAAGTAAAATTTTAATATTGACTGTTCAGTTGCCCAGTTCCTTACTGATCCTTAAATTTGAGGTTCTCCAAAGTAGCCACCTTTTGCCTTGATGACAGCTTTGAACACTCTTGGCACTAGCAGATAATGACAACATGACAATAACAGTAGCTTTAAATTATGTAATGAGATGGAGGAGGGGATGGGATGAGTGGACAGATTGTCGGGAAATCAGATGTCACTAGATGCAGAATTTAATCTGGAGGGAGAGAAAGAGAAAGGACGAGGAGAGCGGAAAGAGGCTGAATCAAGAGACAGGTGCTGCGACTAGTTATTCTTGTCACTTGTCCTCGACAGGCAGCCAGTCACAGTTTAATTAAGGCCTTAACCCCCTACTCTATCTTTTTAGTGTTTGACCTGATGGGGCTTGGATAGGTGTAGCAATATGGTGATGACTCAACCCTGCTGTGTAATGGACTACAGGACACTTCTGCCATATTACGTACACAAATCTAGAACCCCCAGATATGCAAACACCAACTAGAAACCAATGTCCAATTCCATACCAACCCTGAACAAAAAATGTTATTTGGAATTGGGCACAAAATATGAATGGCTAGAGAGAAGGGGTTAACTTCTTCAGGATCAGTGGGTTGAGCTAACGTAGTCTAATGCGATTAGCATGAGGTTGTAAGTAACATGAACATTTCCCAGGACATAGACATATCTGATATTGGCAGAATCTGTGTGCTTAGGGTCGTTGTCCTGTTGGAAGGTGAACCTTCACCCTAGTCTGAGGTCCTGAGAGCTCTGGAGCAGGTTTTCATCAATGATCTTTCTGTACTTTGCTCCGTTAATTTTTCCTCAATCATGACTCGTCTACCAGTCCCTGCCGCTGAAAAACATCCCAACAAAATAATGCTGCCACCAATATGCTTCACCGTAGGGATGGTGCCAGGTTTCCTCCAGACATGAAGCTTGGCATCCAGGCCAAATAGTAAAATATTGGTTTTGTCAGACCTGAGAATCTGGTTTCTCATGGTCTGAAAGTCCTTTAGGTGCCTTTTGGCAAACTCCAAGTAGGCTGTCATGTGCCTTTTACTGAGGAATGGCTTCCATCAAGCCTCTCTACCATATAGTCCTAATTTGTGGAGTGCTGCAGAGTTGGTTGTCCCGCTGGAAGGTTCTCCCATCTCCACAGAGGAACTCTGGAGCTCTGTCAGAGTGACCATCAGGTTATTGGTCATCTCACTGACCAAGGACCTTCTCCACCAAATGCTCAGTTTGGCCAGGCGGCCAGCTCTAGGAAGAGTCTTGGTGGTTGCAAACTTCTTCCATTTAAGAATGATGGAGGCAACCGTGTTCTTGGGGACCTTCAATGCTGCAGAAATGTTTGTACCCTTCCCCAGATCTGTGCCTCGACACACTCCTGTCTCGGAGCTCTACAGACAATTCCTTTGACCTCATGGCTTGGTTTTTATTCTGACATGCACTGTCAGCTGTGGGACCTGATATAGACAGTTGTGTGCCTTTCCAAATCGTGTCCAATCAATTGAATTTACCACAGGTGGACTCCAATCAAGTCGTAGATTAAAGATGATCATTGGAAAAAGGATGCATCTGAGCTCAATTTCAAGTTTCATAGCAAAGGGTATGAATGCTTATGTAAGGTATTTCAGTTTCTAAAAACCTGCTTTTGCTTTGTCATTATGGCGTATTGTGTGTAGATTGAGGAAAATGTTTCATTTAATCAATCTTAGAATAAGGCTGCAACGTAACAAAATGTGGAAAAAGTCTAGGGGCCTGAATACTTTCTGATGGAACCGTAGGTATATGATGATGAGATGGTCATGTCCAATGATATATACTCTAGAATACTTTTTTTTTTGGGGGGCTATGGAAATGCAGTTATTAATGTATACATACGTTTTTGCCATGTATTCTATTTCAGACACCTTAATGCATACTTTTTCCATTGTATTATGTGAGCTAAACATACAAATAAAAAAGTATATACATTTTTTGATTACTAATGCTACTATCCCCACTACAAAAAAAACAAACTTGAATACCTGTAATGTTGTCCTTGAAATACTGTTAAATTCCATTCATTCCTGTGGAGGACTGCTCCTGGGAAGTGCCAATATGGCAGATAGGAGGATTCAATGGCCAGTACAAAGCATCAGCAAACCAGGGTTTATATACAGAAATCATTGGTCATATTTCATGTCTAACAATGGAATTCGCTGTCCTCAGAGAGGAAGAGGCAGGAGGGATGAAGCAAGATCACGTGGGACCATTCTAGCCAATGAGAAGGCAGATATCCTGTGCACAACAGGCACAACTCGTATATAAAACAGTTTTCCTCAAAGTTGTCGGTATGCCTCGTGTGTACTTATGTTGGTACTTTTGTAACAACCGAAACATCACAAAACGTATTTTCGATCAAATAATAAATAAGCCATTCAATTGTTTGTTGACCAAATTCGACACTCTCATTGACCTCCATACAAAAATTCCTCATTTGGTGGTTGAACATTTTTTAGGCCGAGTTACCCGTCTTGCTTCGCCTTCTACTCTCTTGCTCTGCTCAGTCACGAAGAGGAAGAACTTTGCAGCAGGTGGGTGGTAAACATTCAAATAAGACCCAGCCCTGAAATGAAACGTAGTCAAAGTATTTGCACGTCATCTATAAAAGGGAAACAGCATAGACACAGATTTCCATGAATGTCCCACTTCGGATTTCCCATTTATAGCCCAAATAGATCATACTTTGACTAAAACTATGAATTTGACTTAAATCAATTTCCAACATCATGGATAATCTCAGGACATCGTCTTTCAGTTGAACAAAAGTGAATTTCCGCTGTTGTGGTACTTTTAAGTACGCTCGTCCTACTCATTTTAATTGAATGGTATCCACCACTAGATGGCGGTGTTTACCCTACAATTCGTGTTGCCTTCCGCCACAGGCGATCCAATAGCGGGGCCCTAGGTGCTACCAGAAGAGTTAGTAGCAAGCAGAGACAACAGCTGAGCCTCAGTCTAAGAATGTTGCTTTCTGCTATGACACCATGGAGTCCATATTGTTCATGTATGACACTGTCAACTTGGCCTCGTGTGTGGAGTGCCAATGTGTTCAAGGCATCCCAGGCACACCCTGGGCGTTCTCTTTGCATGGTCCTGACTGAAACAGGTGAAGCGTACTCCATGGCCGTCTGCTTAGGGGGATGTAGGGGAGGCAGAAGGTTCAGTACTTCCGGACAGGTGCCATTATGAGCTTCAGCCTCCCTTGCTCGCAGCAGGGGACAGTTATGAGTGCAAGGTGTCTTCCACAGACTCATGGTCAGTCCTTGTATTCTCTGTCTATGAGTGTGGTTTAAGTGTGGTTACAATTTACCAGACCCATCTTTTAGCTTTGTACCAAACCGAGTGACAGGAAGGGCTTGATCAACACAAACTCAGGGCTGTGGCAAAGATATTATCGTTTGACTAGTTTATTGCTTTGCCTTTTCGCCTCTGCTTTAAGGTAATTCCCAAACAAGGGATGGTGTAAAAACAGAGTTACAGTGAAAACGGATGAACCTGACAGCATGCCACCAGCCAAACCCACGGAAGGCATGTCCTGCTGTGTGATATTCAACAGTGAGGGTCACTGGAGGTATGACTCTAAGCAAACAGCACCACCTGGACACGACACACACTATCACAGGCTCAGTATGGCAACACTGGAGGAAAGTCTATATAATATTGTGAAAGCGTATCTAGGATCTTCTACCTGGTCTCATGCTACATCAGGCAAACCTTTTGATGAAAAACGTCAAGTGTTGACGTTTGTTTGACATTAACAAATGAAAAACATTTTGGGGCAGCGTTATTGCATGCTACAGAATGCTTCTCGTCTGCAGTTACTTCGCCTAGCCCACATTCAGTAGGGAATGTAGGCAGTGGTTACTGATTGGGTGTCTCTGGCTGCTGTGTAGTGTTACTCACACAAGAGGGCACTCCAGGCAAAGTTATGGTTACATGAATCTATTCTACACGTCTGCCTCAGTCTGTTGTGTCTACCCTCCTAGAAAGCAAGTGGGGTGCAGGCTTTTGCTCCAACCTTACTCTTAACACACCTGATTCATCTAATCGAGGTCCTGAGGTAAAAGGGGTGGAGTTTGTTTTGCAGGAGGGTAGCCCCCTGCTCTGAACACCACATGAAGCTATATGTTAAATGAGGATGACACATGTGGTCATTATATGTAAAGCACTTTAAAACATGGGAAAAGTGCTATTGAAATGCAAGATTTACAAATGGCTTGTTTATATTATTTTCATATGAAAAGTACTGCATGTGATGTGGGGGGAGAGAGCTCGTTTTGAGGCAGAACATTACCTCAGCCCTCAGAGACTGGGCCGTTCACCCTGGTGTTCTACCTCTGAAAGATCAACACTGAGAACAGATGTTTCTATAGAGGTCCTGGAGAGAAGTGGAGAGGGAGAGGAGCTGGAGAAGGTGAGGAGATGGAGAGAAGAGGGAGAGGGAGAGAAGAGGAGGCATAAGGGAGAGAAGATGGTGAAGGTGTACTGCATGGCAGGGGGCTAGGTGATATCAGATCCTAACATCTGTCAGTCTTAGGGGTTATCCCATGCAGAGTGGACCTCACACTGGTTGAGAGACCTGTCCCAACGGTGTCGGATGTCGGGTGGTGTTTAGCTTCGATGCACAACACAGTTGGGAAAGCGAGACATATGGGCCCTAAAGTCAATCAAACGATTGCTTAACTGCAAATGTTAATGTTTTAGTTTATCTATTGAATGCAACTTTGGCCAATTTATACAGAGGACCGCTCTTAAATAAATTCTGAGGGTATATCTTTGGTATGATCGATTTACTACATAGATAGACTCTTTAGATTTTATGAAGCAGATCATTTTCTTTTAGGAAGTGGTCATGGGCCAATCATTTGAATGTGTTATATGGACCAATTTAGCAATATTAACATCGTAGCCACTAGCCAGGCATAATAATGCTCATCCATCAATTACGGCTTGATTATCTGAGGATTTATAAGCCTTTGTTTTGCTGTTACTTATCATATTTGAACTCCTTTTTTAGACATTGTGGTAGACTTGACTTGGCCCATGGGCTGCCATTTGTGTATCTGGCACTTAGAAGTAATTCTATAAAACTAAATGGGTATATATTCTGCACTATTCAAAAACGAAATTGTCATATTTTGCCATTGTGATAAAATGATCCATATACTATCAATTTGAGTTTAAAGTTTAAAAGGATACCATGTATTCTTCTTATGGCCTTTGTGTAGCCTGAGTTTTTTTTTTTACTGAAACCAAGACCAGAGATTTGTATACAAATACAAAAATTAAGTAGCTTACTGAAAATGTAAATTGTCCATTTAAAATAAAAAAAATCTATTAAAGGTTTGCATAAGATCATGGTGTGTCTTTGAGTTGACTGTAGGCCTAGAACATCTCGATAAATCTTTAAACATCCATAGGCAAACGTGTTTGTATTTATTCACACTTTCTCTGTTATCAGCTTCAAAAAAATACTTGCTTGTCCAAGTGGCTTTTGAGCAAAATATAGCCTATGCAGAAAGCAACGAAAAATCACTAACATAGAAAACATACTTTAGAGATTACATAGCCCTTTAAGTCATTGTGAATTTAGTAGGCCTACACAAAGTTTAGTACACAGTGGCGCGTTTTGCCTCAACTTTCTCTGCATGTTTTGTTACTGTTTGGCTCTTGCAATTCCATGATTAAGAGAAATCCCCTCCTTCGGGAGAACATAAATTCGAATTTACACACTTAATTCCTCGAAGATGGCCTCGGAAAATGTAAGCTTCTTAAGTGTTGATATTTTAAAAACCCAGATATATGCCTGGTTACCGTGGAATATTTTGTGGTTTGATCAAATGTAATTTCCTCTCTGCTCAAGTTAAAAAATAAATTAAAACACAGACTACAGCATTTGTGATATAAGGATTACATTTTCCACAGTTGCTTCAAGTAATGGCTACTAAAATCTAGACTACATGCAGAGGGAATTTCGAGAGTAATGTATGCCTTATTGCAACACAGGACATATTGCGTATTGGAATGGTGCTTCGATAATGCAGTCAATGCAATGATGAATAGTTTTTATCCAATAATCCAATACTTTTGCTGGCATTGGCAACTTTCTGTGTGGAGTTGTGTGCTTCACATGGCTGTGATTATTTGGCAAAGCACACATGTCAACTATTGCAGCCATGCAACACGAAATTAACCTGGTAAAAATTGGTCATTTTTTTGCGCAATGAACGACCAAAGTCAATAGAAATGACAAAGTAACACACTTTTCTTCTAAAAAAGACTACAATAAAACTAGTCTTCTTTAATTAATAATTATTCACCACGTGGTTTGACAAAGGAATCCACTTTTTTCCCCTCCACATTATCCTTTAAAACATTCTAAATGTAATAATTGAATATTCACATTCCTAAATAATTGTTTGTTGCCTTTTTAGGAACTCCCCGGAATAGTCATTGTCATTGTTCCATTTGCATCTCAATATGTTTTTTCCCCACTGAAAATATAGTTTCTTTTCCCAGTTGGACAATAAATAAAACGTCTATATAGAGCCTATAGCTTACCAAATGTCACACAGGCTACTAGACATGTGTCATACCTTTCTTAATTTCATATCTCAAGTCTTTACAAATATTTATCTGTGTTTGGCTCCTGGCTTGGCTGTCTCTTGCCAGAGCCTCGGCTCTGTGTAACATAGTTTGATGTAATCCATTTAAATGCGTCGCTGACCCCATGTTGGATCCGGGGCTCTGCAGGTGTCCAAAAGTGCCATGATAGTTCGAGTAACCCTGGAAAAAGGGAGACGTATAATAGACATGTCTGGATAGGGCTGCACTGTGAGGGAAAATATTCTGAGAAGCGTCTCGTAATGGAGATGACATAGGCCTACCGCCCGGAATCTCTGTAAGTAATTGTCTGGGCACGGTCTGAGCGGCATCACTACATCCTTTACATTTATCCGAAGAAGTTGCAATCTCCGCGAGCGACCACAGTTTTGGTTTCGGGGCCGGAAGGGCCGAGTGAATCACTGATGTAGCATTGCTGGAGTTGCCTGAGTCATTACGCCTCAGTGGAGGTGGACTTTCCGAGGCTGCGGAGTCTGAATCCCTTTCCACTCCAAGGTCCGCGTTTTGGGGAGATGCTGCGGTGGTGGGCCGTGGCATCTCGGGCACTCTCCTGTCCCCGTGGTCCTTTACATTCGGATCAATTAAGACAGGTTCCATGTCATTGCCGCTATTGTCTTCTTTGTATTTCTCACAGGGGATTCCCACTGGATTTGGATGCTGCCCAACTGCAAGATTTAATACATTAGACCAAAGCGTTCCAAGGATTAGGCCTAATCACCCTGTCAAGGTCTAACGAAAGCAACAACATTTTTAAGTCTATGCAGTGAATTACATCAAAATTGGCCAATACTTTTGAAACTAATGAAACGTCTGGGGAAAAAAATATTTTTAGACATACTGTAGCATAGAAACCTATATTTGTTCAAAAGTGACTTAAACTTACCTGCTTCATTTTTCGACCCAATTTCTGCCGTGGGCTTAAGTGGCTCTTCTTCGTCGTCATTCTTCTCCAGGTCAATGTTGTCATCTTCTTCCTCATCCTCACTTCTATTCCTCGGGGTCCACGTCATTTTATTCTCTTTCTTCAACCGCCGTCTGGCATTTGCGAACCAGGTGGACACTTGGGTAAGTGTCATCTTAGTAATGATGGCCAGCATGATTTTCTCACCCTTGGTTGGGTAGGGGTTTTTACGGTGTTCATTGAGCCACGCTTTGAGAGTGGCAGTCGCATCTCTTGTAGCATTTTTCCTGTATGCAGGGTCTCCATATGGATAGCCCAATGCTACACCGAACGGGTGATACTCTAAAGAGCCAGCGATACCCGCTGAGGGATCGTACGCGGAGCCCTAGAAAGTCAATAGAAAATCAATAGATACGAATTTCTCTCAACAGTTTGACCTCACAAGACTGGAAAGCTTAAAGGTAGACATTGGTAATTTCTAGACCTTCAATTTCCAATTGTATTGATCATATTTAGAGTTCAAAATGTATTTATATTATAGGCCTATATGACAGATACAATTTGAACAACAACAAAAAAAGTTTTTATTTTGCAAAGTTGAAAAAATAATTGTGACTAATCATTGCATAAGCTCTTATTATAAATGACTTAACTCTTATACATGTTTTATTTAACCTCTATTGATTGTGCACTAATTGTATCAGAAAGCTATACTTCAGTTTACTCGTTACAAAATCTGGATACAAATAGGCCTTTTCAAAGAAACGAAAGGCATTTTTTTCCCAATAAATATTCCGAAATCGAACAGTGCGTAATTGTTCAACTGTACAGTATTCACTTACCACAAATGAGTTCAGTGCCGCCGTCTGCTCTCCGCTATACTGGAGGTGAGAATTGAAGCCAGGGGATGAACCATTGAACGCCGGTGATCCCGCGTAAGGGGCGAAGGCTGAGCCTGAAGACGACCGGCCCAGTTCCTCTGTCCTTGGTCCTCCTAAAATCACACTGGAACTGAACGGGGGACAGGAATGGAGAGCTAGAGACACCGACGGTTGGAAGAGAAAGCCTTGAGGATAGGCCATGGTGAGTGACTTCCTAAAGTCAGTCACTTATGCCCACTTGTGCACTTTCGACCTTAGATGCACACACACAAGAAAAGCGCATGAAAACTCACATCTGAAAACAGTTCCCTTCCCTCAATGTTCGCATTTGAAAAACAACTAATCCATTCAATAACATTGCGAACTGTTGCGTTGGTTGGTTTGTTGTTGTTTGCTGCAGCAATTTGTCAGGGAAAGTTGTCTGCATGTAGCCTTCCAACGGGGAACGCTTTTGTCGATGCTCAACCTGCCAGGCTCTGGATATGGGAGAGTCAGCGGAGGAATAGGCAACCTCATTCTATGATTGTCAGCTCCACCCCCGTGCGCGCGCGCGCCCACACACACACACACACACACACACACACACACACACACACGTTATGCTATAATTTAGATCGAATTAGACTATTATCAAATCATTAAGCTAGTATTGTGAAGGCTATATGTACCCCAACACACAAAATTATATCAATCTATATCATTTAGACCCAATTATAGATTATTTTATTATCAACCGCACTCCTTGTTAACCAGAGCGGGATCGCTGTATGCACTGCTAACAGGATCCCTAACCTGATCTTCAGTTGTAACAATTGCAGGTATATAGGCTATATCACAATTGCATATATCTAAATATGTTATTTACCAGAGAAATACATTTAAAAACACTCAAGTAAAAGCAGGTAGCGTAATAAAAACAAAGGAATAATTGTACAGTCTTACCATTTGGTTTAATTTAATTGGCTGTTGTGGTTTCAAATAATTAGTTATTTGCATTGTCAGTAGATGTTTGTGAATACTACTTCTTGCCCCTGAATACAGTTGCCAACAATATAGCCAATCAGGCACAGAAGAAATAGTCGAATGGACAGACGGATAACTTGTGGGGAACTGTCCAAGTGCTGAATGTTGGCACTGTAGGTAGTGACGTCACATTTTCAAGCTCAGGAACGTCTCAGTGGACGATTAGGCCAATCTACGATCTGTGAGTTGCGTGACGTGCTGAAAGCTGGCTAGAAAACAGACATTAGATCATCCTCATACTCTACAGATCGTTTCTGCTATCAGTTGAACATGCATGCTTCTCGCTGTCGCCAATAGGGCAATGAATAGGCTACACATCGACATCAATGGAAGCCTGATAAATAGTTTGACCACCCTTTATCAGCAGAAAAAGAAAGGGACAGTATTTCTCTGGACCATATAGCCTACACCTGGCATTTTTTTCTTCTCAAACAAGAGCAGATACAGTAGGTGAGTAGCCTAGTCCTATCCTAATTCACGTTTTGGCTATTGAGTTCTGAGGAAAGGTTTACCAATGGGGGGGGGGGATACGTTTTACACCTCAGGTAGCCCTACAAGTAACATGCAATTTAATATTTGTTTACATTATATTTGCCTAAAAGCATAGCCTAAACACGTTTTGATTGATATGGCCCGTGCTTACTGTAAGCTTCTATTGTAAACACAACCCTGAACAGCTCTGCTTAGTCTGGCCTTAGACCTGTGTGCATGGACAGAGTTAATCTTGTTTGTTGTTACTATAATTAGAGTGGGTAGCTTAAGACTTCACTTTCGCACTGGCCCATGGTGTGTGGTCAGTCTCTGTCATTGTCTTATGAGAGAAAAAGCAACAACCGTGCATCTTGATATGCTCAGTGTTTCTGATTTTCTTTAGATGACAGCCACACCAACCCACCAGGTTTGGATGTCCCTTTCTTATTGGTCTAACTCATTTACAGCCTGGTGAAAAGTCCATCCCACCAAATTTCAGGCGGCCTTTTCAGTCAGCTCGTACACCATTAGAATCACGTTTCTGACGACACTGGGCCTTTAAGATACAAATGCTGTGTTGATATTCTGAAATGAATCTGTTCTCCCATCCATTTATCTGTGACAGATAGCAGTAATAAGTTGACTTTACAACATTTCATAAACAGTATTTAAAAGGCAACAGCAACATGATTAACAGTAGACTTTTAATACACATGGGAAAGAGATTGGGATAATATTCCCTTTTCAATTACACAAAAAATTACCAGAGCGAGCCTGAAGAAAGAGTACCTTTTATATGAAAATAAGTCAATAACCTGAAACACTAAAAAAATATTGATTGAGCATAATGAAGCCTGAGCAGTGTGAAAACACTTCTCCTTAAGGAGTCTCTCATCACATCATAAGCATGACCGCACTCCTTATTGGTGCAATTTATGGTCTTTGTGTGTGTGTGTTTGTGTGTGTGTGTGTGTGTGTGTGTGTGTGTGTGTGCTTGTGTGCAGCGGGAAATGGTGCAGTTGTTGGGCATGATCATTTGTGGATCATATGCAGTTTCTCAGTTTATAGACTACAGATAGGTTGGGTAGATTAGAGATGGCATTTTTATGCCTTTAAGCATCCCTCACTAATGCACTGTACTGATTACAGTTGGGGAGGTGCAGCATAACGTAGGCTTGCATCTTATAACCACTGTTGGTAGGTGTGGAGTGCATGAGAATCATATTAGAGGCCATGAATGCATGTGGTATGCTGGTGATCTATTTCTAATCAGCAGCTCTATGATATGACAAGACATCTACACCAGGCGGTGCTTAAGTAATGCCCGGAAGGTCGTCAAGGACTCCAGTCTCCCGAGCTGCGAACTGTTCACTCTTTTACCATCTGGCAAGCGGTATCGCATCAGGTCCCGTACCAACAGACTCCGAGATAACTTCTACCACCAGGCCATCAGACTGCTGAGCAACTAACCCTGCAGTATCTGTCTCCCTGCACAGACCTGCACCTTAGTGACTATTTGCACCCTAGAGACTTTCTGCACCCTAGACCATTTGCACTTACTCTCCATTCATCAAACCCTTACACAAAAGTACACACACATACCCACACACACACCCAAGCACACACACACAAGCGCACACAAGCACACACACCCACATTCAACACTGCTGCTCTAGTATATACTATTCATTCTACTGCGCGACCAAGACACTATTCACTTTATATTTGTAAATACAGTCATAGTTAACATTGCACCTTCGTTAATATTGAGGGTTAGAATGTGTTCAGAGCTGGCAGACAGGGTAGTGGTGTTGAAGTGGCCAGTCTAATTAAACATAATTTCTCTGTCTCTTTACAGAAATCCATTTCCCTTGTCCCAAAATTGTAGCTACTATCTTTAAGGCTTTGTCTGGGAAAGATGTATCCATAACTGTTATAGGGGTCTTACCGTCCTCCCTCGGCTAACATTTGTGCACTTGAGAAATTAACTAGTTTGTCTTCTGTTATTAAATCAGAAGTTATTATCTTGGGTGACCTAAATTATGATTGGGAAACGCAGGCTTCAGAAAATCTGAAAGACGTGTAAAGATCTAAAACTAACCCGTCTGTTGACTAAGACCACACAGCCCAACCTTAAAGATCCTTCAAAGTCAACTCTTATTGATATTATTTTAACAAATACACCAGAGAAATATGTTTCTACTGGTGTCTTTGCCCAAGACATTAGTGACCATTGCCCAGCTGTTTGTGTTAGAGATGTGAGAATACAAAAATCGAAGGCTCGTGTCATCACAAAGACAAACGTTGAAAATGTCAGTGAACATACTTTTTAACGTGATCTTTATTTTAGTGTCCTTGATTGTATTTCAGATATCCCTGAACCTGATTTAGCGTTGAGCATTTTTGCAGATGTCTTCAATACTATTGTGGATAATCATGCTCCCTTCTAAAAAAAAAAGGAAGTTTGAAGGTTGATCGAATGCCTGGTACACTTCGGAATCATCAGAAATCATTCTAAAAATAGATAGATGCTTGGGTCAAGGCCAGGAACACAGGCTTAAGCACGAACTGGCAAGCTTTTTAAGCCACTGAGGAATCATTGTGTAAGACAAATAAGAAAGGCTAAATCTGATTATTATGTAACCTCTCTTTCTTTCCGATTGTAACCCGGCGAAATTCTGGAAAACTGTCAAGTCCCTGAAGAGTTCTACTTCCTCCTTTCTGCCACAACAAATTAATTCAGACACTCATTATGGGAAGAAAATGCCTTCATTGATGCATTTAATCACCATTTTTATTTCAGCGGGTTATCTCTGAAACTTCTAAGCCTCTTCACAATGATGTTGGGCTGGATGCTGATAGGGGAACCTTGCTGAATGAGCAGAGAAATGACATTCAAAGCTTTTGTTTTAGGCTATTTGCAGAAAAATAAGTCCTGGATGCTTTGCTAACAATAGACAACAAGAAATCCACATGGGGCTGACCAATTGTATCCCAGTCTGCTGAAGTGTGCAGCACCCATCATTGTTGGTTGAAGGAATTTTCTGTAGAGCTCTGAGACAGGATTGTGTTGAGGCACAGATCTGGGGAAGGGCACCTAAACATGTGTGCAGCATTGAAGGTCCCCAAGAACACAGTGGCCTCCATCATTCTTAAATGGAAGACGTTTGGAACCACCAAGACTCTTCCTAGAGCTGGCCGCTCGGCCAAACTGAGCAATCGCGGGACAAGGGCCTTGGTCAGGGAGGTGACCAAGAACCTGATGGTCACTCTGACAGAGCTCCAATTCATCTGTGGAGATGGGAGAACCTTCCAGAAGATCAACCATCTTTGCAGCACACCACCAATCAGGCCTTTATGATAGTGTGGCCAGACGGAAGCCATGACTTTCAGACCATGAGAAACAAGATTCTCTGGTCTGATGAAACCAAAATTAAACTCTTTGGCCTGAATGCGAAATGTCACATCTGGAGGAAACTTGGCACCATCCCTATGGTGAAGCATGGTGGTGGCAGCATCATGCTGTTGGGATGTTTTTCAGTGGCAGGGACTGGGAGACTAGTCAGGATTGAGGGAAAGATGAACAGAGCAAAGTACAGAGAGATCATTGATGATAACCTGCTCCAGAGCGCTCAGGACCTCAGACTGGGGGTGAAGGTTCACCTTCCAACAGGACAACGACCCTAAGCACATGGCCAAGACAACGCAGGAATGGCTTCGGGACAAGTGTCTGAATGTCCTTGAGTGGTCCAGCCAGAGCCTGGACTTGAACTCGATCGAAAATCTCTGGAGATATCTGAAAACAGCTTTGCAGGGACGCTACCCATCCAACCTGACAGAGCTTGAGAGGATCTGCAGAGTAGAATGAGAGATACTCCCCAAATACAGGTGTGCCAAGCTTGTAGTGTCATACCCAAGAAGAGACTAAAGGCTGTAATTGCTGCCAAAGGTGCTTCAAGGCTCTGAATACTTATGGAAATGTAAAATTTCAGTTTTAGATTTTTTTTAAATACAATTTTAATTTAAAAAATCATTCTAAAAACCTGTTTTTGTTTTGTCATTATGGGGTCTTGTATGTAGATTGATAAGGGATTTTCTTTTGTTTAATCCATTTTAGAATGAGTCTGTAATATAACACAATGTGAAAAAAGTCAAGGGGTCTGAATATTTTCCTGAATGCACTGTATATACACTACCAGGTCAAAAGTTTTAGATCACCTACTCATTCAAGGGTTTTTCATAAAACATTTTTCTTTTAATTCTACATTGTAGAATAATAGTGAAGTCATCAAAACTATGAAGTAAGACATATGGAATCATGTAATTAGTAACGAAAAACATTGTTAAACAAATCTAAATATATGTAAGATTCTTCAAATTGCCACCCTTTGCTTTGATGACAGCTTTGCACACTCTTGGCATTCTCTCAACCCGCTTCATGATGTAGTCACTTGGAATAAATTTCAGTTAACAGGTGTGCCTGTTAGGTGTGCCTGGATTTCTTATAAGCTTCCGGGTCCTTGAAAACGGAAGCTCTAGCTTTTAGCTCAGTGCAGATGTTGCCTGTAATACATGGCTTCTGGTTGGGGTATGTACGTACGGTCACTGTGGGGACGACGTCAATGATGCACATACTGTATTGATGTGATGTACTCCTCAATGCCATCTGAGGAGTCCTGGAACATATTCCAGTCTGTGCTAGCAAAACAGTCCTGTAGCTTAGCATCTGCTTCATCTGACCACTTTCGTCCGGAGTTCTTTTCCTCTGGTTGCACATTTAACATGCTGAAAGAAATTTGATAAAATGGATTTAAGTTTGCCTGCGTTAAAGTCCCGGCTACCAGGAGCACCGCCACTGGGTGAGCACTTTCTTGTTTGCTTATGGCGCAATACAGCTCATTCAATGCTGTCTTAGTGACAGCCTCTGACTGTGGTGGTATGTAAACAGCTATGAAAAATACAGATGAAACATCTCTAGGTAGATAGTGTGGTCTACAGCTTATCATGAGATACTCTACCTCAGGTGAGCAATAGCTTGAGACTTCCTTAGAGATCATGCACCAGCTGTTATTTACAAAAATACATAGTCCACCGCCCCTTGTCTTACCAGACGCCACTGTTCTATCCTGCCGGTACAGCGTATAACCAGCCAGCTGTATGTTGATAGTGTCATCGTTCAGCCACGACTCCGTAAAGCATAAGATATTACAGTTTTGAATATCCCGTTGGTAGTTTAATCTTGCCAGTAGGTCATCTATTTTATTCTCCAAAGATTGCACGTTTGCTAGCAGAATGGAAGGAAGTGGGGGTTTATTCGATCGCCTAGGAATTCTCAGAAGGCAGCCTGCCCTCTTCTGGCCCCTTTTTCTCCGCCTCTTCAGGCAAATCACGGGGATCTGGGCCTGTTCTCAAGAAAGCAGTATATCGTTTGCGTCGGACTCATCACTCGTAAAAGAAAAAAAAGGATTCTGCCAGGCTTTAACCACCAGGCTACCTGCCGCCCCAGGTGTTGGTAGCCCTAGGTAGCCTAGTCAGGAGGATACATCTCTGTAAGTCCTCCTGACTGGTGGTTATATTTTTTAAGAAACTAAATATGCTTTAATGCAAATATGCTCTGCTAAAATCTGGGTAAAAGATTTAAAGTAATTTGAGACTTATTCAGTAAATGTAGTAATTGTTTGCTTTTCTAAAGTCTACCAATCTTGTCAGCAGGCATGCCAGCTAAGATAGTTAGACAAGCTAGATACTCTAACTTGATTTAAAGCCTGAAATTGCTTCTTGGTATGTAGCTATGTGGTTGGGAGATAGGTTCCCAATCTGGGCTAGCTAAAGCCAATTTCATAAAATTACCAGGTGGCTAGTAATATTACAGAGAAACCACAACAAATTTGTAACCACAATGTTGTTATTATTATTGTTTATTATTATTATTATTGTATTTTTTTTAACGGGACACATCTGAAGGGGCACATGCCCCCTATGGGCATGACACCTCTGTTGGTATAGACTAGATATCCCACTAACCACAGTATTTAAGAACAAGGCTTTTAGTCTAGAATTCAAATGTGTGTATGTCTGTGCGTGTGTGTTTGTGTCAAGTGGCCCAGCTGCACACATTTGTATACTTGTATGTTTTAACTATTGCCTCTTGTTGTTCTCCACTGTCAGGTGACTCTGTGCCCTATGACAGAGTGTTCTTCAGTGTTACCTCAATTCCAGGAGTCCCAGCAGGACATGGACGGGGAGTCAAGGCGTTCAGAACATCACCAACAGCCCATGACACCGAGACAGTTTCAGGACTGGCGGAATAGTCTAGGCAAGAGTTCAGCACCAGACCAGGATAGACTGAACCTGCAAGGTCTTGACCAGGGTCCAGCACAAGACAAGGAAACACTGCCAGGTCATGACCAGGGTCCAGCACAAGACAAGGCAACACTGCCAGGTCATGACCAGGGTCCAGCACAAGACAAGGAAACACTGCCAGGTCTTGACCAGGGTCCAGCACAAGACAAGGAAACACTGCCAGGTCATGATCAGGGTCCAGCACAAGACAAGGAAACACTGCCTGGTCTAGAACAGGGTCCAGCACAAAATAAGGAAACACTGCCAGGTCATGACCAGGGTCCAGCACAAGACAAGGAAACACTGCCAGGTCATGATCAGGGTCCAGCACAAGACAAGGAAACACTGCCTGGTCTAGAACAGGGTCTATCAAAAGACAAGGAGAGACCGCAAGGTCTAGACCAGGGTTTAGTGCAAGATGAGGAAACACTGCATGATTTTAAACAGGGACCAGCACAAGACCAGGCGAGTCGGAATTACTTCCATCAAGTCCAGGATCAGGATCGTTCACTAGGCTCCAATAAATGCACAACAGAAGAACAGGATCCTTCCATAAAGGTCTCAGTCCAGGATGAGGATCCACCAGGGAACCAGGACTATCAATGTAATTTAGACCTGGAGCAATGCACAGCTCATAGCGCAGACCAGGGTGAAAACAGGCTGAGTGGTGTGAACCAGGATCCAGTATATTTTGGTCCCGCACAAGACCACAGAAGCCCTCATGACATCCCCATTCTGGTATCAGCTGGGAACCAGAACCAAACACAGGACTCAATCCATGATCTAGCTGGTGGAATGGATCTACCACACTGCACAGATCCAAATCCAACCCCAAAACAGGACCAAGAGAAACTGCTTGGGACAGACCAGGAGCAGGCCCTAGTGGACCCAGATAGACGACTTAACCCAAACCAGGACCACACCACAGATGAGGCTTGTGGGGAAGATGCGGCAGGGGAACAAGGCGCCTGTATCCCAGCGGTGGTGATCACTCAGACAGAAGGGGTGAGTAAAGATACAATACCCGATGGAAAATAATAATATGCACTCATTGATATTCATGGGTTTCAACTGTACTGTTCCTCACCACTCTAGACTAGAGCTCTGCCACACGGCTCACACTGCCAAATGTCTTCTCTTCCTCAACCCCTTTGTTTTCCCAACTCGCAGGTAGGCCTTTCTTCTCCGTATTTGTTCTTTGTTCTTTGTTTAAACGATGTCTCTGATCATGTTCAAAGCCCATCTTTTCTGACAGCTTTTTCCTCTCTCACCCCTCCTCTCTTTATCCTGTTTCATCTAACCATTTTTTAAAATTTCTTCCACTGAAATCTGTTTCTCTATGTTCACATTGTACATGTTTTTATAGGTTTAGGGTGGTAAATAATGCATTCTTGTCCTGGTTCCACACATCACAATGTTGATTAGAGATGATCTGAACTTCCTTCATAATATAGATGATTTTCCTACTGCAGCGGATTTTCTTATTCAAGCAAATGCTTTCACAAAGCCCTCCTTAGTGAATCGGTTGTGTGTGTTTAGGTAAGGACATCTCTCTGTCTTCCATTTCCTATCCGACCCTCCATTTTCCATCTTGATTTAGTTTGCACTATTGTCTTTATACTACCTTCACCTGCCCTTCTGGCAATAACTCCACTTTCAAAAATAAAACAATATTAAAGTAGGCCTACAAATGAGTCCAGGTCCGTTTCTTAAGTAGCTATTCAGCACAGTGGAACAGAATGTTTAAACCAAGCTGCACAAACTCTAGTTATAGACTGTAAGATGCTATAATCAGAGGCGGGAGGATTCCGAGGGGGTAAACATGTGAGAATTGAACTCTCTTACAGCCAGCGCTCCTATGACAGAATCCATTTCCTGCTCTCATGTCCAGTGATCCAAACCGCCTCCAAATAAGTTCCCCTCACAGCCTCTCCCTCACACACGGCCGGCGGAGCCGAGGAGCACTTAAACCAAATTGACTATACCGATCTGAATTATGAAGATACCGATATCATGCATAAAGTTATTTACTCCTCTGAAGAATTGGAATAAGTAATTCCCTCAGATGGCGGTACGGGGGAACTAATATGAATGCAAATAGGGTTAGCCTCCTGCATTAGTGTCTGATAAACAATTTACAGGCCTCAGTCTTCACTGGGGGATACACACTCTCCTGGACACACACACACACACACTCCCCCCCCGCACAGGAGGAGATGGGGAGGAAGCCAATCTGGAGAGAGAGGGTCTGTTCTAGCATCCCCTTTCTTTAGACGTCCTTATCTCTATTAACCCCTTGAGCTTCTGGAATCATTACAACTAGATCAGACCACCCTGTTACATTTTAGCACAATGAACTATATAGCATGAAATATAATTTAAGCATGAAATACACTAGCTATACAAAAGTATGTGGACACCCCTTCGTATTAGTGGATTTGGCTATTTCAGCCACACCCGTTGCTGACAGGTCTATAAAATCAAGCACACAGCCATGCATTCTCCATAGACAATCTCCATTAGTTCTAGTGAAGGGAAATCTTAACGCTACAACATACAATTCCATTCTAGACGATTCTGTGCTTCTAACTTTGTAGTAACTGTTTTGGAGAAGGCCCTTTCCTGTTTCAGCATGACAATGCCCCTTGCACAAAGCGAGGTCCATACAGAAATGGTTTGTCGAGATCAGTGTGGAAGAACTTGACTGGCCTGCCCAGAGCCCTGACCTCAACTCCATCGAATCCTTTGGGATGAAATGGAACGCCGACTGTGAGCCAGGCCTAATCGCCAAACATCAGTGCCCGACCTCTCTAATGCTCTGATTGCTGAATGGAAGTTAGTCCCCACAGCAATGTTCCAACATCTAATGGAAAGCCTTCCCAAAAGATTGGAGGCTGTTATAGCAGCAAATGAGGGACCAACTCCATATTAATGCCCATGATTTTGGAATTAGATGTTCAACGAGCCGGTGTCCACATACTTTTGGTCATGTAGTGTATCTACAGTTGTCATTTCTATTGGATGTCCTTTTTACCGTAGGTATTCCTCCCATTTCCCATGGTATTTGGCCATTTTGTCTTTAGTGATTTTTGTTGTTGTTGTCCGAATTAAGTCATTTTTGTCTTACAGCTGCCTCCTCCTGCTTTCAATGTTAAAGAGTGGCTTCCTTTAAAAATAAATGAAAACGAATCCCTTTGAAAATGGCCTCTGTGGCAGTGTCAACATTTAGTGTAAATAGGATCATTTTGGTCATGAAGTCAGTTTTGTCTAAAATAGAGTTTGGAACATCCGTGAATCACAGTGGGTAAATTAACGTTGGGTTTGGATTTGATGTTGTCCATTTGCCCACTAGCATGCAATAGCATGGACAGTGAGACAGACCTGCCCAGCAGCTCCGACAACACGTCACACATTTTCTTTTTTACTTCAGAAATACTGCACCAAACACCATTAGTTAGATGTAAAATTGGGCAACTAAAACATCCTCAGCAAAAACATCAAAATGAACAAAGTTATCTTAGATTCCTTCTGGGGATTTTGAGGAAGTGAAATCGGTTTCCACGTCTACAGTGTTTCATGGGGGACAAACATCATTAACCAAACGCAGAATCGGTCAGGAAACACACATACCTCCAAGACTGAATTCTCGTATTAAATACACACTTGCCAATCGGCGTATTCGGTGGCTCTTTAAAAAGAATCATCCACATTTTCAGCTCATCGACTTCCTTAAGGTTTGGTTAAAGTGAACAATAGTGTTTGGAATGCCATAATGTAGACATATGCTTGGTGAAGTGTGTGATTTGGTTTTACGGCAACCATTGAAAAAAGTCTCCATTTGGAACTTTTTAAGACTCATGAAGGAGATTAACAGAGCAACCACATTTTGAGCAAATAAATAGTGTAAGCCGGGGTAAAGAATGATTTTCCATGGACACTGTGACTTCAGATATGACTCAACGTTTAATTACTCAACTTCTGGGGACAAATTAAATATAAGGAGAAATCATATGAGCAGATAGCTAGCAACTGCTATGGAACCAAACCCTAATCCGAAGAGATCTCCCAGTACCCCTGATCTTTATACCCAGAGCAATAGCATCTGATATCACAATAAATGTAATTCAATTATGGTCCCACAATAGTACTAAAAGTGGGAGCCATACAAAACAGTGTCAACATACATTTCGACAACAGAGGGGATTAGCAATAGCCCTGCGATTGACATTTAGTTGTCGGAGTTCTCTTCCCTTTTTGTGCTGCTGGCTGTCAAGGCACCGCAAATCACTGCTCTCCTTCTATTGCCTTTGATTGGGCGACATCGTGTACGTCATCTCCTTCCCCTCCTTTTGCCTCTTCATCTCCATACTGCCCTTCACATCTATGGTTTCTTACTGCCTTCACACTTCATTTGCGTGTCCTTGTTAATGGTCTATGTGGTGCTATTTGTGTAATAGAGAAACATTGATGTGTATTGTTTGTCAGTCACTGTACCAATTAGAGTCCCCCCCCCCCCCCCCCCGTGTCATATATGTAGAAATGTCTCCCATCTTGTTTTCTGTTGGCGTTTGTCTTCCCAATTCAAACCCACTTGATCATTTACATGCTCTCAGTTGTGAATTAAAAATAATTGTTGTACATGACGACAACTCGTATCTTCACCACAGATTTCCACAGACAAGTTCACCAGCGTTACTCTTTAACAGTAGGAGGATAACATTGTGTTTGTGTGCCTGGTCATTACCTGCCATGAAAACTAAATGAGCAAATGGTGAGTACTATAACTCTCTCGCTCTTTCACCAAATGTGGATTTTATATCACTGTATTGTACTAGCTACATACAGTATATCCCTATATATCCCTAGTTGAAACTCAGAAGGGCCAAGCTTTTAAACCCAGCTTTGTTGTATGCTCCCTACCAGCAGCCTGGCAAATACTTGTTTTTCCTGACTTTTAATCTGACTATTAGATCTGAATTACAATGCAGACAGACGCCAGTCTATTACATGGTGTCTCTTTTCAAATGGTGTCATAGCTATGGAACGCAGTAACACGCGAGCACTTAGACATACTGTAATGAACTGAAATCAAACTGATTGGAGCAGTATCCTCTATAATGCCAATTTTAGTGCATTTTACACCGTGATTGAACAAGGAATCTGTGTAAAGTGTCAATGTGTGTGTGTATGCTACAGACTCGTCTGGATAATTAGCTCTCGAGGGATGACAGTCGGAACAGTTAAAGGACAATCATAGCACTATGGGATGTTAAACTGCTGCCTGCTGCCTTTGTCTTTTACTGCGACCTAATTGTTTTCTACAGGCCAGGCAGGTGCTTCACTTTGTACCTTCACAGGAATGAGAGATTTTCACACAAGCAGACGGACTGATATTTTGTGGAGTTGTAACTCTCTCATATGATAATTCAGTGGCACACGAAAGCACATTTGAAAGACAGGTCTCTTATTGGAATTGATGGGGGTAGATCGTATCGTGCTGAGTGCCGACAGTGGGTTTCTCTCTCTGCATTGTTTGTTTTTGGTAAATTAGTTTTGCATTCATTCAGGACAAACACAATTGTGTGGAGCAAGAGATGATTAATTCAGATTTGCATAGCCTAGCATCTGGAATTTAAGTTAATATTACAATGACTTCAAGATATCTGAGCAGGATTTAGAATAGGAGATATTGGCCTACATATTATGTCTGCAAAACAGCCCTTGAAGTTCACAAAATAACCATAGCTCTCCACAGCAGTGGAGGCTCTTCATAGGAGGAAGGGAGGACCATCCTCCTCCGTGAATTGAATGAAAATAAGAAGAGTGAAACATTAAAGAAGTTATCCTTTTAGGGGAAAACTATACTACATGTATTCATGTCACAATGGAGGTCTACAGTAGCCTCAGTAGCCTCACTCTGTAGGGTAGCACCATGGTGTAGCCGGAGGACAGATAGCTTCTGTCCTCCTGGGTACATTGACAATATAAACCCCAGAAGGCTCATGGTTCTCACCCCCTCCCATAGACTTACACAGTAATTATTACAACTTCTAGAGGACGTCCTCCAGCCTATCAGAGCTCTTGCTGCATGAACTGTGACTTGTTGTCCACCCAATCAAAGGATCGGAGAATGAATCTAGTACTGAAAGCATAAGCTACAGCTAGCTAAGACTGCTGTGCATAAAATGTGGTGAGTAGTTGACTCAAAGACAGAGAAAGACAATAGTTTAACAGTTTTGAACAAATTAATTTCCTCCAAAATTAAGAAGCAAGAGTGAGAGAGAGATTTTGTTATATTTTTTAAAACTTTCACATTCACTTACTTAGCTAGCAAATGCAGCTTGCTGGTTTAGCCTACTCAAACACCTGGCTCAAACAGAGAGGGATGCTATTTTAGCTAGCTGGCTATGCCTATCCAACACTAGAACTCTTCCAAGTCAAGGTAAGTTTTTGGACTGATTCATTTATTGCTACCGGGCCTGCCGGTGAAACTGCTAAACTGCTTTCTGACTGTACAATGTACTGCATGATTGTAGCGGGTTTACTAACATGTTAGTTCTAGTACCTATGTTAGCTATGACATGACAACGATGTAGGCTGTGTGTAGCGGTTAGCAGTCATGATATGAAGGTTTGGCTTGGAAAGTTTTTTTTCGCCTGGTCACAGACAGCTGATGTGTTGTGCACTGAAGTCCAAAAGTGAAGGAAAAATGTGAGAGGAGAGCGTGTCGATAGTTGCAAGAAGAAATCATACACTGCATTCGGAAAGTATTCGGTACCCCTTGACTTTATCCACATTTTGTTACGTTACAGCCTTATTCTAAAATGGAATAAATTGTTTTTTCCCCTCATCAATTTACACACAATACCCCATAAAAACAGATTTAGACTTTTTTGCTATTTTATCAAAAAGAAAAATGGAAATATCATATTTTCATAAGTATTCAGACCTTTTACTCAGTACTTTGTTGAAGCACCTTTGGCAGCGATTACAGCCTCAAGTCTTCTTGGGTATGACACTACAAGCTTGGCACACCTGTATTTGGGGAGTTTCTCCCATTCTTCTCTGCAAATCCTCTCAAGCTCTATCAGGTTGGATGGGGAGCATCGCTCCACAGCTATTTTCAGGTCTCTCCAGAGATGTTCAATAGGGTTCAAGACCGGGCTCTGGCTGGGCCACTCAAGGACATTCAGAGGCTTGTTCCGAAGCCACTCCTGCATTGTCTTGGCTGTGTGCTTAGGGTCATTGTCCTGTTGGAAGGTGAACCTTCGCCCCAGTCTGAGGTCCTGAGCGCACTGGAGCAGGTTTTCATCAAGGATCTCTCTGTACTTTGCTCCGTTCATCTTTCCCTCAATCCTGACTAGTCTCCCTGTCCCTGCCACTGAAAACATCCCCACAGCATGATGCTGCCACCACCGTGCTTCACCGTAGGGATGGTGCCAGGTTTCCTCCAGGCTTGACACTTGGCATTCAGGCCAAACAGTTAGAGTCTTGAATTCCAATCTTGGAGTCCATTAGGTGCCTTTTGGCAAACTACAAGTGGGCTGTCATGTGCCATTTCCTGAGGAGTGGCTTCCGATGGCCACTCTACCATAAAGGCCTGATTGGTAGAGTGCTGCAGAGATGGTTGTCCTTCTGGAAGGTTCCCCCATCTCCACAGGGGCTCTGTAGCTGTGTCAGAGTGACCATCGGGTTCTTGGTCACCTCCCTGACCAAGGCCCTTCTCCCCCGATTGCTCAGGTTGGCCTGGGCAGTCAGCTTTAGGAAGAGTCCAAACTTCTTCCATTTAAGAATGATGGAAGCCACTATGTTCTTGGGGACCTTCAATGCTGCAGACATGTTTTGATACCCTTCCCCAGATCTGTGCCTCGACACAATCCTGTCTCGGAGCTCTACGGAAAATTCCTTCAACCTCATGGCTTGGTTTTTGCTCTGACATGCATTGTCAACTGTAGGACCTTATATAGACAGGTGTGTGCCTTCCAAATCATGTCCAATCAATTGAATTTACCACAGGTGTACGTCAATCAAGTTGATCAATTGAAACAGGATGCACCTGAGCTCAATTTCGAGTCTCAATTTCGGGTCTGAATAATTAAGTGAATAAGGTAATTCGGTTTTTTATTTTTAATACATTTGCAGAAATGTCTAAAAACCTGTTTTCACTTTGTCGTTATGGGGTATTGTGTGTAGATTTGATGAGGAAAACAATTAATTTAATACATTTTAGAATAAGGCTGTAACGTAACAAAATGTGGGAAAAGTCAAGGGGTTTGAAAACTTTCTGAATGCACTGTATATACAACGAGCAAAGTGATCATGCTGTTTTTATGTGGCTGCTATGAAAGTGAACTGTGTTTGCGTATGATCGGGGTGTATTCATTCCACCGATTGTAATGAAAAACATTTCTTAAACGGAAGCAAACAGAACGAAGCAGGGATAAACATAACTGAATTTGTACAATAGAAACTCAAATTTGCAACTGTTGGACTAATGATTACACCCTAGATCAGCTAGATGCAGGGAAGAGTGTGCAAGGCGGTCTTGAATGTGTCACTGTCTGTCACCTTGATTACTCAAAATACTTTCGACATGTGCCCCTACGTTATAAACTTTCATTCTAGGTTGTAGTAACCTCATCATGGGTATATGGAACATGTTAGTGTCATGTAGTAGTCTAAACCTATCGATGTTACATTGAGCTGGGTGATCCAATAAGCTGTAATAGAAAAACATAGAATCACACTTGGATGCAATATCCTAAACGTTTTGTTTCTAAGTACTGTCCCATCTTTGGAGCAGTGTTTGTCAGTGCTGTTTAAGATGAGTTGATGGAGGATGATTCTTTACATTTTTTTGAGCATGGCCTTTATTTGTCACATGCACCAAATACAACAGGTGTTTACTGTGAAGTAAGTGTTTCACTGTAAGGTCGACACCAGTTGTATTCGTCACAGTCTATGCTCATACATATTATTTTTTTTTATCATCCTCCGTCATCTTAAATGGCACTGACTGCCACTACTCCATAGATAGGGCGGTTGTTAAAAACAAAACGTTTGGAATATTGTATCCAAGTGTGCGTGTGTGTTTCCCCATTGACTAATGTATTTTCTCCTGTGTGTTATCAGAGCCGGGGGCCAGTGGTGAATCAAGTTGGAGAGACAGCGCCAGAGGTAACGGAGAGAGTGGAGGCTGGACCACTGTGGCCACAGACACCAGCAGAGAGGCCAGAGATACCAACAGGACCAGAGAGACCACAAGAACTAGCAATCGCAGCCATGATTCCAGTGACCACTTTAGACCTCAGCCCCAGTCCTCTCAGTGCAGACCTCAGTCCCAGCCTCATCGAAGGGGGGGACCTACTGGCCTGCTGTGATCTGCTGTCCCTGAAGAGTGACACTGTGTCCCTGGCCAGGGTAAGTGATTTCTCCCATACACACACATTACAGGGAGGGTGAGTGACTTCTCCCGAACACACACATTACAGGGAGGGTGAGTAGCTTCTCCCGAACACACACATTACAGGGAGGGTGAGTGACTTCTCCTGAACACACACATTACAGGGAGGGTGAGTGTCTTCTCCCAATCACACACATTACAGGGAGGGTGAGTGTCTTCTCCCAATCACACACATTACAGGGAGGGTGAGTGACTTCTCCCGAACACACACATTACAGGGAGGGTGAGTGACTTCTCCCGAACACACACATTACAGGGAGGGTGAGTAGCTTCTCCCAAACACACACATTACAGGGAGGGTGAGTGACTTCTCCTGAACACACACATTACAGGGAGGGTGAGTGACTTCTCCCAAACACACACATTACAGGGAGGTCGAGTAGCTTCTCCCAAACACACACATTACAGGGAGGGTGAGTGACTTCTCCCAAACACACACATTACAGGGAGGGTGAGTGACTTCTCCCGAACACACACATTACAGGGAGGGTGAGTAGCTTCTCCCAAACACACACATTACAGGGAGGGTGAGTGACTTCTCCTGAACACACACATTACAGGGAGGGTGAGTGACTTCTCCCAAACACACACATTACAGGGAGGTCGAGTAGCTTCTCCCAAACACACACATTACAGGGAGGGTGAGTGACTTCTCCCAAACACACACATTACAGGGAGGGTGAGTGACTTCTCCCGAACACACACATTACAGGGAGGGTGAGTGACTTCTCCCGAACACACACATTACAGGGAGGGTGAGTAGCTTCTCCCAAACACACACATTACAGGGAGGGTGAGTGACTTCTCCTGAACACACACATTACAGGGAGGGTGAGTAGCTTCTCCCGAACACACACATTACAGGGAGGGTGAGTAGCTTCTCCCAAACACACACATTACAGGGAGGGTGAGTGACTTCTCCCAAACACACACATTACAGGGAGGGTGAGTAGCTTCTCCCAAACACACACATTACAGGGAGGGTGAGTGACTTCTCCCAAACACACACATTACAGGGAGGGTGAGTAGCTTCTCCTTCTCCCGAACACACACATTACAGGGAGGGTGAGTGTCTTCTCCCAATCACACACATTACACTCATTACATTTACATTTGACATTTAAGTCATTTAGCAGACGCTCTTATCCAGAGCGACTTACAAATTGGTGCGTTCACCTTAAGACATCCAGTGGAACCGCCACTTTACAATAGTGCATCTAAATTAAGGGGGGGGGTGAGAAGGATTACTTTATCCTATCCTAGGTATTCCTGAAAGAGGTGGGGTTTCAGGTGTCTCCGGAAGGTGGTGATTGACTCCGCTGACCTGGCGTCGTGAGGGAGTTTGTTCCACCATTGGGGGGCCAGAGCAGCGAACAGTTTTGACTGGGCTGCGCAGGAACTGTACTTCCTCAGTGGTAGGGAGGCGAGCAGGCCAGAGGTGGATGAACGCAGTGCCCTTGTTTGGGTGTAGGGCCTGATCAGAGCCTGGAGGTACTGAGGTGCCGTTCCCCTCACAGCTCCGTAGGCAAGCACCATGGTCTTGTAGCGGATGCGAGCTTCAACTGGAAGCCAGAGGAGAGAGCGGAGGAGCGGGGTGACGTGAGAGAACTTGGGAAGGTTGAACACCAGACGGGCTGCGGCGTTCTGGATGAGTTGTAGGGGTTTAATGGCACAGGCAGGGAGCCCAGCCAACAGCGAGTTGCAGTAATCCAGACGGGAGATGACAAGTGCCTGGATTAGGACCTGCGCTGCTTCCTGTGTGAGGCAGGGTCGTACTCTGCGGATGTTGTAGAGCATGAACCTACAAGAACGGGCCACCTCCTTGATGTTAGTTGAGAACGACAGGGTGTTGTCCAGGATCACGCCAAGGTTCTTAGCGCTCTGGGAGGAGGACACAATGGAGTTGTCAACCGTGATGGCGAGATCATGGAATGGGCAGTCCTTCCCGGGAGGAAGAGCAGCTCCGTCTTGCCGAGGTTCAGCTTGAGGTGGTGATCCGTCATCCACACTGATATGTCTGCCAGACATGCAGAGATGCGATTCGCCACCTGGTCATCAGAAGGGGGAAAGGAGAAGATTAATTGTGTGTCGTCTGCATAGCAATGATAGGAGAGACCATGTGAGGTTATGACAGAGCCAAGTGACTTGGTGTATAGAGAGAATAGGAGAGGGCCTAGAACAGAGCCCTGGGGGACGCCAGTGGTGAGAGCGCGTGGTGAGGAGACAGATTCTCGCCACGCCACCTGGTAGGAGCGACCTGTCAGGTAGGACGCAATCCAAGCGTGGGCCGCGCCGGAGATGCCCAACTCGGAGAGGGTGGAGAGGAGGATCTGATGGTTCACAGTATCGAAGGCAGCCGATAGGTCTAGAAGGATGAGAGCAGAGGAGAGAGAGTTAGCTTTAGCAGTGCGGAGGGCCTCCGTGATACAGAGAAGAGCAGTCTCAGTTGAATGACTAGTCTTGAAACCTGACTGATTTGGATCAAGAAGGTCATTCTGAGAGAGATAGCGGGAGAGCTGGCCAAGGACGGCACGTTCAAGAGTTTTGGAGAGAAAAGAAAGAAGGGATACTGGTCTGTAGTTGTTGACATCGGAGGGATCGAGTGTAGGTTTTTTCAGAAGGGGTGCAACTCTCGCTCTCTTGAAGACAGAAGGGACGTAGCCAGCGGTCAGGGATGAGTTGATGAGCGAGGTGAGGTAAGGGAGAAGGTCTCCGGAAATGGTCTGGAGAAGAGAGGAGGGAATAGGGTCAAGCGGGCAGGTTGTTGGGCGGCCGGCCGTCACAAGACACGAGATTTCATCTGGAGAGAGAGGGAGAAAGAGGTCAGAGCACAGGGTAGGGCAGTGTGAGCAGAACCAGCAGTGTCGTTTGACTTAGCAAACGAGGATCGGATGTCGTCGACCTTCTTTTCAAAATGGTTGACGAAGTCATCTGCAGAGAGGGAGGAGGGGGAGGGGAGGAGGATTCAGGAGGGAGGAGAAGGTGGCAAAGAGCTTCCTAGGGTTAGAGGCAGATGCTTGGAATTTAGAGTGGTAGAAAGTGGCTTTAGCAGCAGAGACAGAAGAGGAAAATGTAGAGAGGAGGGAGTGAAAGGATGCCAGGTCCGCAGGGAGGCGAGTTTTCCTCCATTTCCGCTCGGCTGCCCGGAGCCCTGTTCTGTGAGCTCGCAATGAGTCGTTGAGCCACGGAGCAGGAGGGGAGGACCGAGCCGGCCTGGAGGATAGGGGATATAGAGAATCAAGGGATGCAGAAAGGGAGGAGAGGAGGGTTGAGGAGGCAAAATCAGGAGATAGGTTGGAGAAGGTTTGAGCAGAGGGAAGAGATGATAGGATGGAAGAGGAGAGAGTAGCGGGGAGAGAGAGCGAAGATTGGGACGGCGCGATACCATCCGAGTAGGGGCAGTGTGGGAAGTGTTGGATGAGAGCAAGAGGGGAAAAGGAGGGTCGGAGACTTGGAGGAGTTGCAGTGAGGTTAGTGGAAGAACAGCATCTTGTAAAGATGAGGTCGAGCGTATTGCCTGCCTTGTGAGTAGAGGGGAAGGTGAGAGGGTGAGGTCAAAAGAGGAGAGGAGTGGAAAGAAGGAGGCAGAGAGGAATGAGTCAAAGGTAGACGTGGGGAGGTTAAAGTCGCCCAGAACTGTGAGAGGTGAGCCGTCCTCAGGAAAGGAGCTTATCAAGGCATCAAGCTCATTGATGAACTCTCCGAGGGAACCTGGAGGGCGATAAATGATAAGGATGTTAAGCTTGAAAGGGCTGGTAACTGTGACAGCATGGAATTCAAAGGAGGCGATAGACAGATGGGTAAGGGGAGAAAGAGAGAATGACCACTTGGGAGAGATGAGGATCCCGGTGCCACCACCCCGCTGACCAGAAGCTCTCGGGGTGTGCGAGAACACGTGGGCGGACGAAGAGAGAGCAGTAGGAGTAGCAGTGTTATCTGTGGTGATCCATGTTTCCGTCAGTGCCAAGAAGTCGAGGGACTGGAGGGAGGCGTAGGCTGAGATGAACTCTGCCTTGTTGGCCGCAGATCGGCAGTTCCAGAGGCTACCGGAGACCTGGAACTCCACGTGGTCGTCGTGCGCTGGGACCACCAGATTAGAGTGGCCGCGGCCACGCGGTGTGGAGCGTTTGTATGGTCTGTGCAGAGAGGAGAGAACAGGGATAGAAAGACACATAGTTGACAGGCTACAGAAGAGGCTACGCTAATGCAAAGGAGATTGGAATGACAAGTGGACTACACGTCTCGAATGTTCAGAAAGTTAAGCTTACGTAGCAGGAATCTTATTGACTAAAATAATTCAAATGATACAGTACTGCTGAAGTAGGCTAGCTGGCAGTGGCTACGTTGTTGTTGTTCTATCTCTCTATAGTGCTGTTTCTTGTATTATGGTCTCTTGTTTCTTTAGAGGTTTCACTTTGTTGTCCTTTTTCTTTTCCTTTTTCTTCTGTCCTTATTTTGTCTTCCTTTCTTCTGTTAACTAGATATTTTTTGTTGTTATTATTTGTAAGCTAGCTAGCTTCATTACAGGGAGGGTGAGTAGCTTCTCCCGAACACACACATTACAGGGAGGGTGAGTGTCTTCTCCCAATCACACACATTACAGGGAGGGTGAGTGACTTCTCCCAAACACACACATTACAGGGAGGGTGAGTGACTTCTCCCAGACACACACATTACAGGGAGGGTGAGTGACTTCTCCTGAACACACACATTACAGGGAGGGTGAGTAACTTCTCCCGAACATACACATTACAGGGAGGGTGAGTAGCTTCTCCCGAACACACACATTACAGGGAGGGTGAGTGACTTCTCCCGAACACACACATTACAGGGAGGGTGAGTGTCTTCTCCCAATCACACACATTACAGGGAGGGTGAGTGTCTTCTCCCAATCACACACATTACAGGGAGGGTGAGTGACTTCTCCCGAACACACACATTACAGGGAGGGTGAGTGACTTCTCCCGACACACACATTACAGGGAGGGTGAGTAGCTTCTCCCAAACACACACATTACAGGGAGGGTGAGTAGCTTCTCCCAATCACACACATTACAGGGAGGGTGAGTGACTTCTCCCGAACACACACATTACAGGGAGGGTGAGTGTCTTCTTCCAATCACACACATTACAGGGAGGGTGAGTGACTTCTCCCGAACACACACATTACAGGGAGGGTGAGTAGCTTCTCCCAATCACACACATTACAGGGAGGGTGAGTGTCTTCTCCCAATCACACACATTACAGGGAGGGTGAGTGACTTCTCCCGAACACACACATTACAGGGAGGGTGAGTGTCTTCTTCCGAACACACACATTACAGGGAGGGTGAGTGACTTCTCCTGAACACACACATTACAGGGAGGGTGAGTAGCTTCTCCCGAACACACACATTACAGGGAGGGTGAGTGTCTTCTCCCAATCACACACATTACAGGGAGGGTGAGTGACTTCTCCCGAACACACACATTACAGGGAGGGTGAGTGACTTCTCCCAATCACACACATTACATGGAGGGTGAGTGACTTCTCCCAAACACACACATTACAGGGAGGGTGAGTGACTTCTCCCAAACACACACATTACAGGGAGGGTGAGTGTCTTCTCCCAATCACACACATTACAGGGAGGGTGAGTGACTTCTCCCAAACACACACATTACAGGGAGGGTGAGTGTCTTCTCCCAAACACACACATTACAGGGAGGGTGAGTGACTTCTCCCAAACACACACATTACAGGGAGGGTGAGTGACTTCTCCCAAACACACACATTACAGGGAGGGTGAGTGACTTCTCCCGAACATACACATTACAGGGAGGGTGAGTAGCTTCTCCCAAACACACACATTACAGGGAGGGTGAGTGACTTCTCCCAAACACACACATTACAGGGAGGGTGAGTGACTTCTCCCGAACCCACACATTACAGGGAGGGTGAGTGACTTCTCCCGAACACACACATTACAGGGAGGGTGAGTGTCTTCTTCCCAACACACACATTACAGGGAGTGTGAGTGACAACACACACATTACAGGGAGGGTGAGTAGCTTCTCCCGAACACACACATTACAGGGAGGGTGAGTGCTTCTCCCAACACACACATTACAGGGAGGGTGAGTGTCTTCTCCCAATCACACACATTACAGGGAGGGTGAGTGACTTCTCCCGAACACACACATTACAGGGAGGGTGAGTGACTTCTCCCGAACCCACACATTACAGGGAGGGTGAGTGACTTCTCCCGAACACACACATTACAGGGAGGGTGAGTGTCTTCTTCCGAACACACACATTACAGGGAGTGTGAGTGACTTCTCCTGAACACACACATTACAGGGAGGGTGAGTAGCTTCTCCCGAACACACACATTACAGGGAGGGTGAGTAGCTTCTCCCGAACACACACATTACAGGGAGGGTGAGTGTCTTCTCCCAATCACACACATTACAGGGAGGGTGAGTGACTTCTCCCGAACACACACATTACAGGGAGGGTGAGTGTCTTCTTCCGAACACACACATTACAGGGAGGGTGAGTGACTTCTCCTGAACACACACATTACAGGGAGGGTGAGTGACTTCTCCCGAACACACACATTACAGGGAGGGTGAGTGACTTCTCCCAATCACACACATTACATGGAGGGTGAGTGACTTCTCCCAAACACACACATTACAGGGAGGGTGAGTGTCTTCTCCCAATCACACACATTACAGGGAGGGTGAGTGTCTTCTCCCAATCACACACATTACAGGGAGGGTGAGTGACTTCTCCTGAACACACACATTACAGGGAGGGTGAGTGACTTCTCCCGAACACACACATTACAGGGAGGGTGAGTGACTTCTCCTGAACACACACATTACAGGGAGGGTGAGTGTCTTCTCCCAAACACACACATTACAGGGAGGGTGAGTGACTTCTCCCAAACACACACATTACAGGGAGGGTGAGTGACTTCTCCCAAACACACACATTACAGGGAGGGTGAGTGACTTCTCCCAAACATACACATTACAGGGAGGGTGAGTAGCTTCTCCCAAACACACACATTACAGGGAGGGTGAGTGACTTCTCCCAAACACACACATTACAGGGAGGGTGAGTGACTTCTCCCGAACACACACATTACAGGGAGGGTGAGTGTCTTCTTCCAATCACACACATTACAGGGAGGGTGAGTGACTTCTCCCGAACACACACATTACAGGGAGGGTGAGTGTCTTCTCCCAATCACACACATTACAGGGAGGGTGAGTGTCTTCTCCCAATCACACACATTACAGGGAGGGTGAGTGACTTCTCCCGAACACACACATTACAGGGAGGGTGAGTGTCTTCTTCCGAACACACACATTACAGGGAGGGTGAGTGACTTCTCCTGAACACACACATTACAGGGAGGGTGAGTGACTTCTCCCGAACACACACATTACAGGGAGGGGTGAGTGTCTTCTCCCAATCACACACATTACAGGGAGGGTGAGTGACTTCTCCCAACACACACATTACAGGGAGGGTGAGTGACAGACACACACATTACAGGGAGGGTGAGTGACTTCTCCCAACATACACATTACAGGGAGGGGGAGGGTGAGTGACTTCTCCCAAACACACACATTACAGGGAGGGTGAGTGACTTCTCCCGAACACACACATTACAGGGAGGGTGAGTGTCTTCTTCCAATCACACACATTACAGGGAGGGTGAGTGACTTCTCCCGAACACACACATTACAGGGAGGGTGAGTGTCTTCTCCCAATCACACACATTACAGGGAGGGTGAGTGTCTTCTCCCAATCACACACATTACAGGGAGGGTGAGTGACTTCTCCCGAACACACACATTACAGGGAGGGTGAGTGTCTTCTTCCGAACACACACATTACAGGGAGGGTGAGTGACTTCTCCTGAACACACACATTACAGGGAGGGTGAGTGACTTCTCCCAAACACATTACATTACAGGGAGGGTGAGTGACTTCTCCCAAACACACACATTACAGGGAGGGTGAGTGACTTCTCCCAAACACACACATTACAGGGAGGGTGAGTGACTTCTCCCAAACACACACATTACAGGGAGGGTGACACACACACATTACAGGGAGGGTGAGTGTCTTCTCCCAATCACACACATTACAGGGAGGGTGAGTGACTTCTCCCGAACACACACATTACAGGGAGGGTGAGTGTCTTCTCCCAATCACACACATTACAGGGAGGGTGAGTGTCTTCTCCCAATCACACACATTACAGGGAGGGTGAGTGACTTCTCCCAAACACACACATTACAGGGAGGGTGAGTGTCTTCTTCAGGGAGGGTGAGTGACTTCTCCCGACACACACATACAGGGAGGGTGAGTGACTTCTCCTGAACACACACATTACAGGGAGGGTGAGTGCTTCTCCCAAACACACACATTACAGGGAGGGTGAGTGTCTTCTCCCAATCACACACATTACAGGGAGGGTGAGTGACTTCTCCCGAACACACACATTACAGGGAGGGTGAGTGACTTCTCCCAGACACACACATTACAGGGAGGGTGAGTGACTTCTCCCAAACACACACATTACAGGGAGGGTGAGTGACTTCTCCCAAACACACATTACAGGGAGGGTGAGTGACTTCTCCCGAACACACACATTACAGGGAGGGTGAGTGACTTCTCCCAATCACACACATTACATGGAGGGTGAGTGACTTCTCCCAAACACACACATTACAGGGAGGGTGAGTGTCTTCTCCCAATCACACACATTACAGGGAGGGTGAGTGTCTTCTCCCAATCACACACATTACAGGGAGGGTGAGTGACTTCTCCCAAACACACACATTACAGGGAGGGTGAGTGACTTCTCCCAACACACACATTACAGGGAGGGTGAGTGACTTCTCCCAACACACACATTACAGGGAGGGTGAGTGTCTTCTCCCAAACACACACATTACAGGGAGGGTGAGTGACTTCTCCCAAACACACATTACAGGGAGGGTTACAGGGAGGGTGAGTGACTTCTCCCAAACACACACATTACAGGGAGGGTGAGTGACTTCTCCCAAACACACACATTACAGGGAGGGTGAAACACACACATTACAGGGAGGGTGAGTGACTTCTCCCAAACACACACATTACAGGGAGGGTGAGTGACTTCTCCCGAACACACACATTACAGGGAGGGTGAGTGTCTTCTTCCAATCACACACATTACAGGGAGGGTGAGTGACTTCTCCCGAACACACACATTACAGGGAGGGTGAGTGTCTTCTCCCAATCACACACATTACAGGGAGGGTGAGTGTCTTCTCCCAATCACACACATTACAGGGAGGGTGAGTGACTTCTCCCGAACACACACATTACAGGGAGGGTGAGTGTCTTCTTCCGAACACACACATAACAGGGAGGGTGAGTGACTTCTCCTGAACACACACATTACAGGGAGGGTGAGTAGCTTCTCCCAAACACACACATTACAGGGAGGGTGAGTGTCTTCTCCCAATCACACACATTACAGGGAGGGTGAGTGACTTCTCCCGAACACACACATTACAGGGAGGGTGAGTGACTTCTCCCACATTACAGGGAGGGTGAGTTACAGGGAGGGTGAGTGACTTCTCCCAGGGAGGGTGAGTGACTTCTCCCAAACACACACATTACAGGGAGGGTGAGTGACTTCTCCCGAACATACACATTACAGGGTTGGTGAGTAGCTTCTCCTAAACACACACATTACAGGGAGGGTGAGTGACTTCTCCCAAACACACACATTACAGGGAGGGTGAGTGACTTCTCCCGAACACACACATTACAGGGAGGGTGAGTGTCTTCTTCCAATCACACACATTACAGGGAGGGTGAGTGACTTCTCCCGAACACACACATTACAGGGAGGGTGAGTGTCTTCTCCCAATCACACACATTACAGGGAGGGTGAGTGTCTTCTCCCAATCACACACATTACAGGGAGGGTGAGTGACTTCTCCCGAACACACACATTACAGGGAGGGTGAGTGTCTTCTTCCACATTACAGAACACACACATTACAGGGAGGGTGAGTGAGGGAGGGTGAGTGACTTCTCCCGAACACACACATTACAGGGAGGGTGAGTGCTTCTCCCAAACACACACATTACAGGGAGGGTGAGTACAAACACACATTACAGGGAGGGTGAGTGACTTCTCCCAAACACACACATTACAGGGAGGGTGAGTGACTTCTCCCAACACACACATTACAGGGAGGGTGAGTGACTTCTCCCAAACACACACATTACAGGGAGGGTGAGTGACTTCTCCCGAACACACACATTACAGGGAGGGTGAGTGTCTTCTCCCAATCACACACATTACAGGGAGGGTGAGTGAATCACACACATTACAGGGAGGGTGAGTGTCTTCCCCAAACACACACATTACAGGGAGGGTGAGTGTCTTCTCCCAATCACACACATTACAGGGAGGGTGAGTGAGGGTGAGTGACTTCCCCTGATCACACACATTACAGGGAGGGTGAGTGACTTCTCCTGAACACACACATTACAGGGAGGGTGAGTGACTTCTCCTGAACACACACATTACAGGGAGGGTGAGTGACTTTTACAGGGAGGGTGAGTGACTTCTCCCAAACACACACATTACAGGGAGGGTGAGTGACTTCTCCCAACACACACATTACAGGGAGGGTGAGTGACTTCCCAAACACACACATTACAGGGAGGGTGAGTGACTTCTCCCAATCACACACATTACAGGGAGGGTGAGTGACTTCTCCCAAACACACACATTACAGGGAGGGTGAGTGACTTCTCCCAACACACATTACAGGGAGGGTGAGTGTCTTCTCCCAAACACACACATTACAGGGGGGGGTGAGTGTCTTTACTCCTTCTGAACACACACATTACAGGGAGGGTGAGTGACTTCTCCCAAACACACACATTACAGGGAGGGTGAGTGTCTTCTCCCAAACACACACAGGGAGGGTTACAGGGAGGGTGAGTGACTTCTCCCAACACACACATTACAGGGAGGGTGAGTGACTTCTCCCAAACACACACATTACAGGGAGGGTGAGTGAACACACATTACAGGAGGGTGAGTGACTTCCCCAAACACACACATTACAGGGAGGGTGAGTGTCTTCTCCCAAACACACACATTACAGGAGGGTGAGTGTCAACACACATTACAGGGAGGGTGAGTGACTTCTCCCAAACACACACATTACAGGGAGGGTGAGTGTCTTCTCCCAAACACACACATTACAGGGAGGGTGAGTGTCTTCTCCCGAACACACACATTACAGGGAGGGTGAGTGTCTTCTCCCAAACACACACATTACAGGGAGGGTGAGTGACTTCTCCCGAACACACACATTACAGGGAGGGTGAGTGACTTCTCCCGAACACACACATTACAGGGAGGGTGAGTGACTTCTCCCAAACACACACATTACAGGGAGGGTGAGTAGCTTCTCCCAAACACACACATTACAGGGAGGGTGAGTGACTTCTCCCATACATGTATACACATTACAGGGCTGTCACCCGATCAGTGCTCATCTATTGCCTGGGAAGACAACTCATCTCTGCAAGAGTAGCCAAAGTTTATTTTTGTCTTTCAATAAGTGTTGTTGTTGATATAGTCTGGCTAAGACCTTTCTAGTTAAATGCTGCCTCTTTATAGCTAGCAGCCTAATCATTGCTTTTTGAGCTGCTGAAAGCTCAGTACTTGTGACTTTGAAGTGTTGGACCATTGACTTCAACTGGTTTCAAGGGAATTTGTGAGAGCTTTCTGATAATTGGTGGGTATGTCTGTTGGAGGGGGTATTTTTCTTCACCTCTGCTAGGCAATCAGCAATTAGTGTAAGTACTTCAATCTCCCCTAGTTTTTCACCGCGTTGTTGCCCAAAATGAAGACTGTCGCCGAAACAAGATATTTTTGATTATCAGATTTTGCTATTGTGTAGTTTTGTCAAGTATGTGTGATTTCCTGTTCACTCCTCTACCTGTAGGTTTTACAGAAACTCCCCACTCCGTGGCTGCAACCCTTCTAATCTAGTGTACCCTTCCCGCACAACCCATGTGCAATTCCTAGTCTCCGGCAGTGTTTGGAACTGCCAATCGGTGGTCAACAAGGCTGAGACATAGATTACCCATGAGAACACTGCTACTACTCATTTCTCCTAAACTGAGATTTTCAATTTTCCCCCTCTCTCACCTGCCCATCTCCTCATTTGAATTCCATGCTGTCACTGTCACTGCCACTCAAGCTTAACATTGTTGGCATCTATCATCCACCAAGTGCCCTTGGAGAGTTCCTCAATGAGCTTAACACCTAGATAAGGTCATTTCCCGACGATGGTTCACCACTCATCATACTGGGCGACTTCAACGTCCCGAAGCCTGACTTCAATTCATTTCTTTCAAACTCTTTCTTCCCTCTCCTTGCCTCTTTTGACATCACCCTTTCCCAGTCCCCTCCCACTCACAAGGCAGGCAATAAGCTTGACCTCATCTTTACTAGAGGCTGTTAGCCTACCAATCTCACTCCAATCCCCTCCAGGTCTCTAATGACTATTTTGTTTATTTTTTCTCCTTCCCACTCTCGTCCAACCCTACCCACTCAGCCCCTACCCAGATGGTCATGCACCGTCACAATCTTCACTGTCTTTTTCCCACTACTCTCTCCTCTTCTATTCTATCATCTCTCCCTTCTGCTATATCCTTCTCCCTCCTGTCTCCTGACTGCCTCTTCCCCTTTCCTCCCGGCTGGCTCGACCCTTCCTCCTGCTCACAGAACAGGGATGTGGGCAGCTGAGTGGAAATGGAGGAAAAACTAAACTTCCAGAGGACCTATCACCCTTCCACTCCCTCCTCTCTACATGCTCTTCTTCTCCAACCCTGGGAAACTATTTTCCACCTTATCCTCCCTCCTTAATCCTCCACCTTCTCCCCATCCCTCCTCCCTCTCTGTGAACGACCGTGTCAACCACTTTGGAAAAAAGGTTGACAATATCCGCTCCTCATTCACTCAGCTTACGGAGTCCATTGGTCTAACTCACACAGAACTGCCCTACTCTTTGACCCCTTTGCCCCTCTCTCTCCAGATGAAATCCTGCAACTAGTGATGTCCAGCCACCCGACAACCTGCCCACTCAACACCATCCCCTTCTCTAGAATCCATCTCTGGAGACCTTCTCCCATTCCTCACTTCCCTCATCAACTCATCCCTCACCAATGGCTGCGTCCCCTCTGATGTAATGATGGCCAGAGTCGCTCCCCTCCTCGAGAAACCAACACTCGACCCCTCTGATCAAAGAATTACAGACCAGTATCTCTTCTTTCTTTTCTTTCCAAAGCGGGCTATCTCTGACCAGCTCTCTCGTTATCTCACTCAGAACAATCGTCTTAACCTTAACCAGTCAGGCTTCAAGATGAGTCACTCAACTGAGACTGCTCTCCTCTGTGTCACGGAGGCTCTCTGCTCTGCCAAAGCTGACTCTCTTCTCTTTTCTCATCCTCCTAAATCTATCTGTTGCCTTCAACACCATGAACCATCAAATCCTCCTCTCCACCCTCTCAGGGATGGGCATCTCAGGTTCTGCACACTCCTGGATTGCATCCTAACTGACAGGTCGCTCCTACCAGTTGGCATGGAGAGGATCTGTGTCTGCACATCGTGCTCTCACTACTGGTGTCCCCCAGGGCTCGGTTTTAAGCACCTCTCCTCTTTTCTCTACACACCAAGTCACTCGGCTCCATCATATCCTCACATGGTCACTCCAATTATTGCTATGCAGATGACACTCAACTACTTTTCTCATTCCCACTTCAGACACCCAGTTGGCGACATGCATCTTTGTGTGCCTGGAAGATATCTCAGCTTGGATGTTGGCCCACTACCTCAGGATCAACCTCGACAAGACGGAGCTGCTCTTCCTCCTGGGGAAAGCATGCCCACTCTAAGACCTCTTCATCACGGTTGACAACTCCCAAAGTGCAAAGATCCCTGGAGCAAAGATCCCTGTTGTTCTCTGCAAACATCAAAACAGTGAATCGCTCCTGCAGGTTCATGCTTTGCAACATCCGTAGAGTACAACATTTTCTCACAGAAGACGTGGCACGGGTCCAAGTGTCGAACCCAACAAGAGTAAGGTCGAGGACCTTCACAGTTTTATTTGAGACAAATGTACAATCCATGAAGATTCATTGTCAGATCCAACAGCAGATGTCGTTGTTTCAAGAAAACTAGAACTAGCATCTCTGTTTTGTCCGAGTTTAAAAATAAAACACTTACCGCCATGCCAGGCAGTTTTGGGGCTTCACCACGTTTATTTGCAATGTATGTGTCGTCTGCAATAGCATTGAAAGTTTGACATTGTGTTTCTGAATTACATCACAAAGAGGTAGCAAGCAGTGCATTCAGAAAAGTATTCAGACCCCTTCACCTTTTCGACGTTTTGTTACGTTATAGCCTTATTCTAAAATGTATTAATTACCCCATAATGACAAAGTGAAAACAGGTTTTTAGACATTTTAGCTAATTTATTTTAAAAAATAAAACACAGAAATACATAAGTATTTAGACCCTTTGCTATGAGACTCGAAATTGAGCTCAGGTCAAGCCTGTTTTGATCATCCTTGAGATGTTTCTACAACTTGATTGGAGTCCACCTGTGGTAAATTATATGGATCGGACATGATTTGGAAAGGCAGACACCTGTCTAAATAAGGTCCCACAGTTGACAGTGCATGTCAGAGCAAACAAAAACCAAGCCATGAGGTCAAAGGAATTGTCCGTAGAACTCCAAGACAGGATTGTGTCGAGGCACAGATCTGGGGAAGGGTATCAAAACATGTGTGCAGCATTGAAGGTCCCCAAGAACACAGTGGCCTCCATCATTCTTAAATGGAAGAAGTTTGGATCCACCAAGGCTCTTCCTAGAGCTGGCCGCCCGGCCAAACTGAGCAATCGGGGGAGAAGGGCCTTGGTCAGGGAGGTGACCAAGAAACCGATGGTCACTCTGACAGAGCTCCAGACTTCCTCTGTGGAGATGGGAGAACCTTCCAGAAGGACAACCATCTCTGCAGCACTCCACCAATCGGGCCTTTAAGGTAGAGAGGCCAGACGGAAGGTGATCCTCAGTAAAATACACGACAGCCCACTTTGAGTTTGCCAAAAGGCACCAAAAGGACTCTCGGACCATGAGAAACAAGATGTGATACTCCACATCCAACCTGACAGAGCTTGAGATGATATGCGGAGAAGAATGGGAGAAATTCCCCAAATACAGGTGTGCCAAGCTTATAGTGTCTTACCCAAGAAAACTTGAGGCTATAATCGCTGTCAAAGGTCTGAATACTTATGTAAATGTAATATTTCAGTTATGTATTTATGATACATTTGGAAAAATGTAGCAAAAATGTTTGCTTTATGGGGTATTGTTTGTAGATTGATGAGGGAAAAAAAACAATTTAATCAATTTAGAATAAGGCTGTAACGTAACAAAATGTGGAAAAAGTGAAGGGGTCTGAATGCTTTCCGAATGCACTTTATTTACAGTTGAAGTCGGAAGTTTACATACTGTGGCAGTCCAGGGGGTTGGTTCAAAACGTTTACACAGATCAGACATGGACAGAGTAGAATCAAGACCAACACCCTGTCTCCCACCTGGAATTCTCGGGGCTGGTCTCCCCGATTGTAGATCTGGGCTTGGGCGCGTTGGGCCTTCTCCATATGTTCCCTCACGACTGGCCATATGGCTGTCATCCTCTCCATCATCGTCTCCATGTGCTCTACCACACTGCGTAAGGGGGTCGGTTGGGCTTCCCACACCTCCTTGGCGAGGTCCAGTAGGCCGCGTGGCCTCCTCCAGGTAGAGGAGTTCGAAAGGGGAAAACCCTGTGGAGGACTGGGGTACTTCTCAGTTTGAGAACATTAGGTGGGGTAGTAGCTGGTCCTAGTTCTTACGATCCTGTTCGATTACCTTCCGCAGCATTTGTTTGAGCGTACCGGTAAGTCAGGTACCGGTAAGTCTGGTACTGCACCCACCATCATCTGGAAGTTCCCTTGTGGAGTCACGATGTTGGCCCATACAGTTGAATACCGCTTTGTGTCCCCGTGAACACAGGAAATTAACGTCTACCTACCATGTTCAGTCTCCTGTTTCAGCAGGCTTGTGGTTACGAGGGTAACCATACTTCCGGAGTCTAATAGAGCTTCCGTGTCCGTCAACCTTCATCGGGACCATGGGTGCAGTTGATTCGTGGTGTGTCCAACAGGAGGTGACGTAGTCCACTGCGTGACCCACCTCGCTTTCGGGGCTTGCTGAGGGCATCGACTCCTCTCAAACCTCCTTTGGTCTCCATCTACCTGGGTGTGTCATTGGCGGGTCGGCCCTACCCAGGCTGTCTCTACACGGGTTTACGGTCCTTTGGCGCTGCCGACTGTCGGTTCGGGATACGCAGCAGTGGGGCTGTCCTTCCGACTCCTCGAATGGGTCGCCGACTCAGTCCGGCTCCCACACAGCAGGGCCTCCGGGACCCTCTCCGGATACCGTCTTCTGAGCTCCGGGTCTTGCTGTGTCCTGTGGGGATCAAAACTGAACTCTCTCCTGTTACCTCTGGTACCGTCCCCAACTATACTATACATACACTAAGTTGACTGTGCCTTTAAACAGCTTGGAAAATTCCAGAAAATGATGTCATGGCTTCAGAAGCTTCTGATTGGAGGTGTACCTGAAGATGTATTTTAAGGCCTACCTTCAAACTCAGTGCCTCTTTGCTTGACATCATGGGAAAATCAAACGAAATCAGCCAAGACCTCAGAAAACAATTGTAGACCTCCACAAGTCTGGTTCATCCTTGGGAGCAATTTCCAAATGCCTGATGGTACCACGTTCATCTGTACAAACAATTGTAAGCAAGTATAAACACCATGGGACCACGCAGCTGTCATACCGCTCAGGAAGGAGACACACTCTGTCTCCTAGAGATGAATGTACTTTGGTGCGAAAAGTGCAAATCAATCCCAGAACAGCAGCAAAAGACCTTGTGAAGATTCTGGAGGAAACCGGTACAAAAGTATCTATATCCACTGTAAAACAAATCCTATATCGAGATAACCTGAAAGGCCGCTCTGCAAGGAAGAAGCCACTGCTCAAAAACTGCCATAAAAAAAGACAGACTACGGTTTGCAACTGCACATGGGGACAAAGATCATACACCATCCGAACCGTGACGCATGAGGGTGGCAGCATCATGTTGTGGGGGTGCTTTGCTGTAGGAGGGATTGGTGCACTTCACAAAATAGATGGCATCATGAGGTAGGAAAATTATGTGGATATATTGAAGCAACATCTCAAGACATCAGTCAGGAAGTTTAAGCTTGGTCGCAAATGGGTCTTCCAAGTGGACATAGAACCCAAGCATACTTCCAAAGTTGTGGCAAAATGGCTTAAGGACAACAAAGTCAAGGTATTGGAGTGGCCATCATAAAGCCCTGACCTCAATCCTATTGAAAATGTGTGGGCAGAACTGAAAAACTGTGTGCGAGCAAGGAGGCCTACAAACCTGACTCAGTTACACCAGCTCTGTCAGGAGGAATGGGACAAAATTCACCCAATTTATTGTGGGAAACCATTTCAAGGCAATGGTACCAAATACTAATTTAGTGCATGTAAACACTAAAAAAAATTTTGTTATGTAACTTAGATTGACGCACCATGGAAGTGGAAGTTTTTATGCCAGTGAGATTGCTAAGGCGAACACCGCCATGTTTAGTTTTGCCCGACCTAGGTCGAGGCTCAGACATAGTTGAGCTGACTACACTGACTGTGCTAGGGGCCAACTTAAAGCTGGCAGGCTGGCTAAGAGCCTGCTGCCTGGCCTGCACCCTGTCTCATTATGGAGCTAGAGGAGTTAGAGCCCTGATAGATAAAATGAGAGCACCCCTCCAGCTACTCTCATGGTGACTTTGTCTTGACAGGTGATATGTCATTGCCATTAGTGTTATGTAAAGCGAGCTCTGAAGCACATATCAGAATAGCATTAAGATGCTTTCTCTACCTTTCGATTCCCTTCTTGCTGACAGCATCCATTTTGTTGATAGCCTATTGCATTTATGGCACCTGGGCCCAGTCTGATAAAGCCACGACAAGCTGTAAGAGATTGGCCTAGGTGAAGCTCTCGTACACCAAGACCCTCATCTTCCCAAGATGTACCTCTCTAACCAAACGACACAGATATTCCTCTGTTAACAAAACATTCATGTCTCACCTCAGAGCTATCCAGTTTCATTATCGCCGAAAAAAAGGGCCGCTTTATCCAGAGGTCAGCCGGGAATATGGAACCATGGCACTTCTCCAATGAGCAGCGAGGCTGTATCGTTGTTTCAGACATCGGGCAGAGCGCTCGTCAAATCATAATTCCCCTGACCTTGGTGAACCTCGGAGGCTTTGACAACGCGGGGCCATGCTACAGGACAGGCACTCTCTTTCACGCCCGCCGACGCCAAAATGGCTTTTTCATTCCTCAAACAATCATACGCTAGATCCTCTGAATGGAAGGGCAGATGACATAAGCTGTGGGTTCTCTGGTTTGAGTTAAGTGCTTTTTTCTAAACTCCAGAAGCGTATGGTCTGACCCTAGTGTACGTGCTGACGGTACTGTTATCTTCTTTTCCCCTCTCATTTAATTTAGCTCCTTGAGCGTTCCTGAAAGCCCAATTTGAATATGCTCATCACTGCTGCAGCCCTGTTGTCAAAATCTCAATTAATATGTTAATGTCTCTGAGATTTTTCATTAGTTACCAGAAGAGTTATTGGCGTCATTTTTTTCAGGAATGAATTTTTTTTTGGGGGGCATTGCTTTGTTTATATTGCCTGTTGGTGCTGGAGGGGTTTTTCAATTACAAATCATAAATTGAAATCCTCAACCAAGAAGGAATAACTACCGTTGATATGCTTGATTCGTAGCAGTCCTTGTGCCGATACATCTTCAACTTATAACTTGTTACCTTGATGTATTATTGTAGTTAAATCCGACTCAGTATTCAGAAGGAACTCAAATGTTTCTAAGTAAACCTCCTTTCCTTTACTAACACTGTAAATTCATTATTTATAAATGGTGCTCCGTTGACATTCTTAGCTGTTATGTGGCAAATGAGCCAGTGCCACCACCTTGGACGTTATGCCAAAGGAAATGTGTGAGAATTAATGTTCATATCCTCGTTAGTAGCTTAGACATGCATCAGCAAAAATGTACTTCCCTAACTACTGTATGATTAGAGAGTAGGCTGTAAGCCCCCACTTGTTCCTTTCAATCTCACTAGACTATTTAGGCCGTTTAATTTTCAAACCGAATGATTAAATCATGACTGCAGGGCTAACTTTAGATTTGAATAATAGGGGCCTCCCGAGTGGCGCAGCGGTCTAACGCAGTGCTTGAGGCATCACTACAGACCCGGGTTCGAGCCCATGCTGTGTCACAGCCGGCCGTGACCAGGAGACCCATGAGGCGGCGCACAATGGGCCCAGTATCGTCCGGGTTAGAGGAGGGTTTGGCTCTAGCGACTCGTTGTGGCAGGCCCGGGCGCCTGCAGGCTGACCTCGGTTGCCAGCTGGATGGTGTTTCCTCTGACACATTGGTGCATCTGGCTTCCGGGTTAAGCAAGCACTGTGTGAAGAAGCAGAGTCTGGCAGGGTCGTGTTTTCGGGGGACGCATGGCTTTCGACCTTCCCCTCTCCTGAGTCCGTAAGGGAGTTGCAGTGATGGAACAAGATTGTAACTACGAAATTGGGGTGAAAAAGGGTTAAGAGTAATTAAAAGGGAAGTAGTGCGAAAACCAGAGAGTTGTGGGTTTCTGTTGTTATTGATTGCATCCCAACTAGCACCCTACTCCCTACATAGTCCAATAGTTACTTTTGACCAGGGCCCTATGAGCTCTGTTGGGAATCTGGTTTGGGACGTAGGCAAATTATTTTGCATTAATGTTGCTGCCCAGTAACCTTAATCAAATAAGATGAAAACACGATGATGGACGAGACCGTTAATTACATTTAATTGGAGGATCAAAAGCTTGTCTTTTGAGGCTCTTGATAAAAACCTGAACTTCAGGTTGCTGAAATTACATAGCTAGCCTTTTATCTCTCTTGTTACTGCGAAATAATGTATTCCTTGTCGGATGTTTTCTCTCTTGTTTTTGACGATGAGAAAAGCTGAAAACAATCGCATCCGTCATTAACGGGCTTTGGTGATGGAAAAGGGATGTGGATCTCTCAGGCTCCTTTGGGTCAATATTGTTTTATTCTGTATAGGTTGGTGAGGGGACACACAACACTGATATACACTGAGTGTTCAAAACATTAAGCACACCTTCCTATTATTGAATTGCACCCCCCCCCCTTTTGCCCTCAGAACAGCCTCAATTGTCTTGCCCATTCACCCTCTGAATGGCACACATACACAATCAATCCATGTCTCAATCGTCTCTTTAACCTGTCTCCTCATCTTCACCTACGCTGATTGAAGTGGGTTTAACAAGTGACATCAATAAGGAATCATGGCTTTCACCTGGATTCACTTGGTCAGTCTTTCACATGGAAAGAGCAGGCGTTCCTAATGTTTTGTACACTGAGTATAACACACCTCTTTTATACATGAAGGGACCAGGCTCTTTTCCGGATCAGATTGCAGTTGTGTAATATGTTCATAATACTACCCTGACTCTTTCTCTTTTTCTTTGCTATCTCGCTCTCTTTTTCTCTGTGTCCTTTAACTATTCTTCTTTCTTTTGTATTCTACAAAGTCCCTCCTTTTTCATACGCCAATTTATTCAGCCGAGGTAGAGGAGAAAGAGAAAGTTTTTTATTTTATTGTATTTCATTGGCCCATATTTAGAGGCTGTGGATGTGAAAGGAAGGAAGGCTGGATGGTGATGTTGTATGGAGAAAAGGAGTCGAGGTCATTTCTAGTATTTCAATTTCCTCATTCCTTGGTTTGGTGAATATTTTTCCCTTTCATTTGTGGTTGACTGTCTAATGATGTCCTGGTAACCCATCACCATAAAATAAATGTAATTTTCACAGTGACAATCTGTCCTTAGGTTGCTAATGAGGAAAAGTCTCTCTCCTGGGATACTTCCCCCTCCCTCTCTTCCAAAAGCATTGCCATCGTGTCCATTTCAAAACAGCAAGCAAGTGTCCATCACAACACTAGGGGTTTGTGCGCCGACGCTGTCATGCTGTGGAGAGAATTGGGGGATGGATAAGGGAGGGAGTGTTATGGTGTGCTTCTCAATAACTCTTGGTCTTCGCCACCGCTCTTGGGTCTTTTTCCCCATGTTTTTAATTAGTATATATACAGTGGGGCAAAAAATAAGTTTTTTTGTGCCACCAATTGTGCAAGTTCTCCCACTTAAAAAGATGAGAGTGGCCTGTAATTTTCATCATAGATACACTTCAACTACGACAGACAAAATGAGAAAGAGAAATCCAGAAAATCCCATTGTAGGATTTTTAATGAATTTATTTGCAAATTATGGTGGAAAATAAGTATTGACAGAATGACAAGGGTGCCCACATTTTTGCATAGCCTATTTTTC